>NW_022900944.1:10772975-10776833 GCF_012274545.1 Fukomys damarensis | reverse complement strand
GTAATTAGAACATTGTCCTTCAAGCTTTGAAGGCACGGATTGTGGGGATGCAATTTGGCTGCAATTTACTCTGACCTCAGCTAGGGATGTTATCTCACGGTACCCCCCATGGCTTCATAGGCCCTTACTCTGGTCTCCGCTGTGGCTGTTAGCAGGGAGGTCAGATGGACCTGGGCAATACTGCAGTGCTCATGAGTCACTTCTGTGAGTCACTTAGCTTCAGTCGGACTCACTTCCTAAAGTCAGCCAAGCGAGGGAGTTAACTTTTTGCCACCTGCACTGCTTACAATAATATTGCCGTCTCTGGCAGGGCCCGGCCTTTTTCGGGTGAATGGGAGTTTGGTAGGTAGGCTAGATATGTTTGGCAGAGAGAGCAGCACATGAAAAAGCTCAAGAGCAAGTTGACAAATGTGACTGAAGATGAGAAGATAAGTGGGGAACAATAATGGAGAGGCTTGGAATATTATGAAAAACCTTAGCATGTGGCTAACACGACTAGAGCCAGGTTTCAGAATCTTTGCTTAGAACCGGCTGTGGTTTTGGCTTGGTTTGTTCCAGAAGGGTTCGTGTGCTACAACACTGGCCCTAATAGGGCTTAGGAAAAGGGGGTAGAAATTAGCAACCTAGGAAAAGTTGAGGCTGGTGGAAGCTCTGCTCTCTGCAGGGATGGAAGGATTGTGCATGGGACAGTGGTTAGCTTTCCTGAGAGTAAGTTGTTTTAAAAAGGGTGTGAATGATCCCCCTCCCCTCTGTCTGTCACCCTGAGTTGCCAATGTTCTCTTCTGAGTGCCCCAGGCTCCCTTTCCGCCTTTCCACCATGTTGTGACACAGTCAAGGTTCCTCAGCAGCGACCAATCTGATGAAAGCACTCAATCTAGGACATTTAACCTCCGAAATCCTAGGCTAAATAAGTTTGTTTTCTTATAATTATCCAGCCCCAGGTACTTTGTTGTGTCAATAGAAAACACCAAGTAAGGGGCTAGTGTGAGGAGAGGAGAGTGCAATACCCTACCTGAAGAATCCCCAGATGCCCAGGCGATATTGAATGACCACCACCACCACGTTCTCAAGGGCAGACAGCACCACTCCATCATAAGTCGATGCCCCGCCCAGCACCAGACCTCCTCCGTGGATCCACACCATCACCTGCACAAACATGAAACAGACACACTTGTTACTGGGAGCAGAACTGAGAAGGTCCTCAGAGGTTGTCTGATTTGGTCGCCTACATCAAGGCTGTAACACACGGAAGCCATTGTCCAAAATTCACCAGTGCCCAAAAAGTTTGCAAAAGGCAATCCCGTTCTTCCGCATCTCTCCCCAGCTGGTCCCAGGACACCACGCTTCTCACTGCACCTTGGTTACTACTGCCTTCTCCGTGGACCCATGCGCCTTGACGTCGCAAGGCTCATCAGACTGAGAGCTGTCATGGGAGCAGCAAAGACCAAGGCTGTTTTAGTCTTCTCAACACTCCGTCATCTTCGTGCCTTGACCATTTAACAGCCCCCGTATGTCAGCTTCACTTCAGTTAACTCTTTAATAGTGAATTAAACTTGTCAGTGTGGGGATGTTTATTTCTAGAAGCCACAATATCCCCTTTTTAAAATTATTTTCAAAATTTGGATTAGTACATATTTATAGTAAATCATGGTCACATTTATCATAGTGAGTTGGTACAGATATATATATATTTCATCTTCTTTTTTCACTGCCTACCCCTTCCCACTCCTCTTTGCTCTTTCTACCTCTTGGTTCCCTTCCCATTTGCAAAAGCTGTTCTGTTTTTGGGGGGTTTTTTTGTTTGTTTTAATTAGTTTTCTTTCTCCTTCCTCCCACTCCTTCCATCTCTTGTTCCCTTTTCCGTTTGAAAAAGATCTCCCCACTCTCTATCTGTCTGTTATCTACTATTTTCCTCTTTATTTACATTTTCAGTGTATCATATAAGAGAAATCATGGAATACTTAAGCTTATATGCTTGATTTATTTCCCTCAAACCATCATCGCAAGGTGCATCTATTTACCTAAAAAAGCCTCATTTATCTTCTTTATGGCAAATACTACTCCATTGTGTATAAATACCACATTTATTTATCCATTCCTCTGTTGATGGGCCTATATAGTCCACAGGCCATTTTCAAGATTTAGCTATTTTAAATTGTGTGCTGCTATAAACATGGATGTGTATATACCACTGTGATAGGATGATTTTAACACTTTGCACAACATACTAGAAGGGGGTTAGCTGGATTGAATGCAATTTCTTCTTTTGTTTCTTAGTTTTTTTCTTGCATGCCTCCCTTCTGCTTTCTTGCAAGCCAAATCCCTCCTACCATCCTAAGCCTAGCTCACATCTACCTGCACCCAAAAAGACTTTAGCATCTTCACTTACATTTTCTGAGATTCTTCATTGTGCCAGGAACTGGGATAAGAATTGAGGATTAGCAGGAACACTAGTCATAAGTTGTCCTTCTCAAATTGAAAGAGTTCATATTACTAATGAGAAACAAGAATGAATATTATTACAGCAACGTTGCTGATGAAGAAAGAACTCACTGAGAACTATGCACTGAGGACTACGCTGAGCACTTTTACAAAACCCATTCATGAAGGAAATACCACTATTTTCCCACATCAGATGTAGGCAAACTGAGAGATTTCCCTTTCCTGTTGTAACAAATAGTTGCAGCAGGAATTTAGCCAGGCAGTGTGGCCCAGAGTCCACATGCTGAGCTGCCCACTGACTGCAGCCCATAGCAGTAGCAGAACAAACTGGCTGTTACGGCAGAAGATCTTACTGCATCTCTATCTAGTTGGACATCAGTATTTGCATCAGACACCTAGGAATGACTGAAATCAAGCTCAATAGTCATCATTGAAAGCTCATCTGTGATTATCCCCTCTTGAGGAAACAGGGGCTAAGAGAAGTTAAGAAATTGCCAAGTCTCTTGAGAGTAAAAAATTTCACTCAAGTTTTAAGTGCAGTCTGCATATTTCTAGAGTCTGTGTCCATGGGAGGAGAATCTCATCCCTGCAGCCTTCCAGGGCACTGTTTCTTCTCTACTTGCAGAATCCAGCTGTCAGAGAAGAGACTGAATCAAGGTCTCTCAGAGTGAAGACTGAGCTCAAGAAATGGTTAGTAATGGTACAACGAAAAAGTCAGTGTCTGTGCAGGACATATGGCAAGACCCTTGAAAGCAGGCACTGCATGGTAATGGTTTTGTGTTCTACATTTCCCAAACTCCAGGTTCAATTTTAGTATGAAAGTCCATAATAGGAGAAGGAATGAATGAATGAATGAATGAATGAATGAAAGAACAAACGAGGAGTTCATCATCCTCATCTCCTTGCACCATATAAAGCATCTACTCACAAATTCACAGCCTCCTCTCCTACACCTAAGCTCTATGCAGAGTGTTTGTGGACAGAGCCTGGGTGCTGAATTCCCCCCCAGTTCCACCCTAGCGATCCATCCTCTTCCAGTAGACCCAACCCTACTTTCTGGCCTATTAGAACTTATAACCCATCTCCCCTCTGGTGCCTCAGTTAATTAAGAAATTTGACCTCATGGAGTTTCAGCCTGTGCCAAAGATAATTATGGAAGAAAATGAGCTACAGTAAAATCCACAAGATTGGCCAAGGCATTGAAATTACTTTTGTGATTGACCCAGCCCCCACCCAACACCTCAGTCATGGGACAGTGAAAGTTCATAGTGGGACAGAGAAAGTTGTCAGAAATGGTATGTGTGGAAAAGTGACACAGGGGGGTCTCTTCACCTGCCTGCCTGCCTGAGATCACCTGGCGGGTGCGGGACCTCCTGGACTGCATGCTACCAGACCCAGTAAGGACCCAAGGACCCC
>NW_022900944.1:10767713-10772475 GCF_012274545.1 Fukomys damarensis | reverse complement strand
CCTCATTCTTCATCCTTTCCGGAAGTCCTGCCAGGCACTCAGATACTATCACCTTGGCCTTACAAGCTTTTCTTTGAAATCTAGGTCGAAGTTCTGTGATGAAGTGGGTTTTTGCAAGAGTTCAAAATAGAAGTGTTAGGGATTCACAGAGGCATCTTTGGAGAAGGAGCAGAGATAGGACATGATTTTCATATGGTGTCCAACTAATGTCACAAGAGCTTAGCAACTGTTAGGATGTGAGAAGGAAGAAAGGAGGATCCAAGATTCCCTCCTTGCACAGCTAATCAGCCTCATGATTCATTGTAGGCGCCAGAGCTCCTCATGCAATTATCTCTGCCTCCTGAGAATGAGCGATTCTAATGTAGCATCCTGTCTCACTGTGATGTCGGGAAGAGGAAATGTAAAAGAAAAGACCATAGCTAAGCCTATGAGGTGCAGATCTGCTAACTAGAGCCCTGGACTGGAAGACAGGGGAGTGGGTGCCAATCCCACGTCTGCTCCTCCTGGCTGTGTTATTCTGGCTTCCCCTTCTAAGGTCACAGAATTGCACACACAGAAGTGACAATCATTCCAGATTTATTACCTTTAAAGAGGTAAAAGACTCATAATTTGTAATCATGAAATCAAAGATCCTTACCTCTCTGGGGTCACCATGAAGATCCAGACTAATAAATTTCTGTGGAGACAAAGGCAGAGACTGTGCTGAGAAGCCTTCCTGGGTTACATGTTGATTCTTTAATCCATGCCCCAGCCGTATCAGGTTATCCCCACTGGGGATATCTCTTTGGCTGGGCTCAGAGAACAAGGACACTACACGGACTGCACTGGACATAAGTACAGAGGAGGGGAGTAAAAGGCTTTCTTTAATGTGAGAGGGCAGCTGGACAGATGAAGTCTGTGACCAAGTATAAGCAGTGGGCCACCTAATGGACAAAATTACCAATTTCAGTGTGGTTTCCAAGAGTTCATCCTCTGTCTTCTGGCGCAGGCAGTGAACCATGATGGCTGATGTTGTGGTTTTGCACCCGGCCGTAACAGCAATATGCTATAGAGATCACAGACAACAGCAGAGTTCAAGAGCAATGTCTCTCCCCTCTGTCGATGAAAATACAGAGTTTCTATCCAATGTCAACTTTCTGAATGTAGCAGAGAATAGTTCTGAATACTCTAGATGGGATTCCTGGGTCTCTGTTACTAACTGAGAGTCAGCTACACAATATTCTCATCTATGATACCTTATCTCTATTAAAATTGACACAGTCTCCTTCCCCATTATCATACAGAAACACACACACACACACACACACACAGATGGGCATGATATTTTCAACATTGAGTGTCTTAAAGAGGACAATTGGAATGGAATGTAAGAGCTTGAATTCAGGATTCTAGGGCTGGGGATTTTGCAACTTGAAGGACCCGATTTCGATCCCTGCTACCAAAAGAGAGAGAGAGAGAGAGAGAGAGAGAGGCAGAATTCCTCCTCTGGTTCATCCTACATCCTTTACATCTCAGGTTCATCATCCATATGAGCACACTTATTACTCCCCTATGAGCGCATCATGTCTCTCACTGACTACAACTGGCCTAGAATCTCAGGAGACCTGAGTAAGGCGACTCACACCATGGCACACAAGAAAGTAGGGAGAGTGATTCTAATATGAGTTCTGAGGAAACCTTTTCTGCTAAGTCACTCCAATTTCAGGGTTGTTTGCAGCACCTTAGCTACATCCCACAAGAAAAATCCTGAGGATTCAAGAAAAATAGGAAAAAGGGTACCCAAGCTATGCACAGTGTGTCCTACCTCAGCCCAGGGCTTGATGTCCTTTCTGATGGATCCATCATTTATGGTGGCCACACCACTCTCAGAAATGGCCCTGTGGAAGAGGTTCTTGGCCAGGGGAGACAGCACCTGGGAGGGAGGTGGAGAGGAGGACAATTTACGTTCACAGGCTCCTTATGCTTCCTTCTGTTTGCTCCTCTGACCAAGATGTTCACCAGGAGACTCTGGCACTTCCTGAACAAGGGAGTTCCTCACCTGTCTCACCTGCTTTCCTGGCCTCACACCTGGGCCAGTGTCCCCCCAACAGAACCTCAGTGGGATTAAGCTAGAGCCTACTTCCAAGAACATCATAAGTATTGGAAAGACAGTTTGGAGAACCTTAGCCACAAATTCAATTTCAACACTTCCAGTACTCAAAATTTAAAAGCATTTTTTATAAGAGGTTTCACTATGTAATTCAGGGTAGCCTTAAACTCACTATGTAGCCCAGGCTTCCCTGGGATCTCACAGAGATCCTCCTGCCTCAGCCTCCCTATTGCTGGGTTTACAGGTTTGGGCAACCATGCTCATCTCTTTATACAGAATTTATCCTAAGAAAAATTATCACAGAGTCTCAAAATTTTCTAAGAATGCTGATGCTTTTTAGTAGCAAAAATCACAACTAACCAAAACCCCCAATACTATGATTTTGGGTAAATGAACAAATTTTCATTCTTACCATGGAATAAGAAGCAGTTATCAAATATAGTATTACAAAAGAGTTTTCCTTACTTAGAGAGATATTTACATTGCATCACAGTAATGAGCTGAAATTTGTGAAAAGAAAACAATATACAAAGATGACAGAGGGAAGAGTGAGATCGTAGATGGATGTATGGATGGACGATAGGTGGATAGATAGAAAGGGACAGTGAGATACAGAGGTAATAGTGAGAAAAGTCTAGAAAAATATATGTCATGATTTCCTCAATGAGTATGGAAAACTTTTTTGCTTCTTTGTATTTTCTGTATTCGATAGCTCTCCGTCTATCTCTATCTATGCATTTATCTATATATCTGAGTATTTAAGTAGGAAGGCAGTACATGTTTGAAAATACAATGATACAATTGTCCCTCTGCTCAACGTTACAATGATACAATTGTCCCTCTGCTCAACGCTGAGCTACTTGGAGGTTTTTTTCTCAGATTGCAGTGCCTCATATACCTTCCCTCAGTATTCATGTCATTCCAGTTCCTTACACCCACAAGACATCTTGTGCCCATAGGGTGTCTGTGGTTCTCATCCCTCTCCGTCCCATCTTCCATCGCTCCTTCTATTCGTGCACGTACCCCTCCCCAACTTGAGTCCCAGAGGCTGCTATCCTCCCTCTTGGGAATGGAAAAGCCACTGCACTACCTCAGGGAGCCCCCTGCCTGCTCTTGGTGTTTAATTTGCCTCATTATTACGGTCTAACTTGGACAAAAACAAGGGCAGCTTATCCAACTTATAACCATGTGTCCATTTTATTATAATTTAAACCACCCCAACTACTCAAAAGAAGTGAGGAAAGTCCAAATATTATAGTGACTAGAAAGGAGAATTCAGCCACATGGCAAGGGGAAAATGTAGCCTGCAGCTAGATGCACTTATGACTCCAGGATCTTAAGCAGAGCTCTGAGCTTCCTGACAGACAAGGAGACTTTCAGCTTTTGCTCTCCACCATTCGCTCTTGCACAGTGAGTAAAATCAGCCCTAAATCCAGCTAAATAGCTCAGGGCTGGATTTCCTGTTTCCCATGAGATTCTGTCAGCAGCCACATCAACCCCAGATGCAGGGCCTATTAACAGGAATACTTACAAGAACAGAGACACTTCTGCTTCCTCCTGACTCTCCAAAGATGGTCACAGAGCCTGGGTTCCGTCCAAAGCTGGCAATGTTGTCCTGGACCCAGTGCAGGGCAGCCACCTGGTCCAAGTGGCCCCAGTTTCCCCTGCTGTGCTCATCCCCTGTGCTGCAATAGAAGAAGGCAGGAAACAGAACATTGTGAAGGCAGGACTCTCAGGACCACAGCTAGACTGGGCTGGACGCAGTGAGCCTTCCAGATCAAGCCTGGGCAGCTGCACACTGGGATCTTCACCTGCCTCTCTTTCCTACTGTGGAGTCTACGGAGAGATCCATGTTCACTATTCCTGCACCTGTGCACTGAACAGCTGTGCATCCTACGTGGCTAGCAAGCTAGAGTAAATCAGGGGAAAAACAGGCAAAATCTTTCAGTTCACTCAGGTCCCCCTGCAGGCCACAAAAATTAAATGAAACCAGAATGTAATTTCAGTTTGTTGAAAAAGAAAATATTATAAGAGGCATGGGGCCATGGGGGGTTCAGATTTTATCATCAGGAAGGCCTCGTTGAGCAGTGGCCTTTGTTAAATAAAATGAGCGCAAGCATCTAGCAAATATCAAAGGAAGCAAATTTCATTTAGAAGAAGCAGGATACAGAAAGATCTGAGGACCACAGGGACAAAGTGTGAGTGCAGCTAGATTGGTGCTGTGGGCCTTGGTAAGCTACTTCTATGCCATAGTAAGCAACATGGGAACCTTCTGCAGAGAAATAACGTCCTTCAGCGTGTCACGAATGGTACCCTGGCTACAGAAACGCAGGAGGTTTATAAAAATATGTGGTTATAATGATAATCCAGGCCAGAAACATAGAGGTTGGGTAAAAAAAAGCCTAGGAGAGAAGTAATTAGCTTCTGAACAAGGCGGAGCTAGAAAAGGTTGATCTGAGCAGTTAGAAGAGAGAAGAGTCCAATCTTTGCACAAGGGACTTATAATGAATCACAGAAAGATGGAGTTCTGGGAGCTCAGCAGGAGGCCTGGTCAGAACAGGAGGATGACCTTTCCTGGGGGAGGAGTAATGGGCATCAGTGTTCAGTCTATTGCTGGGGAAGATTAGAGCAGGTAGGTAAAGATGACCACCTGGGTTCAAAGGAAAAGTGGGG
>NW_022900944.1:10766140-10766437 GCF_012274545.1 Fukomys damarensis | reverse complement strand
CTGGCAGGGCCCGGCCTTTTTCGGGTGAATGGGAGTTTGGTAGGTAGGCTAGATATGTTTGGCAGAGAGAGCAGCACATGAAAAAGCTCAAGAGCAAGTTGACAAATGTGACTGAAGATGAGAAGATAAGTGGGGAACAATAATGGAGAGGCTTGGAATATTATGAAAAACCTTAGCATGTGGCTAACACGACTAGAGCCAGGTTTCAGAATCTTTGCTTAGAACCGGCTGTGGTTTTGGCTTGGTTTGTTCCAGAAGGGTTCGTGTGCTATAACACTGGCCCTAATAGGGCTTAGG
>NW_022900944.1:10757719-10760945 GCF_012274545.1 Fukomys damarensis | reverse complement strand
GCGCTGGCCAATGCTCCTTTGGCAAAAAGCACTGGCCCATCTCTTCCACCGAATTTTATGATTCATCAGTCAGAGTAAATGTAAATGTGGAGATGGATGGTGTATGAAACTACCATGGAAATGAATGCAGGTAAGGCTTTAAAGGGTCAAAGCGTTTTCGAGTTAGAAGCAAGATAGACAAAGCACATGGTTGTAATTAGAACATTGTCCTTCAAGCTTTGAAGGCACGGATTGTGGGGATGCAATTTGGCTGCAATTTACTCTGACCTCAGCTAGGGATGTTATCTCACGGTACCCCCCATGGCTTCATAGGCCCTTACTCTGGTCTCCGCTGTGGCTGTTAGCAGGGAGGTCAGATGGACCTGGGCAATACTGCAGTGCTCATGAGTCACTTCTGTGAGTCACTTAGCTTCAGTCGGACTCACTTCCTAAAGTCAGCCAAGCGAGGGAGTTAACTTTTTGCCACCTGCACTGCTTACAATAATATTGCCGTCTCTGGCAGGGCCCGGCCTTTTTCGGGTGAATGGGAGTTTGGTAGGTAGGCTAGATATGTTTGGCAGAGAGAGCAGCACATGAAAAAGCTCAAGAGCAAGTTGACAAATGTGACTGAAGATGAGAAGATAAGTGGGGAACAATAATGGAGAGGCTTGGAATATTATGAAAAACCTTAGCATGTGGCTAATACGACAAGAGCCAGGTTTCAGAATCTTTGCTTAGAGCCCGCTGTGGTTTGGGCTTGGTTTGTTCCAGAAGGGTTCATGTGCTACAACACTGGCCCTAATAGGGCTTAGGAAAAGGGGGTAGAAATTAGCAACCTAGGAAAAGTTGAGGCTGGTGGAAGCTCTGCTCTCTGCAGGGATGGAAGGATTGTGCATGGGACAGTGGTTAGCTTTCCTGAGAGTAAGTTGTTTTAAAAAGGGTGTGAATGATCCCCCTCCCCTCTGTCTGTCACCCTGAGTTGCCAATGTTCTCTTCTGAGTGCCCCAGGCTCCCTTTCCGCCTTTCCACCATGTTGTGACACAGTCAAGGTTCCTCAGCAGCGACCAATCTGATGAAAGCACTCAATCTAGGACATTTAACCTCCGAAATCCTAGGCTAAATAAGTTTGTTTTCTTATAATTATCCAGCCCCAGGTACTTTGTTGTGTCAATAGAAAACACCAAGTAAGGGGCTAGTGTGAGGAGAGGAGAGTGCAATACCCTACCTGAAGAATCCCCAGATGCCCAGGCGATATTGAATGACCACCACCACCACGTTCTCAAGGGCAGACAGCACCACTCCATCATAAGTCGATGCCCCGCCCACCACCAGACCTCCTCCGTGGATCCACACCATCACCTGCACAAACATGAAACAGACACACTTGTTACTGGGAGCAGAACTGAGAAGGTCCTCAGAGGTTGTCTGATTTGGTCGCCTACATCAAGGCTGTAACACACGGAAGCCATTGTCCAAAATTCACCAGTGCCCAAAAAGTTTGCAAAAGGCAATCCCGTTCTTCCGCATCTCTCCCCAGCTGGTCCCAGGACACCACGCTTCTCACTGCACCTTGGTTACTACTGCCTTCTCCGTGGACCCATGCGCCTTGACGTCGCAAGGCTCATCAGACTGAGAGCTGTCATGGGAGCAGCAAAGACCAAGGCTGTTTTAGTCTTCTCAACACTCCGTCATCTTCGTGCCTTGACCATTTAACAGCCCCCGTATGTCAGCTTCACTTCAGTTAACTCTTTAATAGTGAATTAAACTTGTCAGTGTGGGGTTGTTTATTTCTAGAAGCCACAATATCCCCTTTTTAAAATTATTTTCAAAATTTGGATTAGTACATATTTATAGTAAATCATGGTCACATTTATCATAGTGAGTTGATACAGATTATATATATATATATATATATTTCATCTTCTTTTTTCACTGCCTACCCCTTCCCACTCCTGTTTGCCCTTTCCAACTCTTGGAAACTCCCTTCCCATTTGCAAAAGCTGTTCCATTTTTTAAATTAGTTTTCTTTCTCCTTCCTACCACTCCCTCCATCTCTTGTTCCCTTTTCCATTTGAAAAAGATCTCCCTACTCTCTATCAGTTATCTACCATTTTTTTCTCTTTATTTACATTTTGGATGTCTCATATAAGAGAAATCATGCAATATTTAAGCTTATATGCTTGATTTATTTCACTTAAACCATCATTACAAGGTGCATCTATTTACCTACAAATGCCTCGTTTGTCTTCTTTATGGCAAATAGTACTCCATTGCGTATAAATACCACATTTATTTATCCATTCCTCTGTAGATGGGCATATAGTGTACAGGCCATTTTCAAGATTTAGCTATTTTAAATTGTGTGCTGCTATAAACATGGATATGTATATACCACTGTGATGGGATGATTTTAACACTTTGCACAGCATACTAGAAGGGGGTTAGCTGGATTGAATGCAATTTCTTCTTTTGTTTTTTAGATTTTTTGTGCATGCCTCCCTTCTGCTTTCTTGCAAGCCAAATCCTTCCTGCCATCCTAAGCCTAGTTCACATCTACCTGTGCCCAAAAAGGCTTTAGCATCTTCACTTACATTTTCTGAGATTATTTTTTGTGCCAGCAACTGGGATAAGAATTGAGGATTAGCAGGAACACTAGTCATAACTTGTCCTTCTCAAATTGAAAGAGTTCATATTACTAATGAGAAACAAGAATGAATATTATTACAGAAACGCTGATGAAGAAAGAACTCACTGAGAACTATGCACGGAGGACTACGCTGAGCACTTTTACAAAACCCATTCATGAAGGAAATACCACTATTTTCCCACATCAGATGTAGGCAAACTGAGAGATTTCCCTTTCCTGTTGTAACAAATAGTTGCAGCAGGAATTTAGCCAGGCAGTGTGGCCCAGAGTCCACATGCTGAGCTGCCCACTGACTGCAGCCCATAGCAGTAGCAGAACAAACTGGCTGTTAGGGCAGAAGATCTTACTGCATCTCTATCTAGTTGGACATCAGTATTTGCATCAGACACCTAGGAATGACTGAAATCAAGCTCAATAGTCATCATTGAAAGCTCATCTGTGATTATCCCCTCTTGAGGAAACAGGGGCTAAGAGAAGTTAAGAAATTGCCAAGTCTCTTGAGAGTAAAAAATTTCACTCAAGTTTTAAGTGCAGTCTGCATATTTCTAGCGTCTGTGTCCATGGGAGGAGAATCTCATCCCTGCAGCCTTCCAGGGCACT
>NW_022900944.1:10755090-10756382 GCF_012274545.1 Fukomys damarensis | reverse complement strand
CACACTCACATTTTCTGAGATTATTTTTTGTGCCAGCAACTGGGATAAGAATTGAGGATTAGCAGGAACACTAGTCATAACTTGTCCTTCTCAAATTGAAAGAGTTCATATTACTAATGAGAAACAAGAATGAATATTTACAGCAACGTGCCTCAGTTAATTAAGAAATTTGACCTCATGGAGTTTCAGCCTGTGCCAAAGATAATTATGGAATAAAATAAGCTACAGTAAAATCCACAAGATTGGCCAAGGCAATGAAATTACTTTTGTGTTGAGGACTACGCTGAGCACTTTTACAAAACCCATTCATGAAGGAAATACCACTATTTTCCCACATCAGATGTAGGCAAACTGAGAGATTTCCCTTTCCTGTTGTAACAAATAGTTGCAGCAGGAATTTAGCCAGGCAGTGTGGCCCAGAGTCCACATGCTGAGCTGCCCACTGACTGCAGCCCATAGCAGTAGCAGAACAAACTGGCTGTTAGGGCAGAAGATCTTACTGCATCTCTATCTAGTTGGACATCAGTATTTGCATCAGACACCTAGGAATGACTGAAATCAAGCTCAATAGTCATCATTGAAAGCTCATCTGTGATTATCCCCTCTTGAGGAAACAGGGGCTAAGAGAAGTTAAGAAATTGCCAAGTCTCTTGAGAGTAAAAAATTTCACTCAAGTTTTAAGTGCAGTCTGCATATTTCTAGAGTCTGTGTCCATGGGAGGAGAATCTCATCCCTGCAGCCTTCCAGGGCACTTTTCTTCTCTACTTGCAGAATCCAGCTGTCAGAGAAGAGACTGAATCAAGGTCTCTCAGAGTGAAGACTGAGCTCAAGAAATGGTTAGTAATGGTACAACGAAAAAGTCAGTGTCTGTGCAGGACACATGACAAGACCCTTGAAAGCAGGCACTGCATGGTAATGGTTTTGTGTTCTACATTTCCCAAACTCCAGGTTCAATTTTAGTATGAAAGTCCACAATAGGAGAAGGAATGAATGAATGAATGAAAGAACAAATGAGGAGTTCATGATCCTCATCTCCTTGCACCATATAAAGCATCTACTCACAAATTCACAGCCTCCTCTCCTACACCTAAGCTCTATGCAGAGTGTTTGTGGACAGAGCCTGGGTGCTGAATTCCCCCCCAGTTCCACCCTAGCGATCCATCCTCTTCCAGTAGACCCAACCCTACTTTCTGGCCTATTAGAACTTATAACCCATCTCCCCTCTGGTGCCTCAGTTAATTAAGAAATTTGACCTCATGGAGTTTCAGCCTGTGCCAAAGATAATTATGGAA
>NW_022900944.1:10682309-10754896 GCF_012274545.1 Fukomys damarensis | reverse complement strand
ATCAGAAGAGGAAATATCTTGCACTGAGAATTATACTGTGTGGCCTTCTCCTCATTCTTGGCCTCTGGGTCCCTGCACATAAAGGGAGGATGGGTTTTCAATTTTTATTCTCCCAGATATAATTATAGGAAATTATTCTTTAACTGCTTTGGGGGTCAGATTCTCCATATATTCATAATCTAATAACTATGAGGAATCATTCTTGCCCTTGTATCACTATAGCTATCATTTAGAAAATTTAAAAAGGTCATTCCATGTAGACAGCAATGCCCTCCTGGAGACCTGGAGTCACTAGGAGAAACTGAGGTAAGAACAGCACGTATTCCCTGTGGTGAAAGGAAGCTCCAGGCTCTGAACGTGTTTTCACTTACAGATTCCCTGACCCAAGCTGCCTTTGTCATCTATTGCAACAGCACCAGGATGCTGGGAGCGCAAAAGTCTGGACCAGTGGTCCTCAAGCTTACCGGCAGCCTGCTTTTCTTTGTCAAGTCAGCAGGAGTGTAAATATTTAGGTACAGGCAGTCTTCAGAATACGCAATAGGAATGCTCTCCTTTCGGTTGGTGCAGAACTCTGACATTTGCTGCCCTCCCACTGGATCTTGGGAGCACCTGGGAGGGAAGAAGGACACCTGTGGTTTAATCAGGTTGAAGCTGAAAGAGGTGCATGTGGCTGGACCATTCTCTGGGAGGTTTAAGCTGAAAGAGAGCTGGTATCATTACACTGGAGTTACTACATGGGTAAAGTTAGGATTCTCTGTTTTCTCCCATGCAGAATACAAGGACTTGGCACATCTCCCCTTGCAGAAGACTTTGGGACACTCTGAGCTGAGGAAATGAGGTTTCCCGTACAGTTACCCCCCTTATGACATCTCCTATACTCCTAGGACAGGACTCTTTTCTCTGCAGGGCTTTGTACTGTGATCTGAAAGTGATCGTGCCCTAGTCTAGTTGGAAAGCTACATGAGCTCCTAATTTACATTACATATGACTGCAAAACTAGCTTCACATGGATGATTCCACGGTGTACAACTAGCTTCAGCTGTGGAAGGGATTCGCTGAACAAGGCTTTGATAGGCTGTGAATGCCTGGATGGCAGACTACCGTGAAAAGAATTCTGGGGAAACAATTCTGAAGGTGGCCCTGTGGAGCAGGGGGCTCAAGCTCTCTCTGATCAGATGAAAGCTTCATACTTCTGCATTGCGAGCCTCTGATGGATGGGGTCTTGTTAATTCCTGAGATGTCCTGAGGCATCTTTATTCTTTCCCAGTGCAAAGTACTTGGCTTCTTTTTCTTTTCTTTTCTAATTTTTAATTTTCTTAGTGTACATGTGGCCCCTTTTGGCCCTTGCACAGGCTCCTCTGTTCCACTCTTCTGGCTCCTTTCTCACTGCTGGTCACAGGGTAGGGGAATAGCTGACTTCACTTTCCACTTGTTGTCCTGCCAGCGCTCAGCTGCTTGAATCCTGTGTCTGAGATCCATATCCCCTCCTCCTGCCTGCTGGATTCAGAGCAGGTGGGGTCCTGGAGTTCCACTCACTGCCCTTACAGCCACCACTGCAGACCCCATGTGTTTTGTTGCTAGAGGTTTCAGGTAGCTGCTATGGTGCAGAACAAAGAAAAAAGAAAAAGTCACTGGTAGCCTGCGGGGAGGGAGCGCTTCCTGGCCACTAACCCCTGTGTGTGCTGGTGGGATCTGTTGCCAGGCTTCAGAGTCCTCTGTTTTCAGCACTGAAGAGGCGAGGGCCTTCTACTCCACATCTGTTCTGTGTGGATTGAGTTTGCCACACTTTTGAAGTCCACAGTTTTTTGGAACTTCGTGGAGTGGCAGTTCCCGTACTGCGGACCTGGGCCAGTGCCTTCCTGGCCACTAACCCCTGTGTGTGCTGGTGGGATCTGTTGCCAGGCTTCAGAGTCCTCTGTTTTCAGCACTGAAGAGGCGAGGGCCTTCTACTCCACATCTGTTCTGTGTGGATTGAGTTTGCCACACTTTTGAAGTCCACAGTTTTTTGGAACTTCGTGGAGTGGCAGTTCCCGTACTGCGGACCTGGGCCAGTGCCCCTAGCAGCTCTGTGGGCTGCTCTGCGATTTTATACAGCTCTGTACCAATACTGTGTTTGATAAAAGTGTCTTTCATTTGTTATCAAAATGTATGTTCTTCCCTTTCTTCCAATTACCTGTGTTTTTAGTTTAATTTCTCTGAGTTGCTCCAATGTGGTTCCTCCTCTATTCGGCCATCCTGAATTCTTATTAATGGCAACAATCTCTTCAGCAATGATATGTTCTTCAGACCTCCAATTGCACAAGCTTTAATCCTGATCAAATTACAAGTTTACAAACAACTTTAGCTCTGCTCTTTGATCTTTATTATTATTGCAAATCCTGCTAAAAGTGGTGAGCAATACCTCAACTACCAACTGACTACTGTGCTGTGTCAAAACTTTTTCCGCCTGATAAAACAGTCCATTACCTTTAAACTCAACTTCCTGAAAAGTCTTAGGACTTATGCAAATTGTAGACAATACTTTTTCAGAATTTAACGTGCATGGGTTCTAACCCAGGTCTCAGTAGTTTCCTTCATTTATTTTTAGAAACCTCTGTTTTCCTACCAGAATTCTGGTCTTCTGAGCTCATTAGGCTCCACTTACAAAGTTCTCAATCTTCTCTACTTTCCTTTTACAAATTTAAAAGTCCTCTACAAACCAGACTTAAAGTGTTCTGAACCATTTCTGTTACATCCTTCACCTGGTGGATAGCACTGCTCCCATTTGGGGCTCAAGTCACCCAGCAGTTCTCCTTTCCACCTGCCACTCTCAAGGGACACCCTCACACACACCCAGACGTGTCCTTTACAACTTCCTAGGTGTCCCTCAATCCAGTCCAGTTGCCATTAAGCAGCACACCTAGAATAAGTACAGTAGATTTAAAAGCGAGTAATAAAAGATGTTAGAGGAGAAGAACATTTAACCACTACAGGAGAGAGCAAGAGAGGAAGAAATGAAGAAAGAAATTCAGCCAAATCTAGTTTCCTTCATTGTGAAGCAACCTGAGGACTTTGTTCTTTCACACTTGAGTGGCCAGCCTTACTGAGTCACACCAACCACCCCTCTGCTGATCAGCAGGCGTGGAGACACACCTGGCAGTTGAAAACGGCAATGTCATGCAGCTTCCAGTGCACCTCTTCACCTACCTCTGGGCCATGCGAAGGTCACAGTCTGAGCTCTGATAAGATCAGTACTTCTTATCTTCCTCCTCTACCCACCTACAGCTTTTCACCCTTTACAGGTCACATAATAACATGTCACACCATTTCTGATTCGATGTACATTTTGTTTTTTCTGTATCTGTACTTGTAGAATGTAAGTTTCCTGAAGAAATGGAGCTTTGTTTTGTTCACTGATGGATTCTGTGAAGCTAAAACATGCCTGGAACACAATAGATGCTCAATAAATAAGTAATGAATAAAAGACTCCAGAAAGGTGAGACAGATATGGAATATTTACAAGTGTTTAGAGTGTTCATGAGGACTTCAGGAGAAAATGCATGCTAACAAGAGAATTTCCTTCCCTGCTTCTGCAACAGTTTGACATAAATATCTGCACTGAGAATGGCAAAGCCACCCACACCTACTTACATGGGAGGGTAAGAGGTGGTGTTCTTCACGTTGTCCCATGGCTCCGGTGGCTGTGGAGGAGCAAACCTCAGGGATCCGAGAGGGGGCTTGGCAAAAGGGACTCCCAGGAAAACGGCCACAGGCTGTGCAACTCCTTGCAAGCTGACGTACTTTCCAAGGACTTTGCCATGCACGGTGTCCACCACAGGTGGTGAGGATGTGTGTCCTGCTGGACATGGAGAGGTATTGAGATCATGTCAGAAGGGAGAAGTGAGGCCCAGATTCCAGGTGTTGTGCCACTCTTCAGGCATGTCACCTTGAATAAGTCACCTAAAGCTTCTAGGCCTCTATCTCTTCTCTTATAAAATATGCATAAGGGAAATTTGTCCCTTCTAACTCAGAGGGCTGAGGGAGTAAAGTAGAACCAAAGGTAGAAATGCATCCAGCCAAATACCACTATAAAAGGAGAGGTTCTCAGACAGTTGGTTTCCCTTTTAGAAACCTCTGCAAACATTTATCCATTGGGAGACTGGAGTCTAACTGCATGCTGGAGAAGAGGATGGACAAGTGGTGTCTCCCGTCCTCAGGAGGGCACAGGTGTACTGGGTCCAAACTGCTGAGGACCAAGGTTGTGTCCTGGGTGTGGAACCACGAGAATGTTCCAGGAGTTGAAAGAAGCAATAAGGCTTTCTGCATGAGGACCTCCTGCAGCAGCTAGAACTTGGAGCAGGAGAGGCTGAATAAGCGTAAGTTGGAGGGGTCTATAAAAAGCAGACCCGAGAGAATACACAAAGGAAGGAAACCAGAGACTTGCTGAGGAAGAGAGAATTTGCTGTGAATGTCACCACACGAAGTCCATGGCAGTGGAAAATTGTCCTGGAATGAGTGTTTTCATGTCAGGGAGGGCCTTGGTATGAGAGATTGGGTGTCATGTAGAGAACAGATAAGCAGTTCTGGAGTAAAGGACACGATGAGACCGTGGAATGTTCATTTTCTGGTTCTGAGCAGAAACGTTTAGAGTGGAGAGAGATTTCGGGCCAGGTTCCTGCCTGCTCATGTTGCTCCTTTCTTGTAAGGAAAAAATTTCTTTTTCATTTTCCTGAAACTTTATCAGTCCTGATTCTGATGCAGAAGCAGAGTGAACTGATGTGATCATCTATCCTGAGACAGGTGGGTTATCAGACCACTGGTAATAGTCATCCCTGAAGATTTTTCTTACCTAGACTTTCTAACTTTGGTTTCTAAGAGTGTCCCTCATCAGAGATGATTTGTATCTTTTGTTCTCCAGGTGTTATTCCTTGGATATAGAAAACACGTCAACATATTCCACAAAATGTGGGTCCAGAGAGTAGAGTACATTTAATTCAGTGGAAGAAAGGCTCATGGAATGACAACCAGGTCATGAGAAAACAGGTTGCACTATGGAATCTGTATTGTAACGTAACAACCACCATGTTCTTAATGTGGACAATTACGTTATTGGTTCTTTTTGTTGCTAGTTATTCCAAATAACACCAAGGTGAATATTCTAGGATAAATGTAGACATTCCTTGATTTATGATGCATTGATTCAGTTGTTTTCACTTCTGACTTTTCAACCTTAAGATCTTGAGTGTATCAGGGTACAAAATTGCTGTCAGATGAAGAATACATCAAGGAGAATATCCAGAAATACAGGAAATTCTTTGCCAAGCGAAAATGCCAGATTACAAATTTATCTTAATGTCATGTATCGTTGAGAATAAATTCTTGCTCGATTCCATGTTTGGTTCCTAATTATTACCATCAACATTAAGATGTACTTCTTAGAAGAATATACATTGAGTTGTAAATTTAGAGGTAACATTGCAGAACGCTATGTTTGTGCATCCCAAGATTTGTGCATTGCAGATAGAGCCATGTTTCCAAAGACAGAAATTATGAAGAAATATGAAGAGGTAAATGGGGCATTTTAAAAGATTTGGTCTTCCTGACCAGCTGTCAGCACTGTGGAAGGGAAAAAGCACTGAACAATGGTTTTATGATGCTGGTTCCCTTTTAAACATGTTTAGTGAGGAAGTCAGTGCAAATGTTTTTCAGAAAATGCATTTCATCATAGGCATCTCAAAAAGTAGAAGGAAGCATTGCAAGGCAGGGAGAGACATCTCCGTCAGTGAGGGTGTGACTTCACTGCATACCATTTTGAGAGAAGAGAAAGAGCTGAGAATAAAACACAAACACAACTACAACAGAGACTGAGAGCAACCACCAGAGTGGAAGCTGGAGAAGGGCACGGCATCGTGGAAGCCCAGGAAAATGTGCGGAGTGGGTGGCAGAGGCACTGAGGGCTTCAAAGAAGCGAAGAAGGATGCAATCAGATCAGAAATCATGAGGTACAGCCTGTATTATCTCAGTGCTGGCCTTTAATCCAGACGAAATCTGTAGAAACCAGATTTCCCAAGGTGATAACGAAATTTACTGCAGTAGAAGTAATGAATAAGAATGATAGAAACAGCAATTACCACTCAAATTATGTGGAATATGTGTATTTTCAGCTCTATTTTTGGGATATGCTTTCCATTGCCTTTTATGTCTCAGTAAAGATTTGCTTAGGCGATTATTATTATTTCCTCTTAACAGATGAACAAACTACGCAAGTGGAAGCAGACTGTATGGGCGTCATACAGATGAAAGTGGGGTGAAATTGCAGTGGTAACCAGTAAAGGAATGTTTCACTCCAGTTTTGGTCCTTTCTCATTGTCTAGCACTCAGTTCAGGCCTCTCACACTATCACATGGCCAGAAAGAAGTTAATCCATGCGGGGCCTAAATACTGCCTCTGGCTTCAGGAGCCAGATAGAACACTACACCATGATTTTCCGGCCAACACTGCACAAGTGTATTCCCCAGATAATCCGTTTCTCCCTCCATACAATGGCACAGGTGTATGCTAAGGTCCCTTACTGATAACTGTGGATTTTATTTTCTTTATCTGGTGATTAGATGTGTGATGTGGGCTAATCCTGGAGGAATTCTCACTCTTAGGATCCAACCAATTCAAAGCGCATACTCCATCCACTTCCTTATGATGTCTCATAAGGCATGAGACGTTCTGAGATAGCTCGTGAGCGCCCCAAATGCACGGAAATATCTCCACCTCCAATCACCATCTTCCTCTGCCTCCTCTCTTCCAGGGAAAACAACAGTGAAGAATCTGGCCATGTCACCTTGTCCTTCTGCTTCCTGACTGACGCTGGTGTGTCCCCCATGCTTCTACCAATAGATATACCTTTGCATCTGGGGAACAGTTAGTAAGATCATCTTTTGCCCCAAATGCACGGAAATATCTCCACCTCCAATCACCATCTTCCTCTGCCTCCTCTCTTCCAGGGAAAACAACAGTGAAGAATCTGGCCATGTCACCTTGTCCTTCTGCTTCCTGACTGACGCTGGTGTGTCCCCCATGCTTCTACCAATAGATATACCTTTGCATCTGGGGAACAGTTAGTAACAGATCATCTTTACACAATGGCTCCTGATTTGATTATACCATGTGTCAAATTTTCTATTACTATAGTTCATTTTAAATCAATCCCTTTGCTTGTCCTTCCCTTTCCTATACCTTCTGTAGACCAGGAAAAACTCGAAGCACTTTAGAAACAACAAATTATTTCATTTTAATACAGCCCAATGAACTATGTAGAATGGTAGGATCCTTATTCTAGAGTAAACCAGGCACAACACAGTTACGTGCCTTCCCTAGAGACATACAAGTCAGTATTCTGCTTAGCACCTCCCATGATTTGGCCAGATCTGGACTAAGATTCAAGAGGGGAAGAAAGCAAACTCTCTGTATTTCTCATGTGCGAGGCGTGAGGTTGTCTCTGTGCCTTCCTGTGCCTGAGGCCTGAAGCCTGCAGTCTCAGATGTTTTTCTCTTCCTGAGTCTCTGCTGGCTGCCTGACCTCAAGGCCTCCAAATCAAATCAGAGTGTAAGCACTGCTGAGGAACTGCAATTGTCAAGCCCTTGCCCTACACACATACCTCCCCACCTGTGCTCAGCACACGGATTTCTGAATGTACCCTCATGTATGTATTTCAGAAGGACTCACCTGAAATTGTGCAAACAGTGAGAGAGGCCAGGACCACAGCATACAGCCACATCACAGAAGGGTGATAGATCTGGAGCCAGTGAGGTCTCTGTGCTATGCCTAGGATGTATACTGCTTCTGCCCAAGAATTTGATACCCATGTAATATCCTGCTCACTTATACCAACTGCATAATCTCTTATGTTTGAAGAGAGCTCTCCCTTATCCAATGAGGTCTCTGAATGTCCTTTGGAACCTCCAAACCACACCCACCTAGTGTTGACCTAGTTTCATTTGAACACTGTTTTTCTTTTTCTTTTTTTTTCTTTCAGTACAGGGATCAAACTCAGGACCTTGTACCTGTGAGTCAAGCACGGTGCTGAACACTCCTTTTTAAACTCTCAGATTTCATATGGCCAAAATGTCCTCTGTCAACTTCTCATGTAAGTCTTTCTCCCTTGTAGAACTCTAACTTCAGAGTGCTTCAGTAAGCTTGCTAAACTCAGACGGCAGCAGGCAGCTACTTCAGGAAAGACAAATCTTTGGTATGGGGTCCTCAAAGCAAGCAGGAATATTTTAGAGCAAGAAACTTGTTGTAGAGCTGCTCACTAGAAGAGTAGGACACATCTGAAGTTTCTCTGGGCTAGCATTTCGGAGTTCTAGGTTCACATGTTTGCAATCATAGCTTTCATTCAGTTCCTTTTTGTTGTTGTTGTTGTTGTTTTTTGAGAAAGGGTCTTGCTATGTAGTTGAGACTGAAGTAGAACTCACTATGTAGCCGAGGCTGGTTTTTGGACTCACAGCAATCCTCCTGACTCAGCCTCTTAAGTGGTCGGATTACAGGTTTGAGCCACCATGTCCCACCCCAGTTCCTTTTCTGATGCTTCAGTTATCTACAATATTCCTACCACATAGTCCAGCCTCCTGTCATACTAGGACAAAGGAACTCACTATCATCCATGGCTGGAATTTTCAGACAGAAAGTGATTATGGTATATGAACACTATCTCTCAAAGTCCTTGTCTCTAGTCATCCATTCCTCCATTTATCTACTCATTCTTCAACACAATGCCTGATCCCTGTTTAAATATTGTGGAAACAAAAGCGTAGTGAAGATAAGGTCCTTCTTTTCAAGGAGCTTACCATGACCAGGGACAGCGAGTAGCAGTGAATGTGAAAGCACCAAGTTATGGGGATACAAAGCTGTGTGTTTGTGCCTGGAAAGAGCTAATGAATGAACAAATCCAATGTGACTGACAGGTTCGCGAGTTGGAACCCAGCCCAAGCAAAACCATCACCTGCTTCCATAGGAGCACAGAGATAACAGAAAGCCATCAGCTGCCCTGGTGCTCTCAACACCACTATGTTTATCAGCCAAATCCAGGCCCATTACCCATGAGACTAAAATTTTCCACCTACTCAACCAGTACCCTCTCCCTTACCTACACTACCCTGTATCAATTGCACATACCCTCCTATCAGTGCCAAGGACTTTCTCACCCTTGGCTCTTCTGCACCCAGAGGACAATAAGCTAATCATATGCAACTTATATTTTGTCTGGCCTCGGTGGTCTCAATCGTGCCTCAGTCTGACTTTACAGTGATCATACAGTCTGTAGTCTTGACCACTATACTGTGGTGCTCTATATCTTTGATAAACCAAAGGTGTGGGTGTGCTAAGTACACACTTCACTGGTCCATAGGAATAGCCTCTGGGGTAGCCTCTCTCCTTGGGTGGACTCCTCTGTCTGCACCCATTACAGTGCCTACATATTCTTGCTGATCCCACCTGGATCTTCCAGGCTGCCAGGAAGTCCAGCTTTTATGTGGAGCTATGAAGGAGACAGGTGTTCGGAAAGTCCTACTATGCTTGCCGGAGGCAATGACTATGTGGCTGAGGTGCTCATTTTTCTGGGAATGCAGAGCCTAGCCAGTAATCACATTGCCCCTCCACCTGGTATTTACCTGGGATTATAGAATAGTAATTAGAGGCAAAGTAAGAGCCATGTAAGACAGGGCTATCTTCAGGCCAGTGTAACGAGGAGGCAGCTGAGCCTTCTCCACACACTGTGTCTCCGTTATAACCACTTCCAGGAAAGGCTCCAGCTTCCAGGGCATTGATGGTGAACTTTCCAGAGCTCTAAATGATACAAACAGCCCACTGCCGCAGGGATGCCACAGATTTAACACTGCTCTGGGGATGTGGAAGTTATAAGACTAATCTATCACAGTGTTTTGGACTTTATGAAAACAAGGAATACATTTCTGTTGTGTTTGAGCCACTGTACAGCTTTGCACAGCTAACCCTTACAATTGCAGGCAGATTGCATTTGTCAGCTTCTATTTAATAACTTGTAATCAGTGACATAAGGACTTTTTCATTTTGGCTTCTATTCCCTCTTCTTACAGACAGTGAAATTAGTTAGAAATTATTAGAAGACACTTGGAAAATGGTGGGCCTTCAGCACAGAAAACTATTGAGGCACATTCACTAAAGGGTCAATGTTCCAAAAAGAAAGAAACTACTACACCTGCCTACTTCCCCTGGGGATGAATAGCAGTGATTGATATTATAAAAAGACCTCAGTCATCTTAATTGGGGACCAAACTATCCCTAGCTAGCCTATTCCTTCTAGGAAATGCATGTACACTTGCTACGTGAGTAGCTTCCCCATTTTATCTTCATTTAATCAATATTATCTGGGTGACTATTTGTAATTTTATGAGTTGATGGTGGTTTTGTCCTATCTCATAGACACCTTGTGATTTTCCATTGTGTCTTACATTTTTTTCCCACTTTGTAACTGCCTCACTTCATGGCTTTGCCTCATAAAGCATCTTTGAGAGGCAGGATGGGTGTACTACCCACTTTCTTGTTCCACTTATGTCTCTCTTAGACAGAAGCTATCTTTGTCTTAATAAATGTTTCCTACTCTTGACCTCTGTTGTTCCTAGAATTCATACTTCGATTTTATAAAACATGAGCTCTAGTTTTAGATATCTAGCAGGTTGAGAGTTTTAATATTTCCCTTGTTTGGATTATTTTTCTTATTTGGATTACTTGGTGCCTTATATCACTCTGATGAGCACATGTGCACACAGTCACACAAACTCGTTCATGGAATTTTGAACCAGGTTGGTGTTGCTCTTGATGGCTGGCCATTCTCTTTGGTCTATACAACTTCAGTGCTCTCAGAAGAAGAAGAAGTTTTGCATACCTAGAAAAATATTTCATATGCCCATGAAGGGCACATGGTTTGAGATAAGAAGAAAGCTGCAAGCCAAGGAAAAAGTCCTCAGAGAAAACCAAACCTACTGGCACTTTGAGCTTGGACTTTTGGCATCCAGAACCATAAGAAAATAAAGCTATGTTGTTTAGGCCACATAGTCTACTACATATTGTAATGGCAGCCCAAATCAACTAGTATATCAACCTAACCCATTGCTTTTCTTCTGGACCAGGGGTAACTAAGGCCCTGAGATGAATAAACATTACCTACGGTTGCATAGCAAGTCAATATCAAAATTAAAATAAAAACTAGAGGCTTTTGGCTTTTACCACATTGTGGCTGATGATGCTTCTGCTGCTTAACACATTGTGGTGGTGCTCAGACTATCAGACTGATTTCAAGGCAAAACACCTCGATTTAGTTTGTATTGTCTGCACGTTGACTCAGATTGAGGAGTGGAGGGGGTCAGGTAAGAACACAAACAGCAGCAGGTCCAGGGGGAGATGAGTTCTGTTTTACCAAGATGACATGACAATATTTTCCTCATCCAGAGAAGGCTAATACTGACAACAAGAAGTTTTAGTCAACCAGCAGCCATTAAGAGCAAGTGGATCACAAAGAATGTCATGAGTTCTGGCCAAAGATGATAAGTTTTTACTGACATGCTGCTTCTGGAAACCCCAGGTAACAAAGGATTCTTTCATCAGCACTCATTGCAACTACTGGGAAGCCTGGTGAGGGAGAGCTCTGTACTGAAGGGGAGGTCTTTGTCACAACAGTAGCATCAGTCCCCAGAGGTAATTGCTGCTTTCAGAGATAGACTTGGGCTTCTGCTCCTCCCTTCCATTTATCCAGGTCATAAAGAGCACCCTACTAAAAACTCCCTGTCTCCATTCTTAAGTGACAATCTGGAGGATTTTTCTAAGTAGACAGCAAGGACATTTTCTTTACTTAGCACATAACACACACTAATACACCACCTTATTAACCATACTGGCTTATCCACAACCACATGGACCTTGAAACCTGGCAAACAGCCTGAGATCTTGGCCAATAAAAAGTGTACAGTGCTGCCTTTGTAAAACATACTTCCAAGGATGAATGAATTATTCTCCCAATTCATTGTTTAATCACAGGCTTACTTGTGACTGGAGTCTGCAAACATTGGCAGCCCATTCTAGACCTGCCTGCAGCTGGCTATGTAAATTCCTCATGTACATTTCTGAATCATTATGATTCAGCAGAAAAGATAGGTGAAGCTGGCTCTTACAAGCAGCACTTTATGTCTGTCCTTTAATGAACTTATTTCTCTGTGTCACTTTAGCTGCAGGGGTTGCTTCTCTTTTTTGTTTAAGTACCAGATGTTTGAGAATATTTATTTTTCCATTGTTGAACCTCCTATGTTTATTCATGTGAGTCTATATGATCTAGAGAGTAAAATCTTAAGAACTGACCTTAAGTCCTAAGAAGTTAGGCAGGACTTGGGAGAGTAGGTGTATCTGGGGGCTACAAATGAGTGCCCAATTTCATACAACACATATGGAGCACATGTGTTATAACAGGCACTAGATAAGAGCAAGCCTATGTCCTACTGGCCTCTGCACTCAGCCTTACGTATAAATCATGGGATTAATCAGGTTTAGAATGTAGTAGAGAAAGCTGTACTGGTAGAGTGGATGTCAGTGAATGTACTGGGTGACATAGGGCCTTTTTTTTTTTTTGAAAGAGTGGGCTAAATGTAGGTTACTAGGAGTAAGATATTTTCTCTTACACTATTCACCTCGATACTTCAAAAATCTTGAATTGTGTGATCGCTTACAATGAAATTTCTTGTTGGTACATATTCCAGACACTGGTGAGGGAGAGCCCTGTGATGATAGTGAGTACTTTGTGACAGATTAGAATCAGTCTGCAGAGGAAATAAACTCTTAGAGCATGCTAGGGGCTGCTGCTACTCCCTTAGTTTCATCAAGGAAAGAAACATTGATCATAAAGAGAGTTTTGATAAAAAATATTCCCTTCTATCTATTTACATGTGCTGATATGAGTGGTCATCCTCAATTGATAACAATGCTCTTTCCAATTACTTAGTATAGCATACACACACACACACACACACACACACACACACACACTCACACACACTTAAGAGCTGTCCTACCTTCTCCCTAGCTAGCTGGCCTTTGAAACCTACCAAAAATACTTCTTAGCAAAACCAAAAGATGAGTTATTCTCCCATTGCACTCTAATCACAGACCCACTTAAAACCCAATTCTGTAAACAGGCAGCCCCACCTAGACTTACTCTGCACCTGGCTTCATCTTTGATGACCATTTCTGGTTCCTGATGACTCTGCAGAAGTAAAATGTACTGCTAGAGTCTACCAACCTTCACAGTAGTTATGATCATTGTTCAATGAGATTTCCCTGCATCACTTTCGCTGTAAGTGATATATCTCTTTTTGTTCAAGTAGTGGTTGATTGGAGTCATTGTTTTTCTTGGGAGACTGCCCTGTGGAACTATATCATTTGGAGAGTTAAATCCTGGGAACTGGATTTATGTTCTAAGAAGCTAGGTAGGACTTAAAG
Organism: Fukomys damarensis; assembly: GCF_012274545.1. Lineage (NCBI taxonomy): Eukaryota > Metazoa > Chordata > Mammalia > Rodentia > Bathyergidae > Fukomys > Fukomys damarensis. The sequence continues at coordinate 10,741,402 of NW_022900944.1, read as the reverse complement.
AATGAATATCTTGGAACCCTAAATTAACCTCTTAAAATTTATTCATATCAACAGACTTATAGAATGCACATGTTAGCAGGGGCATTAGATGAAAGCAAGTTCACATCTTCCTGGGTTATTCACATAGCTTTGCCTATGAATCATTAGATTAATGAGGTGTAGACTGTGATGGAGAGTGTGGCACTGGGAAACCAGAAGTCTGGGAATCCTCTACAAAATATTTGGGATGCTTGCTAGAAAGAGGGACTAAAGAAAGTGGCTCAGTATGAGGAGCTTTCTTGTAAATCACACAATAACTTGATACTCCATAAATCTTTAATTCTATGATATCTTCCAATGCAGCCTGGACATATGTCATGTTTTCTGGGACATCTATTATTTTCATACTAATGTTGTGGAGTTTTATAAGCTTCATCTGATTTCGTGTCTTCTCTAGGAGTGGGAGGAGCATTAGATGACTTTTTCTCTTTAGTATATTTCTCCTCCTCATCCTCACCAAGGAGAAACCATGGGAGGGGTAGTGCTTAGAGGACCCAAAACTCATTTTACTAGGCTCCAAGCTGAAAAGGTCTCAGGAGAGATAGGCTCCCTGCTGCCTTTTAAGCTTTTACTCACTCTCTCAACTCTCAATATCTAAAGTTCCATGGATTATGTTTAGCAGTCTCTGGTAATATATATATATTTTTTTTTTCTATATATGGATGTTAATTAACTTGGTCTCTGGCCTGCTTCAGCAGCATGTATAGTGGCTGCCAATATTTTTGTTCTTTTACTGACTGATCTTGTCCTACTGTTTTCCCAGCTAACTGAAAGCTTTCCATGGCACCAAAGGCTATACCTTTCACTTTCGGTCCCTAAATTTGTCCTTCAGAGTCCTCTTGTCACCTTGCATTCTTTTTTTTTTCTTTTTTCTTTTTTTGGGGTAGCTTTTCTCTTTCAGTCCTGAATGGTCCCTGTTTGGGCCTAGTTACTGAGGAAGCCCATGGCTTCCTGCTTGAGGGGTATGGCGAAGGATGCTGTGTTGTAATTAGGGGATCAAACTCTCAGGGATCATTCCAGTCCTGAGACTGAGTCAGAGTGCCTGAGCGAAATGTCGGTCTGTCGGAGAATCTCAGAGAGCAGACCTGCCCTTCCCCTAGACAGAAGTGGTCACGATGAAGGGCAGAGACTACTGGGATTTAGGTTATTAGACAGTCTCTCTGGGATTGCTGAAGAGAAATGTGCTATTGAAAGGAGGGCCAATGATGGTAGCAAATAGATCAAATTTCAATGATTTACTTTTGCTCATGTAAAGAACTAGTGTGCTGCTCAGGTGAACAAGCAGACTGTCCTCCATGTGGCAGTTTAGGAATCGAGAACAAGCATGGGTAAAACATTTTTTTAAAGAGACAGATGGTAAATATTTCCAGCTTTGCTAGTCATACACCTCTTGTAGTAACTACCCAACTCTGTTGTTGTAATGAATGCAGCCTTAGGAGATGCATAAGCAAATAGACATAGATGTGTTTCACAAAGCTTTATTTTAAAATATTCACAGTAGGTCAGATTTATTAGTCAAATTGCCACCTCTCATCTGATGCCTCCCATCTCCATCCTCTGATTTTTAAATTTGTCACGGGCATTGATTCCAGTTATCAAGAAGGGAGAGGACCATGCAGCAGTAGACTACAGTGGTTTTCAGAGTTCATCCTGAAGATGATTCTCCTGGAGTCCACAGATGTTCTGCTGGAGAGAATTTAGTTACATCATTGGCCTAATAACAAGCAAGGCTTGATATGTACCAGAGTAACTGGGACAGATTTAAATGAATAATCCCTACTCTAAATCAAATCTTTTAAATCACAGGTTTTATTTTACTATTGTTAGTCTAATGTACAACAAAATAAATATGCAATCCTTAAATAAATGATGTGAAGTTTGTTTTTGTATCACCTGAAATGATCCTACATAACTCCAGGAAGTATATTATACCTTCCAAACTTTTAATTCCTTTGATTCAAATCACACAAACTTGATTATGAAACCAGCCCTTGTTTGGTAAGGGTATTTTATAAAGGTTTTTTTCAGCCATTAAAATAATGGAAAGAGATTTTTCAGAAACATATGCAAATGTAGACCTAAGAAAGTTAAAATGGAGTATAATCTGGAAAGGGATCAGGAAAACTCAAACTGTAGATTATGTTATGAGTATATGGTGAACACAGTAACCTCAATATAAAAATGTTTGCTCTCGAATCATCAGTGTTCACAAATGCTAAGCTTAGAACTGTCTGTCCTGTTTCCCTACAGCACTGGACAGGATTCGGGCAGGATTTGGGGGGAGGGGCTGAGAAGAGTGAGCTGGAGCCGTGGTGCAGTGCATGTCTGACTGTTTCTTAGGGAGGGCAGTTGGACTAGAAGGGTGAATAGAGATCTGAGGGTCTAAACACCAAGCTGTTATCCAACTTTCTACCAAGACAATGGGGGATTCGTTGAATGATTTTAATCCGGAAAACTACCCAATTAAAGAGCCTTTCTGAAAGTAGAATCCAACAGAAGCAGGCAAGCCATTTGGAGGGGTGGAGGGTGCCTCTGCAAGAAGTACTCTTAAATACTTAGGAGGGTAAAAGGTAAGATGTCCTTTTCAAACGTGGTTAAGAAAATGTTCAAATGGGAAGGGAAGCAAGGGAAGAGGGAGGAGAAAGGAAGGAAGGGGCAAGAAAAAAGTGAAAATAGAAGGAAAAAATGGAAACAAAGCTTTTATAGATAGGGAGAGGAGGGAGTTTAAGGGGGGAATGAGATAAAATAAAATTTATTTTTTAAAAAGCTTGTCCTTTTGGGCTTTACAAATTCAGCAAGAATGAATGACATTTATTTCTCCACAAAGCTAGATTGGACAGTTTTTTCTTAATCCCAGGATCTCTTATTGCTGTCCCTTTGCTTTCACAACGAAAGCTTTAGTCTATTCCAGATACTTTAGCTGACATTGCAGATATTTTAGTCTGTTGCATTCCTACGTGATGTTTTACTTGCAGGCTGAAAATGCAAGGATGTGCAGAAGTGTTGGTGTGTGTGTGGAATGACTTATCATACCAGCCCCTCCATCCCACCTATCATTTTCCAAGGGTCCTTCCAGATACACATACAATGTCATTTTAACAGACAATAGTGTGTACCCCAGGACATGCACATTCAAACCTAATACACAAATTGTACTTGTGGGATAGGCTAGTATTTTTACCACTATGATTTTAAAAGTATTGCCACATATTGGCAAGATTATGGAAAACACAAATAATTTTGGGGGATAATTTTGTAAAATCTATCTTATCACTTAAAGGGGCTTCTTACTAGCTATTTTAATTAACCATGTTCTGTATTTTCCTTGTTCTAATTCTTTGGCATCGGTCATTTAATTCTTTGGCAAGTATATACCAAGAAATTGGAAAATCTAGAAAAATAGACAAAACTTTGGAGAAATATGACTTACAAAAACTACATACACAAGATATGAAAAACCTAAATAGTTCAAGAACAAGTAATGAGATTGAATCAGTAATATAAAGTGTCCCTCTCTTGTTACTACCTCTCTTAGTACTCCCAGTCTTTCTTCTGAGCATCTGACAGATGTCCATAGAAAAGAGCCTGTCAAGAGGCAAACGTTCCCATGGGTTTGTGATTTCCAGGTATTTTATGCTCCAGATATTTTATGGCCCACAGTTGGATTTTAGCACTTTGGTAAATATTTCAGAGGAATTGTCTTCATATATATGATGAAATCTTCTATCTGCAGGTGGAAATTGAGCCACTATTCACACCCTAGCTTTCCTCCCACAGGCTTGATTTCCTTTGAGCTCATGGTAATCATTCACCAAAGCCATCTCCATAGGGACATCTTCCTGTGATGGTGTCTCTTTATTCATCCTTCTCCTACAGAGAAGGATAAATTTCTCTCCACCCCAGGACACAGACACTGATTTAGTCACAATACTTAAATTTATTCCCCAAATTGAGACCACAAGTAAAAACATTCCCTTTCCCTGGACTTTGCACACCCCCATCACACAGTTCTCCATCCTCCACAAGTACTGCCACATTGGCTACCAACACCTTCTCTAGAATACACCTCTCTCAGCTGTTCCAGTCTCCAAAGGTTGGCTGGGCCTTCTGTTCAGAGCTCAATATGTTCTCTCTGGGTTGGCTTCCCCATTGCTTCCTTGGCCCAGAGCTCATTCCAGAAAATCATTTCCTTTGCTTTCAGCCCCTGGGCTGCTTGAGTGGTGGCACCAATCTGCAGGTATCCTTCCTTCTGGTCATACTCTGGCCAGTGGGGCAACCCTTTCCCATTGGGGCTCCTGGCAACAGAAATAGAAATTTTCAAAGCTACTGTGTGATTCCCACATTTCTCTTAGATTTCAAGGGATCTCCTAGCTTATATCTGCAAAGTTACATATCTCAAGAGATGGGGTGCTCCCCATCTCTCCCCATACTCTTATTGTCAGAGTATTATGGTCCCAAGGTCATAGAATTTGGTCACTCAAACTTCAAAAGCTACCACAAACCCTGCTGCATCCCTGCCATAAACCTCACCCATTGCGAGCAAAGTTGGCCCAGAACTTCATCACCATCTTGCTGAGGTTGATCTCCTCTTCTGAGGCACCATCTGTGGGGAAGAAGAGGAGAAGGAGGAGGAGGAGGAGAGGAAGAGGAAGAGGAAGACAAAGATGAAGAAAAAAGATGGAGAAAAGCCTTTTGACCCACAATGTGATTTATGGACTTGCAGTAGCACAGAATGATTGGGGAAGTTGTTAGAATTGCTGTCTTGGTGCTTTCCCTGTACTTACTGATCTGCATTGTAAAAAGATCCTGGCTAATGAGTGGTACTTTCAACCCAAGAATGATGACCTACAACTCAACAGTTGATGTGCAGTCCATCAGTGAGTTAGCTACTTTTGTCTTCTGTGCCTACCTATCCACCTTTCCCCCCTTGGGATTACAATGCACATCCCAAGTTTTCTCCTGATTCCCAGGAGAAATTAGCTTTGAACATTTCATCTTCTACATGCATTCACATTTCTACAGATTAAAAAAAAATCAGAAGTGCGAAGTTCCTAAGGAGCCACCCTCCTGGGAGATGCCTAGAGATATCATTGTGTCATAAACAGCCATGAAATAGGTCAAAAGTTAGGTGCAACTAAATGAAGGCAACTGAAGGCATTTGTAGAGATGTTCTTTAAACACTACAGTTTTAAATAGACTATAAATTAAGATATATGAGTTTTATATCTATTGTAAGACTAACACATAAACATATACTTATGACACTTCGTTCAAAGTTAACACCAATTGGGATCTTTACTTCATTTATATTCTGATAGTCTCTTGTGAGTGGAAAATCAAACAGTGGCCTGTTTTGTGATGTCACAGATCAAATTCTGAGACATAGCTGAGGCCACATGGATGTACTACCTTCTTCATGCATGTTAGAGCTGGGGAAATGTTGGCTTCTGTTCCAAGTTGTTCAGTTCTGTGACAGTGAGTCCAGAAAGTAAGATAAAGAGAAACAGAAACTTGCTCAAGGCCACCAAATGAAGTTTGGAACTCAGGCTTACTAATTCTATGCTCATAGCTAGCAAAAGACAATGCATTACCTTTTAAAAATGGAGCTCCAAATACCGAGAAGATCTCATCCCCATGGTCTCCTACCACTGTCTTGGGCTTCATGGATGATGAGAAGCTTGGGTGATACTGGAACTCATACATGTAGGTGGGGGCTCCGGCATCTGAGAAGACATGAGCCATGCACAACTCATGTTATCAGACCACACTGGCACGATGTCACTGTCACTAGCTGTGCAGGAAAACCCTCATTTATAGCTCAGTAGAGAAACATGTTTCAGGACACATGAATTCCTTGGGGATGCATAGCTGGTTGAAGTGGACCTGGCAGTTTAGCCAGAGGTTTGCTGAATGACAAAAAGAATAAATGCAATATAAACAATAATCACATGGAATCCGTTTCATTAGTAACCTACAGGTGCTTCTCCATTTCAAGGGTGTCTACAACATAATCGTTTCCTTTTTCATTCTACTTTTGGGTAATTCTAGATTTTTTTTTTCTTATGCTCTGAGAAGAGTGAAGCAAATCCAAATGGCTTATCTGAAAATGAGAATATATGCAGAGAAGGAATACTCTATGGTCCCTTGTGTTTCATAAAAATCATAAAACTCAGGGTTTTGTACTGCAGTTACCTCACATTCCTGATTCCCTGGCCTGGGGAGAGTTAAGTCATGGAAATAATGAGCCAATGTCAACAAAGAAAAGCAGCAAGGGACAGTAAACTTCATTTCTTTTCTCTCCTCTGCCATGCTGCCCCACCCCTCAAGCCATTCTACTGAGCCCCAAGAATATGCCTGTTGTTTGAGCCACCAGTGCCTCTTCCTTCAGCACTAACTCAGGGACCAACAGGCTGAGAACACTAATGTTTTAGATTAATTTTAACACCCACAGAGAAGAGCTGGACTCCAAATTAGGCCAGTGGAGAAAATTTACAGTTCTTCCTCCATAGATATACTAGGAAAATTGTTTTTAAAAGGCAAAAATGCAAAAACAAACACATAAACAAAACTAGCTGTTATAATCCTACCACTTAGAGGTTTATATATATATTAGGACACATGCCTTTTATATATAAAAATGTGATAATATTTTAATGTGCTTTTGAAATATCTCTAATCATTATTTTGCATCATTTGATATCCATCCAAAAATTATTTATCAATATATGCCATCCCAACATGAGTATGAAGAATAGTTTCTTTAAGCCCCTCACCACCCCTGTCTCACAAGTTCCAGGTCCTAAGTTTGATCCCCAGTACCAAAAATAAAATCAAATTTTCAAAAATTAAAGATAGGGCCAGGGGTTTAGCTCAGTGATTCTGGCACCTGCCTCGCAAGTGCAAGGGCCCAAGTTCCATCCCCAGTACCCTCCTCAAAAAAATCAAAGACAAAATAAATCTCAAGAGCATCAAGAGATAACAAGCATTGCATATACAAAGGTATGCCAAAACATTATAAGTAGTGTTCGCTTCAGCAGCACATATACAAAACATTATCAGCAAAGTTTTGGAAGAAATTCTGCAGGCCAAGGGAATATTGGAAGATATATTCAGTGCACTGAAGGAAAATAGAACTACTAATATAGAACACTTCATCCAGAAAAGGCATCTTTCAGAAATAAAGGACAAATACCAGTTTTCCCAGACCACACCTGGCAGATAGAAAATTCTTAAGAAAATATTGGACTTGAGCAATATTTCAAACTGAATGACCTCACAGAAATATATAGGCTGTTCACTCTATTGCCAATGGAATACATATTTGTGTATAGATCCTATATTAGGTCACAAAGCAATCTAATTTAAGAGTCTTGAAATTACAAAATGTATTTTTCTCACTACTGTGGAATGCAATTCAAAATTAATAGCAAGAGGGATTTTGGAAAATCCCAAATCACAGAGAAAAAAATAGCATGTCCCCACACAACAAATAAGTCAACAAAAAAATTAATGTGTAAATTAAAAATATGTTCAGACATATGAAAATGAAACAAAATACCAAAACTTAGGGGATATGCCAAATGTGGTTATAAAAAAGTTTATAGCGATACATGTCCACATCTAAAAATAAAATCTCAAATAAACAAAATAAAGTGAAACATCTAAAAAATAAAGAACAAAGTAATCCTGAAGGCAGCAGAGGAAATAGATGTCTGATTAAAAATTAATTGGAGACTCTAAAAAGCACAAAAGATTAACAAAACCATGAGCTGGTTTTTTAAAACTAAAAACAGACATTATAAATGTTTAGCTACTCCAACCAGGAAGAGATAGATAGATGATAGATAGACACATAGGTACACAGATACCTAGATAGATGAGCCTAAAACAGGTAAAATTAGAAATGAAGGGGGAGACACAACAACTGATAGAAAAAAGAGTCCAGTGAGGCTTCCCAAATGGTGACCATATGGGGACACCTCCATTTAGGGGAGCTCATCTATCCTTAATCCCGCAATCCAGCTTCAAAGCTTTAATTTAATGGAAAAAAAAAAAAAGGTCCTGTGATAGAGCCTAGGTGCCCATAGAAATGGAACCTAAAATAGCTGAATTCATCAAAACACAGACAGAAATGTTGATTACAAAAGTCTCAGGTGAAGGGAAGAGGAAGATGATCATGAAAGGGTACAAAATGTCTTATTTTCTTGAGTTCTACTGCAGCGTGGAGAACACAGTTAACAGTAGAGAACTGTTCATTCTAATATGTTTAATAGAGAAAATTAAAAACCTTATCACTATGAAATGCTCAGCGTTTAAATAGGTATATTAATCAGCTTGATGCAATTATTCTAAATTGTATTTCTAAATCATTGTTATCATTTGTACTCCCACAGATTTATACAAACACATTTTAACTGTTTACAATATAAAAAATAATAGGGTTGTTTTCTCTGTTTCTGTCCCCCAAAATATCTTTTTGTATGGGGCTCACCTTTTTCTTCTCACCCGCTTCCCATCAGAGGTAACTACAAATGCGGAGAGGAAAACAATTGCATCCATTTCCCTACAAATGTCGCAGATTCATCCTTTATAGCTGAAGGATACTCTACTGTGTGTAAACACCACCTTTTCTTTATCCATTCATCTGTCGATGGGCATACAGGCTGCTTCTAGGATTTAGCTGTTATGAATTGTGCTGCTATAAACATTGGTAGGCTTGTCTCACTAGAATGTGATATCTTTACCTGTCTTGAGTCTAGCTGTGTGGGGAATAGCTGTGCCAAATGTAAATTCTAACTTTAGTTTTTTGAGAAATTGCCATATCGATTTCTATAGTGGTTCTGTTAGTTCACATTCCTGCCAATAATGTAGGAGGAAAGGTTCCTTTTTTACCACAGCCCTGCCAACATTTGTTATTTGATTCCTTGTTGACTGTCACTTTTTCCTGGTATAAAATTTTAGCATTGTTTTAATTTGCATTTCTCTGCTGGTCAGAGATGTTGAGCAGTTTTCATTTGTACCTTTTCAAATTATCTATTCATTTTAGTTGCCATTTCTTGCTTGGGTCTTTCAGGTAGTCAATTTTTTTTTTTTTTAGTTCTTTACATATTATAGATGTTTTTGTCTGTGAAGTATACAGTTCTGAATCATTCTAGTAGCCCCACAAACTGTTTCTTGCCTTGAGACTAGGTGAATGACCACTAGTAGAAAAGGAAGAGTTCTATGAGGCTTCCCAAATGGTGACCAGATAAGGCACTTCTCACTTAGGGAAGCTCCTCTACCTTAATCTCATACTCCATCTGCATAGACTTAGTTCAATGACAAAAGGTCCTTTGATAGAACCTTTTGATAGACAGAGGCACACACTAAGACTGAAAAAACTCACCCCCTTTCTCTGCACCTCCTAGTGCCAGACCTTTTAGCACTCTCATTCTTGGGCATCCCCTCTGACCTCACACTTGACTACACTTCCAATAGATCCGCTGTGAACAATCTAGTTGAGAACTAGTGTTGGCACTGAAAACACTTCAGAACCCATCTTTCCATGCTTGCTGTCTGAGTGCCTTGTACTAGCATGGCCTCAGGGAGGGAGCCTTGTGGCAGATGTTGCATGTGCCTTACTCATAATCAGTGATTCTGGTCAGGCCAACCTGACTTGCACCTCTTGCATCTCTACCTCTTTGCTTAGGCTTTTCTATGGCCATTAGAAACTCCTCTGTGCATGTTTTCAGCTGGTCAAAGCATCAGCCCCTAGGAATAGCCTTTAACCAATGACAAATTATTAGTGGACAAATACCTAGCCTCTTGCAGCTCTGGACAGACAACACTGAGATGTATTTTGTGCTTGTTTCCCAGAGCCCTCCTTGTCTACAGGGGACAGTTGCTCAGCAGTGCAGGACTCACTGGCTTCCATCTCCTTCCCATGTCACTTTCCCATCTCTCTAGTAGTATTTTCTGAAATCACCTCTCAAATTAACTCCTTGCTTTTGAGTTCTTTTCTTTCTTTCTTTCTTTTCTTTTCTTTTCTTTTTTTTTTTTTGGACTGGGGATCGAACTCAGGTCCTTGGGCTCATAAGGAGGGCAGCAGGACCACTGAGCTCTTTTATTTTATTTTTTTTTGAAATTAACTTTATTGGTACATTTGAAGTGTACATTATGATCACATTCGTCTTTGGGAATTTATACCTGTACATGATATATCTTAGTTCTTTGTTTTTTTCCCATTCCTCTTCCCTCCCTTTCACCTCTCCACCCCTCCTTTGTTTCCATTTTTTCCTTCTTTTTAAATATTTTTTCTTTCCCTTCTCCTCCCAACATACAGTGTAGAGGTTCCTCAAAAAAAGAAAAAAACTAGGATTAGAAATCCCATTTGACCCAGCTATTCCTCTGCTGGGTATCTTCCCAACAGAATTAAAAGCATCATACCACAGAGATATATGTTCACCCATGTTTACAGTGACTTAGTTTGTAACAGCTAAATCTTGGAAACAACACAAATGCCATCAACTGGTAACTGGAAAAGAAGACGTGTTTTTTCTTTTATAAAATGGACTACTACTCAGCCATAAAAATGATAAACTAGAGACATCTATAACTAAATGGATGAATATGGAGGCCATACTCTTAAGTGAAATAAATAGGATATACATGGGTAGATACTGAATTACCTCTCTGATATGAGAAATTGAAAGTGTAAATGACCAACATATATAATAGATAACGTGAAATAGGAAGCAAAGATTCACTTGAATTCTTTTCTCAGCATCCATTATTGGCAGATACCAAAATAGAATAGAGCCTTTCCCTAAGCAAAATAGAATGAGCCTTTCCAGCCTGACCCTTAGCAGTTCCCAATATGTCTATGCTGGAAGGGTGGGGGGTGTCGGACACCAAAGCCAGCGAGCCAATGTCCTTCTCCCATCCAGCTTAGGACTCACCTCTGTGGCCACGAGCCACAGTCACAGCGGGGACACCAAATATCACGTCTGCAATCAGGTCCAGAAATAGGTCTTTCTTCTTGAAATGGTCATCTGTTCCTCCTAAATACTTCTCAGTGACCACAGGAGTCAGCTCCTCAGGAATGCTCTGAAATGCATCAAGAAAGTGAGTAACGTGGCTTCTCCAGGTAGGGAGGAAGGCTTCACTGATGGCAACTCTCTCTAGCCCTGTGCAGATCCCTCCTGGGCTGGTGAAGTGGGAAGGGGAGAAATTGCAGATCAAAACTCAGGTCTACTCCTTTTCACGCCTTGAATTTGGTCAGTGATTTGGGGCAAGACCCCTACCCTTCACTAATTGTCAGTCAATTCCCATTGATTCCCAGACACTTACAAGAACAGGATAGGACTTCCACAGGAGTGATGTGGCTGTCTGCTGGTCCATCCTGCCTTCAGAGACTGGATAGCTCATCATCTGTTTAAGCAATGGTTAAGTATCTCAAATCATCAGAAGTGAATAAGAATCAAACAGGCAACCAACCAAATCAACACAGAATGGGTATTCTCTGTTTGTCCCTGAAAGGTCTGGGTCTTTTATAAGTTTGAAAAAAATAAATTAAATAAATAGACTTCTAGGTGAAGTTCAAAGAATACAAAGACATCATCAACACATAATATTTATAACAAGGGGATACAACAGTCACCCAGACAGTGGGGAAATATTTAGGCCAGGATGTTGCTGAAGCAAAGAACTTAGGGTCAGAGGGCATTGACAATACTCTGCAGATTCAGATGACTGAGGAAAATTTAATCAGTCAGTGTGGGTTTGTTCCTTTGATAATCTCTGGGATCCTTCTGAAGTAAGAAGTATAGAACTCTCAGGGTGTGACACTCCCGTCCAAACCTCTGCATTTGTCAACTTGACCTGTAGACTTTTGCCTGGCTTCTAGTACCTTAAGGCCTTGTTCTGGATGTCCCAAGGCCCCCAAGATACAAATACGAAAGCACTCAGTACTACCACAGCAGTGACAGGCACACAAGCTGCTTTTAGAAAGTTTGCAGTCATCAACCCTTGTTTTTGTCCTTTGAGACGTAATTAACCCTCTCACCCAAAACTATTTCCTCAAGGATCTAACTGAAAAATTTTTGGAGTTCTTTTGAAACCTGTTTGAAATGTAAATCTTTGCTGAAGTAACTCTTGACTTTCCAGCCAATCTCTCACTTCAACTGTACCCCTGCTTCTTGTCCTGGAGACAAAGAAGTCTAGTATTCCTGCAGATGAGTGTGCATGAACAAATCCAGTGTTCTGGCCACATGGGACTCACACCTCATACTTGAAGTGCCTTCCTGAGCTCACCCAGCCTGGAAATGTTTTCATCCTTTGGTATCAGGGATTTGTACTCACATCATGCTGATCATTTCCGTATTGCTATTCTATTACTCAGTAAAACCTGTCCTACTGCTTTAACTAGTTTTGTTTATCTTTGACAGAAGAAAAGCTCTTCTCCTTTAGAAGCCAGCTGTAACTCAACAAGAAGGTACTTTCTCTGAATCTTTCCAGTGAGGGGCCTGAGAGCCTGTGTGGAGATCTAGGGAAGCTGTGAGTGCAGGCAAAGGGGAAGCTATTGTGCCCCAGGCTGACTCTCCTGAACTCCTGGCTCCTGGTCCTCTTTAGGCTTCCTAGGTTTTTTTCACCTGCACAGTTATTACCTCTGCAGGCTTCCAGTCCTACTTTAATATTCTTTAAAGGGCAAGCAGAATGTTTGGAGATAGGGGTTGCCAGAGCTACACCATCCCTGGTACAGCTGAACCATCCTAGAAGTTTCCAGGGAAATTTCCACTTGTGTCAATGTGGACAGCTGCCCTGGACTTAGAGAGAATCTTGGAGAAGGAAAAATTTGTAGCATCAGAGTTCGAGGTAAGACAGAAGATAGGAGGCTTATGCATTCTCACCATTGGAAGGATCCAGCCAAACTCTTGCTTGTTGATTCCCACTATGTAGGGAACAGTGTGGAAATTCTTTTCTTCCAGAATCTCTTTAGGTGACTTTGACAGCACTACTCCATCAATTACAGTTGGCAAGAAAGAATGGCCCTGGGAAAGAAAGCAGCATAATGTCTGTGATTACCCTGCCCCAGGTGATACTCATGTCCTCCTCTGTCTGTTTGAGGTCTTGGCCAGCAGATACTGCATGGCTGGAGACATTAGCCAGAGGAACTCCGGGGTCCTAACAAGAGGGATAAGAAGGGCTAGCAGTGTTAAGAGGATGATGGCAAGACGGGAAAAAGGAGTCCTTACCCAAAGTAATATATGTATCAGATGTAATATATATTTCATTTTTAGAACATATACAAGGTATGATCAAGTTATATGGAGCCAGTTTAAGTAGAAAATTTTACTAAAGTAAAAGTAAGACACATTTCCATTAATCCCACTCAAAATACTCACTTTACAACACACTTATCCTAACATTCTTGTAACTTTCTGGAGCATTTCTCCAAGTCCTCTTTCATAATTGCCTTTAGAAAGTGTGATAAATAACCAGTGACTTTTGTTGTTGAGTGCCTTCTTATAAGGTAGACTTATAAGAAAGTTATATTGTATCCTTACCCACTTTATTCACTGGAACTGGCAGCATGCTTCTTCTGGCTCTTTCTTTAAAAATTGAGTTTATTGGTACATTTTAGGTATACAGCACAGTTACATTCATTATTGGGATCTTGTACCTAAGTCAAAATCAGCATGAAAGGTAAAAATTTTGAATAAATTCAGGACATTGAGGCAGCCACAGTAGTACAGCTATTGACAGAAAGGTGGACTTCCAGAACTCTTTAGAAAGTGGCAGTAACATAGTGTGTTTGAAGCAAAGGGAAGTATTTTGAGAGAGGCCAATGGCAATATGTCTTCAATAAATTTTAAAAAATTAAACATTCAACTTATTTTTCTATCACAAGTCATATACTCATAGTATTCATAGTTCTGTCTATAGTTGTAGTGAATGCCCTCTGGGTGAGAACATTTTCATTACTCTTGTTTTATGTGTGGATTGCTGTGTAGAAGTCACTTTTTGAGTATAGAGAGCTTAACAACGAATGTATGTATAATAAAACATCAGCCAGAAAGAACTTAACATTTTCCTAACTTTGGGTAACATAATTGTAAATTTTTTTGGCTTCTACTTCACAACAATGTTGAACAGTATGCTCTTTAAAAATTCACCAAGTTATAAATCTAAAATTTTATCTGCCTTCCCATCTTTTAACAGCTGTACCACACACTATGAATGTTATACTGGCCTTTGCAGAGTGGCTCCACCTATGGATTGGCAAATTTCTTGTTCTGGATGTATTCTTGGCTTATTAACAATGAACTTGTAGCTGAGGCGGGCATGAGTAAAGCCTGGAAGAAGCATATATCTCATTGTATCTTCTCTGTAAGGCTCATGGCAGTCCCCTGTGCATGGAAATGCCACATACTTCCTCCTCGCTATGCGTGTGGGACATTTTAAACAGAGAAATCAACTAACAAAAGCCAACAATTAAAAAAAGCCACAAAATAAATGACAAAAAAGACAGCTGTTATGATTAGAGTTAAAGCAAGAGGCTAAAAGACTCAGTATTTCCCTGTTTGACCACAGATGAGTACCTGGGTATCAGGTGACTCAAGCTTCTCAGGGCCCTGTGCACACACTGAAAATGATGCGTAGACTGTCACAAAGACTGATGTTACAGTTACAAATACGTTTTAAGGAGTAAATGAATTCACAATACAGAATTCTTGGTTACTGAGGTTTGACTAGGTGCCTCTATGAATATTTAAACTTAACTCTTTTTAGATAAATGGTTAGCTTTGAGGAGTAATTAAGCTCATCATTCAAGGAGCACAAAGTGAGACATGATTCTCAATTTGAGAGGAATAAAAGATGATGACAAGGGCCAGATCCTGCTGCAATAGGCTGGTAGTGCAGAACATGCTCTGGGTGCAACTGCTGCTATGGTATACAGGCTGTGCAATTCAGAGAGGGCTGTCCTGGGAGCCAACAAAAAAAAGTAGCAGCTCCTGTGAAGGAAGATACAAGGTGGGTGATGGGGAGCAGTGGCTTGCCTTTGGCAGTGGGCTCTGGGAGGGGGCAGTGCTACTGACAGGTTTAAAAAGGAGGGATATTTTGGGGGGTCTTTTTTGAGACAGGGTCTCACTATGTAGTTGAGACTGACCTATAACTCACTATGTAGTTCAGGCTGGTCTTGAACTCACAGCGATCCTCCTGCTTTAGTCTCCTGAGTGCTGAGATTACAATCCTGCGCCACCACACCTGGCTAGAGGGGATATTTTAAAACAGTGGGGACAACATAAGCAGAGGGACAGAGATGTCATTATGCAGGGCTAATTTCAGGGACTTCAAAGACTCTAGAGTTGTAGGAATGCCTCTGGACAAGGATGTGAGAGAAGGCCAGGTGGTAAGACACACTTTCTATATACCTGGCACATCCTTGGCACTTAGGTATCTTTTGAGGAATCGATTCATTAGAGGCAAAGGGATTTGTCTGTAAGTAAGGTCAGGCTTTTAAGAGGGGATATATATGTTCTAACTTGTGTTTAGAAGGGTGAGTCTAGTGACACCAGAGGGCGTGGGATTAAGGTGTGAAAGAGGAGTTGACAGGCATTGGGGGCCTGAGTTGGGCAACGTCCAAGAAGGAACACTGATGTCAGCACTGTGAGGATGACAGTGATTGCAGCTGTCCACACAGGGACAGTGCTAGCTCCCCTGTGAGGCTATGTGCATTGCCTCCTTGGGTCAGGTCAGAAAAATCGGGGATTTTCTTTCTTCTCTTTTTCCCCAGTCCACACACTGTCAACAAGTCCTGCCAACTCTTTCTTAAAGAGCATCCAGACTCTACCCACTTCCTCCTCCGCATTGCTGCAGCTCTTGTAAAATCCACCCGGACCCCTTGTGTGGGCCGCAGTAGCACAGTGGCCTCCCAGATGTTCCCTCTGCATCTGCCCTGCCCCATCCCTCCTGTCTCCACACCACAGTCAGAACCTAAGATCATGTCACTTCTCTTTTCAAGGCCCTCTGAATTCACCCATCTCATGCTGGGTCACAGTCCGAGTTCATTCAGTGACCCCCATCACCTGACTCTTGTGATCTCCTCAGGCTCCAGCCTGCTCCTTCTGTCTCTTCTCCAAACACAGTGATCTCCTGCATCAGGGCCTTTGCAGCTGCTGTTACCTCCACCGGGAGCACTTTTTCTCCAGGTTTACTGAGTTGATTCTTTCCCTCGTTCACAGCTCAACTCAGGTTTCACTTAGTCATCAAGTCATCCCCTGGCTCTACTGTTCACATTCACACCAATGCCCAACTCTGTCCCCATTTCTCGCTGTTATTTTTCCTTTCACTCTGATCATCTCAAACATACTACACAGTTTACTTTTTTTTTTCCTATTTCACTCTCCCTTTGGTTTAATGGAAAAATTCAAACTGTAAGGGATCTTTTCTGTTTTGCTGTTATATCCCAGATGCTAAATTAAGCCTTGGCCCATAGTTAATGCTTATTAAACCTTTGCTTAATGAATGAATAGATGTTATTTCATCCTTACAAAACTTTTAAGGGAGGTGCTAAGATATCTAGAGAGGGGGCCTAGAGAATAGAATTGTAAGACGCAATGTATCCATTGTCACCAGACCCTGGCAACTGCTTGGAAGTGAGAGTTAGAAGATAAAGAAGATGGAGTTTCCTGGGTGCTGGAAGGAGGGTGGTATCCTCAGGGATGAGGGCCTCGGTTCCCTCCCCACACAGCTGATCTGCCCTGTGTCCTCCCAAGAGACTTGTCCTCTTCAGTGAAGATTCCTGAGCTCCCTATTTAGTTATCTTTGCCTTCTTAGAGTTGAAAGTTTTAGTCTCCTCTCAGGAGAGAGACCCATGTACACAGAATTAGTAACGAGAAGCACTGGGCTGAGAGTTAAAGGTGTGAGTTTCAAACTTACCTGTGGCTCTTCTGGCTGTGTTTACTTTGGTAAATTATATCTCCTGACTGGGTCCCAGCAATGTACATACAAGGAGTGACAATCATTTCACAGTGAACTCAATTCACTTCTAGTGAGTACATACTTAAAGGTGTTTAGATTTAAATCATATATTCAAGAAAGCAAAGGTTCTTACCTCTCTGGGGTCTCCAAATAAATCCAAGCTAAAAAAATTCTGTGGAGGAAAGAAATCGCAGGATGTGAGAAGACTTCCTGGGATTAAAGCTGGTCCTTGGAGCTACATTCGATAGGTATCAGGTTCTCCCTTCTGAGGCATCCTTGGCTGGCCAGAGGAAGGGTATAATACAGGGGTTCCATGGAGCATGAGCACAGGGTAGAAGATTAGGAGAGGGAGGATCAGGCACCAGCAAGGGAAGGTCAGGCCCTAAAACCCAGAGTCTGGGTAACTGCAGCTTGGGAGAAGTCTGCTGTTGGAGCCTGTTCTCCTCGTCATCCTTTTCCCTGATATTATCTGCCTGACACCAACACTGTGAATATCATCTTAGAGAAATGTTCAAATGAAGTGCTGGCAGTGGTGAGAATGCCATACCCTTGGGGCGATAGGAGTTGGTGTTCATTGGATGTGCAGGAGATAGCGTTCTAATAATTCCACAGCCTCACCTCTATTCCCTCTTCCACACATCCACTCCACGAATTCAAGCACCTATAGCCGACCCGAGGTCTCCATCTTTCTAAACAGAGAGATTCGTTCAAGGATGGATCCACCCTAGTGTTGGTCCAAAAGTGTTCATACCAAAACCCATTGCTAAAACTGTGTGTGTGTGTGTGTGTGTGTGTGTGTGTGTGTGTGTGTAGATAGGATGTAAGTGTGGAGTGTTGCTCCCTTTAACCTCCTCAGGGGACAGATCTTGTCCAGAGAAAAGTCAACAAAGATAAAGGGGAAGATGAGGAATATAGGCAGGTGTATTCTCAGTAAAATCTTCAGAGCATCCAGATCCACAAATGACCTAACTCATCTGCTCCTGAACACTTCAGTTACCCAAAGACTGTCACAACACATTCATTTTTCTCTTCAAGGCAACTTGTGTTTTCCCATCCTGAATTACAAAACCATGGCATTTAGCTATAAATATCTCTAGTTTCTCATTCTTAATGGCTGAGTAGTACTCCATTTTATTAAAAAAAAACACATTTCCTTTATCCAGTCTCCTGTTGATAGGCAATTGGGCTGCTTCCAAGTTTCAGCCATTACAAACTGTGCCACTGTGGACATGGGTGCATATATGTCACTGTGGTATGATTCTTTTAATTCTTTGGGAAAGATACTAGCATGGGGATAGCAGAGTCAAATGGGACCTCCAATCTTAGTTCTTTGAGGTATCTCCATACTGATTTTCACAGTGGAGGCACATTGAGGCAATACTCTTAAGTGAAATAAACAGGACACGTATGTGTAAATACCAAATAGTTTGTCTAGTGTGAGAAACTGAAAGTGTAGGTAAGTACTAAAAGGTACAATAGATAATTTGAAATAGGAAGAAAAGGTGCAAAGGGGAAGGGGAAATGGGAGGGTAAGGGACAAGAAAGATGAGAATAGAATTAACATGAGAAAAAGAAAAAAGTGGAAACAAATGGGGTGGTGGGAGGAGTTAAAGGGAGGGCAGGGGAAAGGGCAAAAATAAGAAATAAGATGAATTATGTAAAGGTGCAAATTTCCAATGATGAATGTCATTACACTGTATATCTTAAATGTACTAATAAAATTAATTAATTTTTTAAAAACCTGGCATTTGAAAGCTCAATGAAGGTCAGGGCAACCTACATTTTTCTTTGCTGTGCATTTATCAAGAGTGCATGACACTTCACATAATAGGTCTGGCTGTGAAGTGGAAACAACCACTAGGGATACCATTTATTATGACTTGTAACATAACTTGTGAGGGGGCTGTTCTGTGTGTGTGTGTGTGTGTGTGTGTGTGTGCGCATGTATGCGTGTATGTGTATATGCAGAGGTACTGGGTGATCACCGAAGCATTTCCACAAAAACTCAGAAAAATCTCAA
This sequence comes from Fukomys damarensis, assembly GCF_012274545.1. Taxonomy (NCBI): domain Eukaryota; kingdom Metazoa; phylum Chordata; class Mammalia; order Rodentia; family Bathyergidae; genus Fukomys; species Fukomys damarensis. The sequence continues at coordinate 10,722,381 of NW_022900944.1, read as the reverse complement.
TGAATGTTCTGGTATCTTAGGTTCTCTGGGCTTTCCCAAAGTTACCTACAATTTCCAAAAAAGATGCATTCTTTTGTTACACATAGAAAAGGACTAAAATATTTGCCTCTTTCTAGGTATTAGAAAACAGCTATGTTTGAATACCTTGATCATCTTATTTGAGACTGAAGAATCAAGACTGAAACCCAAAGCCCACAATACATGAGCGTACAGGAAACAAACAGTGATAGAAGCTTGCTCTGAGAATCTGGAAGTATTACCCAGTGTTGAGAGAGTCCAAATAGCCAGACTAGGGTCACAGCTGACTACCTCCCTCCTGAAAGTAGTTCCCATGGGCCCTGGATGATCTTTTGTCTGAATGTTTGTCCTGCTGAGCTTCCTTTTGATTACCATAGCTATTCATCAGTCTCCCACTGTTACCTTTCCTGAGAAGCGACCCTGCCGGTGATAATTAATATGTCCCTTCTGAACTCTAGACCACATTTACCCTTCAAAATATATGATTGTTTCTCTTTGGATTATCCCTTACGTAGAGAAATAATGTTCAATTTATACCTGCATCACTTCTGTTGACACAAACATTCCAGTGACTTATGGATTTATGGGTAAATTGCACAGGTGGATGGAAGGATGGATAGGGGGTTGGAAAAATTGATGGAGTATGTCAATACATGTATTGTTGGTGAGTTGAATGGACACAGGGATAAAAGGGAAAATGATAGCTAACAGGCGATGGAGGAGTTTTATTTTTGTAAGACTTTGTGAAGGAGTACAGATAGATGTAGGCTGGATGACTAATAGTCATAATCACAATCATGAAAACAGATGAATAAAACATCTACAGATTGATATTAGAATAATGAAAGGATATCAGTTATTGTGATGGATATATTACACTTGAATAAATAGATAGGTGGCTATCTTTGAATACTAAATGAGCATCAGAGTGTCAGAAAATACAGAAAACTAGGCTGCTGCTATGTTAAAATTTAAATCAATCAAGATAAATTGTGAAATATTGCTGCAAACTGTACTTAATAGTCTCAACTCAAACATTCAAGATGGCAGAAACTCCTGAGAATGTTGAATCTTTTATTTCTTATAATACATCTAAAAACAAAAATAGCAAAATGCTGTTTGAAAGAGGTAGGAGAGTGTTATGCAATTTTTCATCATGCTATCACTGATGCTTTCTTTAACACAAGGAATTTCACAATAAAAATGAAAAAATGGAATTTTCAGTTTGGATCAAGACGCTAACACTGCCCAGGAGAGTCAACAAACTGTCCCAGGTGGTTTTTCCAGGGTGAGAAGATGAAGCCTGGACCAAGGGTGCAGACTGGGGGCCACTACAGTAGGTGCACCTACCATTTTCAGAGTTGCCTCCAAGAGCTCACTTTCTGTCTTCTGTCGCAGGCAATGAACCATGATGGCTGACGTGGTGGTTTTGCACCCAGCAGTAACAGCAATTTTCTGCAGAGATCGCAGACAAGAGCAAAGTCTATTCTTTCCATTGATAAAGACAGGGAGATTCTCTCCCAAGATCAAGTTTGAATGTCATGGATAGTCACAAATACTCTTCCAGCAAATATGAGTTCTGGGCCCCATGGAGTATTACCTTTGATACTAGATGGATTTGTGACACTATCCAGGTACATATTCGTGTCTCCATTGTATCATAAAATGATGACAGTGCTCTGAAACTTCAATGTCTCAAAAAAGTCTGTGTGGATTAGGGCTGAAGGGTAGGGATTCCAGAATTCCTCTGTCTCCTTTCAATTCCACATCCTTTCCTCACCATGTGGCCTTGATTTCACCACCCACACATTGGGGCAATGATTGTGTCTATGTTATAAGGAGAGTTAATATATGTGACATACTTAGGAGGGCACCATAACTCCTTCGTACTAAAACTTATTCAAAACTGCAGGAAGCCTTGTTAAGATGATCCACTCCAAGACTCTTCAGAAAGTATAGGATATGCTTTAAATGTGAGCCCTGAAGGAACCCTTCCTGCTCGGCATTCCTGAATTCAGTAATCTTTTGAGCAGCTGAGCTGAACCCTACTACAGGAAAGACCCTTGATGAGAAAAGAGGAACAGGTAGGAGAGCTGTCCAAGGTGAGACCTACCTCGGCCAAAGGCTTGATGTCCTTCTTGAACAGAGCAGCAAGGAGGGCCACACCACTCTCAGAAATGGCTTTGTGGAAGAGGTTTTTGGCTAGAGGCGATAACACCTGGCAGGGGAGTGAAGAGGTGAGTTTATGCCCTCGGGAGGTGGGAGGAGTCAGAGACTCACTCTCTCCTTCGGGCCTTCTCCACTTGCTCCTCTGCCATGGCCACTCAGGTGGAGACTCTGATGTTCTGTGGACAGGACAGCTCCCCACCCATCCCTCTTACTTTCCAGGCTCCCGTGTGGGGCCTGGCTTCCCCAAAAGAAGCTCAGCAGGAAGGAAGTAGAGTTCAGAGCCAGTGATAGAACAGAAAGTGCATGCCACATGCTTTCACTATGATCAGAAAGATTGGAAGATATTAGCAATTCCCAGCAAAAAGTTCTGTCTTTCCATTATTCATAGTATATTGTAAGAAAAATGGTCAGAAAAAATTAGTTGTGTAGCTGCATGGTAGAGCTCTTGCCTGGCATGTCTGAGACCTGGGTTCGATCCCAGCACTATTTAAAAAAATAAAAAAGTGGAAAAAAAAAGATTTTGGACACACACTAAGATATTTAAGGATGTTTGTGTTGCTTATAGTAGTAAATGTTAAGAAAAACTCAAGCTAATAATGAGATGGAGTAAATAAACAATTTTTCATTCTTCAGAATATTTTGCAATTATGAAAGATAATATAGATCAAGAGCACTTAATGTTTCAGTGTTTAGAGAAACATTTATGCTATACCATAACATTAAAAAATGGTTTTCTTGTAAAATAAATCTAAGATTTATGACACAGAGGACAGATGAATAAATGACCAGTGGTTAGGGTGGAGGGAAGAAGGGGAAGAGGAGGAGGAGGAGGAGGCAGAAGAGGAGAGAACCCTGACAAAATGCAAAATACTAGAGAAATACATGTCAAGATACAGTGACTTAACCCTGGGTAGTGGAAATATAGATTGCTTTTTCCCTTTTTGTATTTATCTGTACTTTTCCTTTTTTTCTACATTGAAAAATACAAGAACACTTCCTCTGAGCATTCAACTATGAATACACGTTTGAAAAATACAGGGATAAGGCTCAACTCTACATTAGCTGCAAGTTTTCTTTTAAGCTACCAGAACCTTCTATGATTTCCCTCGTATGCCCTAGGGCTCATTCTCCATATCCTCAAGTCATCCCATGCCCAGCATGTTTCTCTGACCCACATCTCCTGTCCCATTCTTCCTCGTTCCACCTTACATCTCTCCTTCCTCTGAGCTACCTCCCCCAGCCCAACTTGTCCCTCAGTCACAGAGACTGCTGCCCCCCTCCTTGTTGGGCATGGGCAAGCCATCAGAACACTTCAGAGAAAAACCCTGCCTTATCTCAGAGCTCCAGTCTCCTCAACATGGCAAACTGGCTTGGAGCGAAATAATGACACTTTATACAATTCATGTCCTCGCTTCTTCATATTTATAGTTTATCAGCACCCCTACCTCCCAAGAGACACGGGTGAATTCTCATAAAATGATTAGGTAAAGAAAGAGAACTCATCCAAGTGTGAATTTGAAGGAGGAATATTCGAGCTGCAGCCTGAGCTGGAGACTCCTGGGGTCCTAAGACCTAAGTTGAACCCTAGAGCCAAGGAGAGTTTGGGCCTAGGTTCTCCACCATCTCATGCTGTGCAGTGATTAGAGTCAAATCCAATGCACACTGTAAGTAAAAGTGGTCACGCCTGTATTGGGTGGTCTTGAAGAGGTTCCATCAGAACCATAGTAAGCTCTGGGGTGGGACCTAGAGTTAGGAGCACTTACAAGAACAGAGACACTTTGACCACCTGCTGACTCTCCAAAGATGGTCACGGAGCCTGGGTTCCCTCCAAAGTTGGCAATGTTGTCCTGGACCCAGTGCAGTGCAGCTACCTGGTCCAAGTGACCCCAGTTTCCTCGGCTGTGTTCATCACCTGTGCTATAAGAGAACAGGGTGGGGATGAAGGCAGACATTTCATGGAAGGGCTCTCGGGACCACAGATGGGCCCAGGGCCCTGGTGAGACTTCTAGAATAGCTGTGAATTCCAAAGAAAGTGATTTTCCCCTGCCTTTCATTCCCACAGCAGTGTACTATGGAGGGCTCCATATTTGTTTTTCCAGCACCAGTGCCCTGAGTATCTGCTATGCAGCCTATGTGGCCTGAGAGCTAGAGCACGTTTAGAAAGAAAACAGGCAGTCTCTCACGCCTCGGCTCACAGAGTAGACTGGAAACAATAGGTGAAAAGAAACTATACTGTCAGGTAGTAAAAGTGGGTTGAACCAAGGTTGCTCAAAGTGAAGAAAGAGGCAAGGATGGGTCTTGGGGTGATATTTCAGATCTCATGACTTGAGAAAGACTTGTTGTGTCACTGGCCTTTGATTGAGACCAAAATAAAAATGAGCACACGGTTCTTATAAAGGACCAATGAAGGGAATTCTAGTTAGGAGAAGCAGCAGGTACATGGGCCTCAGTACATGGGCCTACGTAAATGTAGCTAGTATGACATGCTAATAGAGAGGATGTTGTGAGGTGAGACAAGGACTTTCGTGTCACTCAAGTTACATGGGAACCCTCTACAGAGCCATGGCATGATCTCAGTTATGTCTCACCTGACCGCTCTGACTATAATGTGGAACAACTGTCATATAAAAGTAAAAGGTTTATAAAAATAAGAGGTTATAACAGTGATCAAAGGTAGAGATATTGGCTTTGAGTAGAGTAGAAATAAGGAGTGGGTGCCATGAGAACCTTATGGGAACAGGAGGAGAGTCTTTAGTGAGGGAACAGTGCTGGGTGTAAAGGGCTCAGCTTCTCTCTGAAGTGGGAGGCAACCTAAAGACATCCAAGGGAAACTAAAGGAAGTACAGTTGAGCACCTGGAGTGGTAGGAAATGCAAACAGGGAGCTGTGAGAAAGCTTCTGGGAAAATACAAGATAAGAATACTGGAGAGGGAATGGTAGAACAGAGGTCTAAGGATGGAGGAGCAGTAAAGGGCTGAGAAAGAGTAGCTGGGAGGTGGCCAGGGCCAGGAGATGGGAGATGCATTTCTAAGAGGCTGGAGAGGCTATGGTGGGTACCGAGAGGTCCCATAAGGTTGGGCTAAGCACTGGTAGAGGTCACTGTTGGCCTCTATTTAACAGCCTGGAAGTCTCGTCAGCTAAAAACCTGCCCACACAAGCCCTCACTGCACTCAGTGAGATCCCTTCCTTCCTTTCTCTTAGAAGCTGTGCAACCTACAACTACTCTGATGCATACTTAGTTTCATCAGAAAGGACCACAGTATGCTAGGGCAGCAACCACGAGAGGAAATGAGTATTTGAGATTCAGTAACATGAGTTCTGGACCTTGCAGGATCAACAGAAGTCTGACAGGCAGGGTAGGCATTCCAGGGGAGAGCAGTGGAAGCAGTATATGTAAAAGTTCAGAACCATGTGCACAAGGGTGGTTGGCGAGTGGAAGTTAGGTTGAGTCTAATAATGAAGGTACTTGGATGCATTTTGAAAGACTGTAGGAAACACACCGTGAGCACTGACATGACAGGGGAGTCTTGTGGTGAACAGTGCATCTTTGCTGTGATGCCTGATAGGTTTGGATGTAGTCTGTCCTCCAAGGGTTCATGCGCTTGAATGTGGTTATTAATATGGCAATTTTAATTAAAAATAGAACACAATGGAAGCTGATCAAGAAGGTGTTGTCTTCAGAAGGGATTTGTGTAGTGTTCATGGGCCCATGGTTGAGAGTGAGTTATAAAAACAGATCTCTCCTCAACTCTCCTGTTTAGTTTCTGTGCATATGACCTCTTCTGCACCATGTGCATTCTTTCTGTTTCTCTACCATGTTGCAGTGTAGCCACATCACCAGGCTGATCTGATAAAACTTCCAAATCATGGACTTTCATTCTCTTAAACTCTGAGCTGAATAAATCAGCTTTCTTTAGAATTTCCCAACTTCAGATATTTTCTTGTATAAACAGAAAACAGACCAATAAAGGAGCCAATATGCAGCAGGGATAGACCTAGACCTTACCTAAAGAATCCCCAGATGCCCAGGCGGTACTGAATGGTCACCACCACCACATTTTCAAGGGCAGAGAGGGCCAGTCCATCATAAGTGGATGCCCCACCCACCACAAGACCACCTCCATGGATCCAGACCATCACCTGGAGAAGGAAGACACAGCCACACTAGTTACAGGTAGTAGAATTGGGAAGGCCTCAGAGGTTGTATCATTTGGTCACTTGTATCTTGGCTACAATTTAAGAAAGAAATTGCCTCTTTCACTAGTCTTTCACTAGTGCCCAGTGAGGTTGAAAAAGTCTCTTTCCTTTTCAGTTCACTCTGATCACAATAGCACTCAATGCTTACTAGCTATCTCTTGTCTTTTTTCTCAGACCTAAGTGCCACATTCTCCCAAGGCTCTTTAAAATGAGAATATCACAGTGGAAATAGCAAAGGCCAAGGGTGTTTTGTTCTCTCTAATATTTCACTGTCCCCAGCCCTTGAGTTTGTCCTTCATCTCAAGTAACACTTTAGTGGTGATTTAACTTCCTTGTGCCTGAATGGTTGTCTTGAGAAGCACACATATGCACAGTGTGGTCTCTGCCTAATGTGCTTCCCCTCTACCTCCTCTGAAGGCCAAGTCTTCCCACTTTTCTGAGCCCAGCTTTCATCCACATCTTCCAAGGAGGCTTTGGTTATCTGGGTTATACTGTCTGAGAAGCTATTTTTGTGCCAGAAACTGTGATAAGAATTGAAGATGAGAGGGGATACAACAATTCATATTTTTGGATAGAAAGAGCTCACATTGCAGGGAAAAAAAACCTTAATAATACTGTAATAATAACTCTAATAAAAAGTCATAAAATGAAATATGCACTATGAAATGCTCTCAGTTGATTAGAATAACATATCCATAAGCTAAGTACCAATATTGTTCTATTTCACAGGAAAACTGAAGCAGTTTACCTGCATATGATTTTATAGCTATTAATTACCACCAGCAGAACTTGAACCAGGTACCTGGTCTGGCCCCAGAGCCCATATAATCAGCTGTCCACTCCCTGCTCCCATGGCACAATGCTGCAGCTAGACTGATAGGGCAGGGGAAAGATCTTCCTGCAACTCTAACTATTGTGTCTTCAGTGCTGGTTCCGCATACTCAACAGAGCTGAGATTAAACTTGACAGTCATTGAATGCTTATACGTGATTAATCCCATTTGAGGAAACAGAAGCTGAGAGAAGTGTAGAAATTGCCCAGGGCTCTCAGTCAAAGGCAGACCCAGCATTAAACCCAGACCTTATAGTTCTAAGACTTGTGCTCACAGCTGCAGGGTCTCCTACCAATAACTACTAAAGACCAGGTTTCTTCTCCACCATATGAAGGACCAACTCCCTGGTGTACATCCCTGATCTTCTACTCCTGGGCTCCATGCCAGGGTGTTTATGGGAGATTGGCTGGTTGCTGACTCCCACCCTCCTTCACTCCAGGGCTGCCTCTTTTCCAGCATGCACTCCCCTCTCCTCACCTATGGCCTTTATTTGGGAAATGCTGTCTCACTGGAGCACCAACCTGAGCTAAGGATAACTAGAGAGAGAAATAAGTTAAAATGTAACTGCGCATGGTTAGCAAAAGCAAGGAAAATGCTTCTGAGATTCCCCCAAGCTGTGTTCCAACAACCTTTGGTCATGGAACAGTGAAAGTTTTCGCAGTATAAAGAACACTGCCCAATGTGTTGTGTGTACAAAAGTGAATACTGCACCATTTATCAATCTGTGTCAAAAAGCTCTGGTTTAAAGATAAAAAACCTAAGCTCTTGTATTCAACCCTACTGTGGGAACTCCCTTCCCCCATCTGAGTCTCGCTGTTTCTTTCCATAAATATCCTTCTTTCTCTTAGACTGCTTCAGCTCTAATTATGTCTTAGTTGTTCTCTGGATGAGAGGCTAAATTTAGTAGCTAAGACTAAGTGTTCTTGTTCTATCAATATGAGACAACTTGAAAAAAATAAAGTATGCCTTCCAGCTGGACATTATTCTCCTCTGATGCCTGAGGCCACTAAGGCAAAACAAGGTAAGGAAAACTTGTATTTTCTGTGGTGAAAGGAAGCTTTAGAGCCCTGAATCAGTCCTGACTCCTGGTGTCCCCTTGCCAAGCTGCTTTCCTGATGCCCCTGTGCTGGGTGATCCTGGGTGCTAGAACTCGATATTGCTGCCCAATGTTCCCAAGCTTACGGGCAGTCTGCTTTTCTTTGTCAAGTCGGCAGGAGTGTAAATATTTAGGTACAGACAGTCTTCAGAAAACTTGAGAGGAATGTCCTCCTTTCTGTTGGTAAACATCTCTGAGAGCACCTGGCCTGCCACTGCATCCTGAGAGCACCTGGGAGAGGAGAAAGAACACCTGAGGTTCAACCAAGTGGAAGGTACAAGTGGCCCTGGGGCTGGACCTTGCACTGGAAAGTTCAAGCCTAAGAGTGGAGTTGCTGTCACTAGGCTGAGGTCATTGGAATGCGTAGGAGGCTATCTAAGGGCCCCAGTGGGAACCCTGTGACTCTTTGGACTCCTTCCATACCATGCAGAGTGAGAAAGTCTTAGCACCCCTCCCTGTCCCAATGTCCTTGGGATAACCTGGGCCCGGACAGGAGCTGCCCCCATGCTGATCTGTCCTAGATGGCAACATTCCCTGCCCTTCTGGGATGGGCCCTGCTCTCTCCTGGGCTTCAGAGTGACTAAGTTCCCCACCAGATAAACATGTTCTAATATAAGAAAGACTTTCTTCAACCATGAAAAATCCCTCAAATTGTAGGTAACCCCCCGCAGGTTAGGCAAGTCATCTTTGTGGGACAACCTCAGCAGACTGCATTCCAGGCCTGTCTTGCCACTGATAGGCCAGTAGATTTTTAGTGAATTCCTTTCCTGCTTTGGGATCCAATCTTCTAGGTTTAAGTGAAGGACATGCTTTAGTAAGGGCATTATAGCCTCAACATGTTAAGATTCTTTCATGAACTTGTTTCAGGAAATCACTCTCTGCTGCCCTAATAAGGTCTTAAAGATCCAACACAGATTAGAATTAGTAACACGTACTGAATTCTCCCTACATGCCAGGCACTAATTTAAATTTTCCTTATTAATTAACTCAGGCAAGCCTCAGATCAGCCCTAGGTATAAGTTCTATTATTCTTCTCATTTTATAGATAAGAAAACTGAGGCATAGAAAGGTTAGATAACCTGCCCAAGGTCACATAGCCAGGAAGATCCATGGTACTTATATTTACAAGTACATTATAAGCAATACTTCAAGATCTCGATGGACCCCTAAGGAGGAATCACTGCCTCTAGGTTGCAGAAGAGGTAATTTAGGTTCTAAGGTGCCAGGATGACCCAGCTATCAAGTGGTAGAATCTGAGACAGCAAAGATGAGTTCCAGATTGAGAATATATTAACTGAAATCATCAAATGCAAGGAACATAATATTCACAAAACTAAAAATTCAATAGCAAAATAAAATGCTCAGCTTCACTATTTAGATAAATTCAAAATAAAAACTAAAATTGTATTTATAATTGTTAAAACTGTTATGTTACATTTTGTTGTCATATTATTATTTAATTTATTTTATAGCCAAAAATAATTTTTTTATAAACCCATGTATTGGCAAGGGACTATTAATTAGAGGTGATATCAGTGGAAAGACTGTTACATAGTTGGAATATTTCCAGAGGAAAATTTCACAGAATGTACATACTCTTTGTTCAGAAATGTTATTTGTTGGAATTTATCCTAGACTACTCATGATTATTTATATTGATTTCACTATGTGTTCACCAAAATTGTATTTACAATGTCAAGAGCATCAAAAACTTATTGACCTCCAAATAAGAGACTGATGAAGTAAATTGCATTTCAGTACTGAATTTAGAGCAGCTAATAAATGTCAGGGTGTGACAATCAATAACATAGAATGGTTTTGATATTATATGTATATATAGGCAAGGCAGTGATCCAAAGTGAAAGTTTGATCCATTTCTAAGGAAGAAGGTTTTGTTTTGTTTTATTTTTTGTTTTTTGACACAGGGTCTCACTATGTAGTTGAAACTGACCTGGAACTCACTGTAGCCCAGGTATATATAGGCAAGGCAGTGATCCAAAGTGAAAGTTTGATCCATTTCTAAGGAAGAAGGTTTTGTTTTGTTTTATTTTTTGTTTTTTGACACAGGGTCTCACTATGTAGTTGAAACTGACCTGGAACTCACTATGTAGCCCAGGCTGGTCTTGAACTCACAGCTATCCTCCTGCCTCAGCCTCCCCACAGGTGTGCGCCACCATGCCCAGCTTCCAAGGAAGAAGGTATGCCACAGATAAAAAACTAGAAAACACCATCTCAGATACTAACAGCAGTTCTCTCTGAGTGGTGAAATTGTACATGATTTTAGATTTTTTACCTTTACTTCTCTGTATTTCCTGATTTTTTAGAGATATATATGTATTGTATTTGCAATCAGAAAGTAAAACAGTGAATATTATTTTTTAAAGGAGCCAGCCAGAAACAGGAGTGGGTAAATTCTCAGATTTCACTCAGGAGAATGAGGAGATGAGTAAGATCTGACTGGATGGGTATGGGTGTCAGCAGAAAATTTGGGGCTTCCTGACAGCTGACAAAGTTAACTGGATCTCACTGTCCCTTTCTGGGCCCATATCTAGGTATATAGATACACCTGGGAGTGAAATGTGCCAGGGAGTGAACTCAGGGCACCCCACTTAAAGTGAACCTTAAGTGCACCACACCTCTCTTGCACACTTTTACCCACATTACTACTCAGCCCTGGTGAGATCAGGATAGAGAAGGGATTGAGTCACTACTTTTCTCCTGTATCTCAACTTTTTCTGAACCACAGTGATATTTTAGCATATTGCCTAGTTCATTTTTACCTTGCATATTGTTTATTCTCTGTCTCCTTCTTGGAATGTATGTTATATGAAGATAGGGTGTCTTTATTTTTATTGTTGCTGACTGATGGATTCTCTGAACCTAAGATACGCCTAGCAGATGACAAGTGCTTAGTAAATATGTGCCGGATGAAGAGGTGTGGAAAACTATGGCAGTTCTAGAATGTCTCCAGGGTTCCACAGCACCCTTGAGGATGTCAAAACAAAGGATAAGCCAATCACAGGATTGCCTTGGTTTCTCCTGCATCCCTGTGAGACAAATATCCCCTTGAAAGAGGCCAAAGCTTACATAGGAGGATATGAGGTGGTGTTCTTCACAAAGCTCCATGGATCTGCAGGTTCTGGAGGAGCAAACCTCAGGGATCCAAGAGGGGGTTTGGCAAATGGGACTCCCAGGAAGACTGCTACAGGCTGTGCAACTCCTTCCAGGCTGACGTACTTCCCCAGGACCTTTCCATGCACTGTATTCACCACAGGTGGCGAGGACGGGTGCCCTGAGAAATGGACACAGACAGGAAATGAGGACACATCATGAAGGAAAAGTGAGACCTGGATTACAGGTAGGTTTTCCTTTTTCTAGGCATATCGGCTTGAATAAGTTACTCAAACTGTCTATATCTCAATTTCTTCTCATGTAAAACAAGGCTGAGGAAAATTGTCCTTCCTAACTGAAAGAGATGGCTGAAGAAGTAAATTGGAACTGTGGATAGAAAAGCATTCAGGCAAACTCAATGCAAAGAGAGCTTCTGTGAGTGAACAAGATAATTAGTTTCATTCTTTGAATCTCCTGAAAGCATATATCCATTAAGATGCAGGAGCTGAGCTTCTTACTAGATAAAAGGATGAACAAAAGGTGGCCTCTAGGGAGGGCTGACCTTGTAGGGAGAAGAAGCCACAGACAAATGTGACTTAACTCTGGAAAGAAAGAGGCTATGTCCTGGAAGAGGAACCAGGAAGGTGGGAAGGTGCTAGAGTAGTTGGAAGGTGGAGTGAAGTCTTTCTAATGGGGACATGGAGGAGCTGGGAGGTGTGAGTAAATCAAGTAAAAAGGGGATGGGGAGCAAACAAGAAGGTAGGGGGTTAGAGACAGCAACTCACAGGGCCTGGCTGGAATAGGATGAGTGATCTATGGACATCACTAGATGGAGTCCATGCAGAATGGAAGATAAGCCTGGAATGAGTGGGTGCCTGTCAGACAGAGTCTCAAACACCAGCCAGAAGGGCTATATTTTATTCAGGGGGCAAATAAGCAGCAGAAACAGTTATCAATAGGCAGATACCTCAAACAACTAGGATTAGAAGTCCCATTTGACCTAGCTCTTCCTCTGCTGAGTATTTTCCTAAAAGAATAAAAAAGAGTCATGCCACAGCGATATATGAACACCCATGTTTATAGTGGCACAGTTTATAATAGCTAAAACTTGAAAACAGCCCAATTGCCCATCAGCTGAAGACAGGACAAAGAAGATGTGTTTTTAAAATATAAAATGTAGTACTACTCAGCCATAAAGAATGAGAAACTAGGGAGATTTATAGCTAAGTGGATGCACATTGAGGCCATACTCTTAAGTAAAATTAATAAGTCACACATGTATAAATACAGAATAGTTTCTCAGGTGTGTAAAAGTGTAAATAAGGATTACAATGTATAATTGATATTGTGTAGTAGGAAGAAAAGTCTAAAAGAGTGGAGGAAGTGGGAGGAATAGGGGAAAGGGAAAAGAAAAAATTGTGAAAAGGAAAAACATGGAAACAATGTCTTTGTAAACAGGGAAGGGTGAATGGATTAAGGGGAGGGCTGGGGAATGAGGGAAAATAAGAACCTGATAAGTCATGTATAAGTACAAGATCCCAATGATGAATGCAACTGTGTTGTATACTTAATATATACCAATAAATTTAATAAAGACAAAAACAGATATGAAATAAAAGACAACATAAGGTTCTAGAATATTCTTTGTGTGGCTCTCACAAGTCCATCCAGAGAGGAGACAGTTCCTGCTGCTCCATTCTTGAGAAGAGATAATTGTTCTTCATCTCCCTGAAGATTCCTCCTCAGTCTTGGTTCTACCTGCTATGGGAATGAAGTGAAGTACTCTGATCTTCCTTCCACAGCACAGAGGCAGCTGTAGCTGAGACTGAGAGCCTTGTTTTACTTGAGAAGAAACTGAGGCCGAGATGGTTTAGGATTCCAAACCATGGACTCCATCTATTGGTGTCCATAAGTTACTCACTCTATTCCAGCCAGGCCCTGTGTGTTTCTGTCTACGATCCATTGCGTGTTCTACTTTCTTGCTTTATTCACCATTTGACTTCCTGAGGCAAGGCAACTTTAGATCCTTGATCATATCTAGCCCTGGAATCTTCTGTTCCATGCTGTAGAGATTGATGTTGTTTTTGTTGTTCTTAATGATTACAAATTACACTAGGATCAATTTTCTGGGAGGCATATACAAATGGTCCTATGTTCTAATAAATTCAGGATTCTGAAGTTGGGAAATCAGAAGTCAAAATACCATTAAAACATCCTAGGTTATGGATCATTTGTATATGCCCTATTTGAAAGTCAGTATAAAAAGAAATCTAGGTCCATGCTTCATGTTGTTAAGAGCAAATAACATATTTGTCTCCTTTTGTTCTTTGGTTAATCATCACCAGTCACATCTACATGCACTTCCCGGAAACAAGTATATTGAAATGTCCACAGGTGGTAGCATTTCAGGATGCTTTATTTCCTTGTGTTCTCTTCTGCAATGAATATAGATCCCTTTTTGTAACTAAAAGAAAAAAATAAATGTTATGCAAAAATATGGAGATGTAGATGAGGAACCGGGGAAGAGGACTTGGTCCCTGACCAGGTGTAAGTCTGTAGAAGGAGAAGGAGGAGACTGAACAGTAGCTATGCGATGTCAGTCAGGCTCAGCGGGGGAGTCAGAATCCAGGTAAGAAGATGGTATAGGGTGAGGGCACCACAAGATGAGAAGTGGGTGGTGAGGGATGGGTAGGTGAACATCTGAAGGTGAGTGTGCACAGCATGGGTGCGGATGTGACCTCACTGCAGACCTGTGTGAGAGAAGAGAATGAGCTGAGAATAAAGCACAAAGACAGCTGCAGTGAGACTGAGCATATCCACCAGAGAGAAGGCAGGAGAAGTGCACAGCATCAGGGCAGCACAGGAAGAAGAGGAGGAGGACCTGGCAGGAGTGCAGAGTGCTCCAAAGAGGTGAGGGAGGTAAAGTCTGGGCAGACATTTCTAGCCATAGCCTGCATTAGCTTAGTGATAACTTTCCAGCCAGATGAAATGGGTAGAAGCCAGACTACCCAGGCTGAAAATGTGGATGGTGTGAGTGGCTTAATCAAGATGGATAACAGCCATCACCCCTTAGGTTACATGCAATGCGCAAGTACTGAGCAGTTACTATGTACCAGATGTGCGTTCTAGTTTCCTACACTCCTCAACAAGTGCCTCATATTAAACTGTGTGTTTTGGGGAAATGCACTCAATTTAGCTGTCTAAATGCTAATATTGTGTGTGTGTGTGTGTGTGTGTGGTGTGTGTGAGTGTGCATGTGTGTGCATGCATCTGGTGCTTTGATCTGTGATGCTCTACTGACTGGAAAAACTATTACCCCCAGAATCCAACCCATCTAGCGCCCACATCCCAAACAACTCCTTTATTAGTGTTTCATATTTTGGCTACCAATCACCTACCCGAATCACCCAGAACCAGGCTTCAGACTGCTGGGACAGCCCAGGTGTTCTCAAATCTCCAAAGATAAGTCCTACTAACCAACCCCAAACCAGCTTCCTCTGCCTCCTCTCTCTCTTCCAGTGGAAACCACATAAAGATCCTTGCCCACATTTGCACCTCCTTTCCTCTTCCTCTTTCTTATCCCCACTGCTTCCCCATGTGCCCTCCTCCTCTTGGAATCTGTAACAAATTCTCTTTTTAATGACCGTTAGGTCCTTTCCTAATTTTTCTATATGTCAAATTTCCTATTAATACACTCTATTTAAAATTAATTCTTTTACTCATCCCTTGAATACTTTCTCTCGACCAGGCACTATTAATCATAAGTACTTTAGACATAGAAATAATTTGATCCTCATCACAGCCCCAGTGAAATAGGCTATTAACATCTCTATTTTCTTTCTTTTTCTTTCTTCATTCATTCAATATATAGTTCAGACTCACCTTGAACTCTCTATGGAGCCCAGGCTGCCCTCAAACAGTGATTCTCAAGAAGTGATTCTCCTGCCTCAGCCTCTTGAGTACTAGGATTACAGACATGCGTTACCACATCTGGCCCTTTCCCTGTTTTAGAGGTGAAGTAATCTACAGACAGCTAAATTGAGTGCATTTCCCCAAAACACACAGTTTAAAAGCATATAATTGGGATTCAGATCCTCACTTTTATTCCTGAATTGATTATTTAATTCTGCTAAGAACCTTCCATGACTGGACCAAATCTAGACTAATAATGGAGTTGGAAATAAAATGCTCTCTTAATTCCTCCTGTGTAAGGCATAAGGTTATCTCATTGTCCTCTTGCACCGGGGGCCTGCAGCTGGACTCTCAGCCAGTTGTTCCTCCCCCATATCCCAGGATAGTGAGGCTCAGCTGCTCCAAGTCCAAGTCCAGAGAGTGAGCCACTACAAAAGCTCACTTTGTCATGCCCTTGCTTTCTACACTTCTCCTTGTACCTCCACTAAAGACTAGAATTTCCAAATGTACTTCTTCGTATTTGTATTTCAGAAGGACTCACCCCAGACTGTGAAAGTGGTGAGAAAGACGAAGACCAGAGCACAGAGCCACATCTTGGAAGGACAGCCGCTCTGATGCCAGTGAAGTCTCCAGGCTGCTCCCAGGGGGTGGTGAACTGGTTCCTACCCCGGAGCTTGAGACTCACCTCCAGCTCACCCAGCCCAATTGCAGAAATGTTTCTCCTCTTTTAAAACCCTCCCTGGATGTCTCCTGAGACCACCAAGCCCCGCCCCACTGGAGTTTATCCTGCACTATTTGAATAGCCTGTATTCAAGTTTCAGATTACACAACTTCAGAAATTCATCCAACAACTTCTTACATAAGAGTCTCTCTTGTAACATTCTACTCTCAGAACACTGTGAGCTTCTGAAAGACAGGTACTAGCAGGCAGCCACCTTCTGGCCTGTAAACCTTTGGTCTGGAGTCCTTAGAACAAGCTTGACCATTTTAGAGTACCTCAGAGTCCCAGAGGAACCCATCTGGGAGATTAGGAAATGACCTGTAATTTCCCAGGCTGCCATTTCCTAGAGTTCAAAGTTCTAATGTTTGCAAGGAAAACTATACTCATCCAATCCCCTTCTAATGTGTAAATTGGCTTTATAATATTCCCAGTATATGGTCTTGTCTGGACCTGTGCACCTCCAGGACTGTATAACTCTTTAACTTTCTGGGCAGGGGTTTTTGAACACAATGTTCTTACAGTTAATGAACTCCATTTCTCTGCCGTCCCTGGTTCTAGTCATCAATCCATCCATTTATCTATTCATTCTTCAACTATTTACCAACACCTTGCCCTAGACAGGAAAACTGCAAAAGATAAAACTGTAGGCTTTGACCTTTGTTCTTCCCGAATTTAGTCTTTTTGGGTCACTGATGACATATTTTCCTTTTTTCAAAATTAAAAAGAAACATTACAACATAAATAAATCGGGCACACAAGGTTAAATATTACATAGTTTCTCTTATATGAGAATCCCAAGGTATAAATAAAGAGCAAAATAAAAGATAATAAGAAAAATGAAAATAGATCTTTGCAAAAGAGAAGGAGAGCAAGATATGGAGGGAGGGCAAAGGGAAGGGAGTAGAATGGGATTTAAAAAATGGAATTAGGGTGTGTTATGTACAAGTACTAACTCCCCATGGTGAATGTAATCATGATGTATTGCAAACAGGTACTAACATTTTGAAAAAGAAAGGTTATAACTTATTGGCATTGGTTTCTAATTTAACTATTTGTTAATAAATTCCACAAGATCTCATCTCCTGCTACCCAGAGACATGAGCAAGTGAAGACTGATATTCATCCCTAGAGTTGTAGTTTGATTTGTTTTAATGAATTAAGGATGGTTTGAGGGGAAAAAAAGTATTTCTTTTTTTTCTAAATTTCTTTTTTCTAATTTTCTAAATTTCTTATTTTACAATGAGAAAATGATTGGATATTTTAGGTATTTACAATGATGGGAAAGTAGAAGAGGACTGTGAAATATATGTTTGCATTACTAATGAGCCTGGAGTGATGGGGCTTTTTAGGGATGTGAACTTCTAAAATTTAACAACAGTAATGTTTTAAAAGCCTGAATTTGTCATTGTCCATCTTCTTCTGAAATTTTTTTTTTTTTTAATACAAGGGATTGAACTCGGGGCCTTGCTAGACAGGTGGCAGAACCACTGAGCCAAATCCCTGGCCCTTCTGACAATTTTGATATTGCAAATAATATTTAAAATTTGGCAGAGTAAGATGGCAACTAAGATCCTTTGGTGAACTCTCCCTACAGATGAACAAATCGAACAGCTATTTATGCACCAAACTTCAGCTCAAGAGCTAAGGAAATCAGATGACAGAGCATAGTTACGGCTTTAATAGAAGAAATTGAAGGGATTTAGCTCAGTGGCGCTGCTGCCTTCCTGGCAATTGCAAGGACCTGAGTTTGATTCACCGTACCAAAAAAAAAAGAAAGAATGAAGAAAGAAAATGAAGAGACATATAGAAGGTAGGAAGGAAGGACTTACCGGCATGCCAACATCGTCCCCCTTTTAACACTAAGCAGCCAGTGCAAGAGATACCTCTTGTTTGGGGGAGTATATAGATTCAAATTCACTGAGTTTCCTTAAAACAGTTGCTTATCTGTGAGTTCTCCCCTATAGATTATTGCTGTTTTAGTCTGGGCCCTTAATTTGAGGACTGGGTGAGGTCATGATTTCTTGATGCTTGTGAGAATATGACATCATCTGGACAATGAAGGATCAGGTCTTTATTCAACTCTTCATGATCTGGTTTATTTTACCCAACTTTCCAGCCATTCTAATAAGGTTGCTTATTTTTTCTCTTGGTTTATATTCCCTTGCACTATTTAACCACTAGATGATACACTGGGCCAGATGTGTGTTATCACTGTTTCCATACAAGGGGACAATCCAAGCCTATATTTGTCCCAGATACACTAACTGTGTCCAAGCCTTAGTCTTCAAGACTAGTACCAGTTCTGCCACAGTAAAATCCAGGGCTGGGTAAAGCCCTATGACACCCATCAACCGGGCAAAACCTAGGGAACGAGTCAGGTGGCAGACTGCCTCTGCTGCTTTTCCAACCTTGGGTGATGGTAGATCAAGGAGCACGATTACACCTGCTTTAGAGCAAGGCATGAAATCCAGTGGGAGGTTTTGTCTGAGTGAAGTGTCAGGTATGACGCAATGAGATCTAGCATCCTATAGCAACTGAAGGCCTCCACGAAAGGTAAAGCTTACAGACAGAGCCTATAACAATTTAAGCATTGGGCAGAAGTCTGAGCAGCAGTGGGAAAGTCTTGCATTTCAGCCACCTCTATTCCAGCCTTGGGCCTGATGCAACCTGCCCTTCTCTTGAAATTGTGTAGTGCCTTGTTCTTACCTTTACTATCATGTTAAGTTGCTATCATCTCAAAATAGCTTGTTATAACCAAAGGTTGATTGTGTAAGTCTCATGGTAACCACAAAGCAAAAATCTCTAGTAAACAAACCAAATAATAATAAGCAAGACATCAAAACACAGTACGGTACTAGATTAATTCATTTACCCACCAAGACTATACAAGGGGAAGAAAGAAAAGAAATACAAGGAAACTAGAAAACAAGTCATGTAATACTCTAATATGACCTATCCTATCAATAATTAACTAAAATGTAAAAAAATTAATTCTCCAATTAAAGGACAGAGTTATCGAATGGATAATATTTATACAGGAAAGGAATACTAGCTCACATTTGATTTTTAGCACTTGTGTAAACTCTTTAGAGTCATTTGTCTCACATATATGACATCTCCCACCGGTAGGTGAAAGGTGAGGCAGTTCTCCTTCAGGTTTCAGGGATAATAATTCACTAAGTCACCCCTGCAGAGGCAGCTTTCTCCTGTGGTCTCTGTGCTATCATCCTCTCTAGGAGCAGGAAGGGTTCATATTCAGTCCAAAACACAAATACTGATTTGATCTCCAAAAATACATTTATTCTTCAAATTGAAACCACGAGTACAAATGTAATCTCTCTATGGCCTCTCTTACTCCCACCTGTAATACACCAACACCACAAGATGCCTGTATAGCTGACAAACATCTTCTATGGGGTACACCTGTTTGAGCTCCACTGACCCCTAGAGGCCAGTTCATTGTTCAGAGCTCAGTGTGTTTTCTTTGGTGTATCTTCTCCAATGCCTCTGGGGCCCTGAGCTCCACCCACAAAGTCACTTCCTTGTCTTTCAGCTCCTAAATTACTTGGGTAGTGACACCAATCTGCAGGTAACTTTCCTCCGGTTCATACGGCCACCTTTCTGAGTTGGGGTTTCTGGAAAGAAAATCAGAAAAATTCTTCAAAGCTGCTGTGTATAGTTTCAACAATTCTCTGAGATTTGCAGGGATTTGTTGGTTTATCTCTACCAGGAGAAACAAAAACCTTGTTGTAAGACTTAAGTCTCACTTTTACTCCTGGAGCATGAACAGCCAAGAGGCTTCCATGATGCTGGGCTTGTCGGACAGCGAGTCACCCAGGATGGGATTTGTTGGTTTATCTCTACCAGGAGAAACAAAAACCTTGTTGTAAGACTTAAGTCTCACTTTTACTCCTGGAGCATGAACAGCCAAGAGGCTTCCATGATGCTGGGCTTGTCGGACAGCGAGAGTCACCCAGGAAGGAACACACCAGGCAAGTTGGCAAATAGACCTTTATTAGTCTGGCCAGACGGCACTCCCTAAGCCAAGTAGCTCAGAGATGCAGCTAGCTCAAAAACAGAGGCCATTTTATATAGTGCTAAGGGGGGGTTTACACTTAAAACTTACAGGAAGAGGACAAAGGCAAAGAATCAGTTGATCTGAGCTAGTGGTCATCAAGCATATACTTGACCATCATGTACTAATGATCAGCAGAGCGATTATCCATTATTCCATTTACAACTTAGATTATAATGTTCAGAACATTCAACTACAGGCAAGTAAGGAGTGGCGTGATTTGTGTTGGGTCTCTGTGTTCACTACAGTTTCCATTTAGTTTCCCAGCTACTTCAAAGCAGTTACCTAACAAGTCACAATTAATCATTAGTTATCCTATAAGGGATTGGGGGGAGCGACAGTCTCTAGGTCATTTGCTGGTCAACATGGAGTTGCTCTGGTTCAGTCAGGCTCTTGCACTCGTGAGATGGGAACACCACATTTCCTGGTTCGGCCTGGAGCATTGTCATTGTCAGAGCACATGGTCACAAGGTCACAAGGGTTTGCTCACTCAGACTTTAGAAGCCACTACTTCCCAATCTGTTCACCAATCCTGCCCCATCTCTGCTATTGACCTTACCCATTTTGAGCAAAATTGGCCCAAAATTTCATCACCATCTTGCTGAGGTTGGTCTCTTCTTCTGAGGCACCCTCTTTTGAAAAGAAGAAAAGTACCTCTTGCTACTAAAGGGGCTTATAGAAGCAGCAGCAGCTTGACTAGGGAAGATGTTAGAAATAGAGTCTTGGCCCTTACTCTATAAATCCTAAGTCAAAATCTGCATTTTGAAGGAAAAGTCTTGTTACTGGATGTGCATTTTCATTTTGAGCATGGAAGATCTCAGAATTGCCAACCAGCTTTCAGTCCAGCTGTAAGCTGGCTGCCTATTATAGTCCATCCTCATTTACCTACTCTCTCCCTTAGGATCAAAATGTCACAACCTGGGGTTTCTTCTGCTTTTCAGAACACCTGGTTCTTGGGTGTTTTCTCAGTTTCCTATGCACACTCACAGTTCTGTAGCATCTAAAAAATATTGAACTGCAAAGGTCCTAAAGAATCACCTAACTGGGAGATGCCCAGAGGCACTGATATATATTAAATAGCTGAGGTAAATCACAAGTCACATGAAATTGCTTAGTTGAAGTATTTAAAATACCACTGAAAGTTTTTTTAATATGCTATGAAGAATAGGGCACCACCAAAGGGTAACAAGATGGAACAGTCTCATACTCAACTGCTGTACTCCCTGAAGTGGCAAGAAAAGAGGACCTGGAAAAAATGAAATCAGAAATAATACCTCAGATAACAGCAGATATGTCCCCTTAAAGTAAGACACAATTAATAAACCTAGAGCAGACACAGATTAAAAAAAATAGAGGAGCAGACACAGATTAAAAAAAAATAGAGGAGCAACTTGATGGAATCCCAACATAGGGAAAAATGGAATCCACAGAACAGATGCAAATAGATTTACAGAAGATTAAAAACTCCATTGAAAGTTTATGCAATGGAATAAGCCAATGTGAGGACAGAAATCCTGATATAGAACACAGGATTACAATAGTGACTAGGGAAAAAATTTTTCTTAAAAATAGTAAGGGAGCATAAGAAATCAATTCAACAGCTGCCAGACAATGCAAAGAAGAATAATATAAGACTGATCAGAGTCAATGAAGAAACAAGAGAGAGGGCAGAGGACATAAAAAGAATGGCTCACAAAAGTAATGGCAGAAAACTTCTGAAATAGGAGAAAAGAACTTGACATACAGATAACTGAGGCCTATAGGACTCCAACTAGCCATGATTAAAAAACATCTACACATAGGCATATAATATTTAAGATTCCAAAAACCCAACAGAAGAACAAAATTATACAAGCACTTAGAGAAAAGAAAAAAACACATACAAAGGAAAGCCCATCAGAATAACAGTAGACTTCTCAAGGCAAGAAGAGATGAGAATGAAGTATTTCAAGCCCTACAGGAAAATATCCTCCAACCTAAATTGATGTACCTTGCAAAACTCTTTCAAAATTGATGGAGAAATAAGATGTTTTCATGACAAAGAGCACCTGGGGAACATCATGAATACAAAGCCAGCTCTCCAAAAAAAAATGTTAAACAATATCTCAAGAAAAATCAATAAGGATCACAACCCCAGGAAGCCCAGCAGAATGAATCCATCCAGCATGACAAGAAATGAAATAAAAAGCTGGAGAATTCAACAACAACAACAAAAAGCCACGACAAGGATAAGTCAATACATATAAGTTATAACCATTAATGTTAATGGTCTCAATTCACCAATCAAAAGAAATAGACTGGCAGAGTGGGTCAAGAAGCAAGATCCAACAATATGCTGCACACAAAAAACACTTGATTCAAAAAAACCTCATAGGCTGAAAGTTAAAAAGTGGAAAACAATACTCCATGTGGTAGGAATCTGAAAAAAAAAGCAGTACTAGCTATCCTACTAGCAGATCAGGTGGATTTCAACCCAACACTGATTAAGAGGGATGAAAAAGGACACTATATCCTTATAAAGGGAAAAATCCAAGAGGAAGATATGACAATCATAAATATATATGCACCAAACACTTGTACACCCAGCTGTATAAAACAAATACTAACGGACATGAAAAATGAAATGAGCACTAATACAACAGTAGTGGGGACCTCAGTACCCCACTGTCACAAATAGATAGATCAACTAGACAAAAAATAAACAATGAACTCAATCAAATCCTTTAACAAATGAACTTGAAAGATGTTTACATAGTGTTCCAACCCACAAAATCAGAATACACATTATTTTCAGCTGCACACTGGTGGTTCTCCAAAATAGACCACATATTCATTCATAGAACAGAATTAAATGAGTGCAAAGGATTTGAAGTTATCCCCTGTATATTATCAAACCATAGTGTGGTGAAATTGGAGATCAATAGCAAAATAAACAGCAAGAATGTCATAAACACATGGAAATTGAATAAAACATTGCTGAATAACAAGTGGGTCACAGAGGAAATTAAAGAAGAAATAAGACAGTTTCTACAATTAAATGACAATGAGAATATAACATATTGGAATCTATGGGACACAATGAAAGTAGTCTTATGAGAGAAATTCACAGCACTGAACGCTCATATTAGGAAAACAGAGCTAGCTGAAATAAGCACCCTGACACTCAAGCTTCTAGGAAAAACAAACAAACAAACAAACAAAAAAAGAGCAGGAAAAACTCAAAGCTCAAGCAAGGAAGGAAATTATAAAGATCAGAGCAGAAATCAATGCAATGGAGACTAAGAACTAGAAAAAAATCAATAAAACAAAGAGATGGTTCTTTGAAAGAATAAAGAAAATTGACAAACCATTAGCCAACCTTATAAAAAAAAAAGTAAAGAAAAGGCCCAAATCTCCAATGATGAATGTCATTATAGTATATTGCTAAGATATACCAATGAAATTAATTTTTAAAAAGATTTATGAAGTATCAAGATGAATAGTGTAACAGAAAGTATCTCACCTGAGTGACATAGCTTTTGCCCACTCTTTACAGAAAAGAGCCTTATGTCACCCAGTGCAATCCCAGACATCCACTCTACCAGTACAGCTTTCTGTACTACATTCTAAACCTGATTAATCCCATGATTTATACGTAAGGCTGAGTGCAGAGGCCAGTAGGACATAGGCTTGCTCTTATCTAATGCCTGTTTTAACACATGTGCTCCATATGTGTTGTATGAAATGGGGCACTCATTTGTAGCCCCCAGATACACCTACTCTCCCAAGTCCTGCCTAACTTCATAGGATTTAAGGTCAGTTCTTAAGATTTTACACTCTAGATCATATAGACCCACATGAAAAAACATAGGAGGTTCCACAATGGAAAAATAAATATTCTCAAGCAGCTGGTACTTAAACAAAAAAGAGAAGCAACCCCTGCAGCTAAAGTGACACAGAGAATTAAGTTCATTAGAGGACAGATATAAAGTGCAGCTTGTAAGAGCCAGCTTCACCCATCATTTCTGCTGAGTCATAATGATCCAGGAATACACATCAAGAATATATGCAGCCAGCTGTGGGCAAGGTCTAGAATGGGCTGCCAGTGTTTGCAGACTCCAGGCACAAGAAAGCCTGTGATTAAACAATGAATTGAGAGAATAATTCATTTGTCCATTGGAAGCATGTCTTACTAAGGCAGCACTATACGCTTTTCATGGGCCAAGATCCTGGGCTATTCGCCAGGTTTCAAAGTCCATGTCGTTGTGAATAAGCCAGTATGGTTAATAGGGCTGTGTGTTAGTGTATATTATGTGCTAAGAAAACATCCTTCCTGTCTACTTAGGCAGATCCTCCAGATTGTCCCTTAAGAATGGAGCCAGGGAGACCAGGAGCCGCCATTGCTCAAGCACCAGGAGGGCTGCCTGGGCCCTGATCCACTGCTGGAAGGATAGCCAAGCCTTCCCCCACTGGGAGCCGCCATCGCTCCAGCACCAGGAAGGTAGCCATGGGGGCCCCTAAATCCCCACAACTCCCCTACACCCCCCCTCCGCTCTCACTCTCAGACCTCCTGATTGAGCCAGTCTTTGGATCCACTCTGCAGAGGCAGAGGTGGTCATAGAGGGTATTTTTCTGAGTTGCCAATGTTGAATATCTTTAAAGAAAGGGTGTGGGAAACCTGTAGTAGAACGGTGTGGAGTTCAACCATTCAGAAGGTTGGGGAACTGGATCTGGGCCTTGCAGCCTGAGATCAGTCTGCATCATGGGGTTCAGCCATCAGCTAACTGAGATCAGGGGTCTTGAGTCCTAGCTCTGTCTGAGCCCTCATCCTAAATGGTAAATATACTATATTGAAAAGTTTGTTCACTGCAGACATGTTTTGGATTGCTTCTTGATTTCAATTTAATTCAAATGGTTTAAGGGTGATAGACTAGTGACTACCACAGGTGGTCAGTTTCCAAGTTGTCCTTGATCATATTGTGTTGCTGGTTGGGATAAAGGATTGTAGTTGATTTGATAAGCTGTTTTCTCTGATGTTATAGAGATGAGAATGTCTGTGAGTTGTTAGAGACCCAGAAGCTAGGGCGCAGCTATATCAGGAAAATTTGGGTGATAACCCCGAGATTAAACCAAGGACAGCCAGACAACAAAAATAAAAATGAGAAAATACTTAAGCAAGACACAAAGACAGGCTTCCAGTTCACCCATGGCAAACAGTAGAACAAATGAGGATGAAAAGGCCGATAGTGAACCACCAGGACACCCTGAACTCAAAGCACAGGAAGTAACAAAACATATCAATCAGGCTCTAGAAAAATTCAAAACAGAAATAATTTCCCAGATAACCATAGAGATGGTGAGCAAAATGAAAGTCGTGATTCGAGACACTAGAACAGAAACTGCCAAAAAAAAAAAAAAACATGAGCTCAGCATCATGATAGAAGCCATGAAGGCCCAGAATAAGAAAGAAATGGAAACAATAAAGGCCAACATAGGAAAGAAATGGAATCCATAAAACAGATTCAAACAGATATACAGGAGATTAAACACTCCATTGAAAGTGTATGCAATAGAATAAAAGAATACAAAGATAGAATCTCAAATATAGAAGATAAGATTGCAGTCAGTGACCATGAAAAGAGAGGTCTCTTAAAATAGTAGGGGATCATGAGGAATTGATCCAGCAACTCCTAGATGATGCAAAGAAGAATAACATAAGACTGATAGGAATCCATGTAGTAGCAGGAGAAAATACAAATGACTTAAAAAAGCTGTTCACATAATTAATGACAGAAAACTTCCCAAACAGAGGGGAAGAATTTGACTTTCAGATAAGTGAGGCATATAGGATCCCAACTAGCCACAATCAAAAAAATCTACGCCTAGACATAATAATCAAGATCCCAGAAACCCAACAGAAGAACAAAATACTACAAGCAGTAAGAGAAAAAAACAAAAACAAAAACAACAAATCACATATAAAGGAAAACCCATCAGAATGACAGCAGACTTTTCAACACAAACCCTTAGGGCAAGGGGAGCCCAGAAGAGATATTTCAAGTACTGAAAGAGAACAACCTCAAACCTAGACTGATGTATCCTAACAAACTCTCTTTCAAAATGGATGGGGAAATAAGATACTTCCAAGACAAGGAACACCTGAGAAACTACATGAATACCAAACCAGCACTACAAGCAATTCTAAACAATATCCTAGAAAAAGACAATGAAGGTAACAACATCATGAGGCTCAACAGAGCAAATCAAAGAGGCAAGACAAGAAACTAAAAGGAGAAGGTGAAAAAGTAAAAAGAGTCCACAAAAGGCCATAACAGGACAATAATAAGTCAGTACATACCAGTTATAACCATCAATGTCAATGGCCTCAACTCACCAATCAAGAGAAATAGACTGGCAGAATGGAATAAGAAGCAAAATCCAACAATATGTTGTATACAAGAAACACACCTATTGCAAAAAAAAGCCCATAGACTGAAAGTGAAAGGATGGAAAACAATTCTCCAGGAGCCCAGAAAAAAGGCAGGCATAGCAATCTTATTTGCAGACAAAGTAAATTTCAAACCAAACTGATTCTAGTATTATAGATGTAGGACAGTACTGTATCATACCTTTGTGAATGTAAAATATCTTGTACCTGCTTTATGATACGTAGTAGTGACTGTGCTTTATCAGAGCTTTTTTTAATGATGTTACTCTAGAATGTTCTCTCTCCAGATGATGATTAAGATGATGTTTTTTTGTTATTAATTGTTTAATGGAATGTGCTGAATGTCTATAATTTTGTTCAGATGACTGCAGAACCTGGAAAAGCTGTTGCTGCTATTGATGCATAGCATACTGCTATTATTTGTCTTTTTATATAAATATAAATATATATACATATATAATTTGAATTTTTGGAAACTTTAACTGTGCTGTCAACTTTGGAAAAAGTTATCCCAATTTATTGTGTTGAGTTGGCATTGTACAGAAATTAACAGCCATATTGGTCTAGAAATGTTAATTTTTTCCCCATTTCTACAGGGGAAATGTGATGCATTAAATATGTAAGGTCATATCTACATGGGTTTGATTACAGAAACTAATAAAATATTCTCTAAATAATGAAAAAAATAGAATAATACAAGACTACATGAGCAAGGAGCAACTTAAATATGTTCAAGGACCATTTTCATCTTCAGAATTAAGGATTATTTTAATTTTACATCATTGCCCTTTCTCTTTTACTTTCCATTTTAACTTTATTTTAGGATTCCCTATTTTTAATGTTCATATAGAGATTTCTTTAACTGAAATACCGAATAGTTTCTCTGGTGTGAAAAACTATAATAGTACACAAGATCCTAATGAGATAATTAATAATGTGAAATAGGAAGTAAAGGGCTAAAGGTGTAGGGAAGGTGGGAAGGGTGGGGGAAAGGTTATAAGGGAGAGGAAAAAATATGAGAAAATGAAAAAATGGAAATAAAGTGTTTGTAAATGGGGAAGGGAGGAGGGTGTGAAGGGAGGGCAGGGACAAGGGGAAAAACTGAGAATCAAGACCTATCATGTAAAGGTACAGGATCCCAAGAATGAATGTAATTGTATTGTATACCTAGATTTTACCAATAAACTCAATAAAAATTAAAAAAAAATAATGGAGACAGGGAGTTTTTAGTAGGGTGTTCTTTATGACCTGGATAAATGGAAGGGAGGAGCAGAAGCCCAAGTCTATCTCTGAAAACAGCAATTACCTCTGGGGACTGATGCTGCTGTTGTGACAAAGACCTCCCCTTCAGTACAGAGCTCTCCCTCACCAGGCTTCCCAGTAGCTGCAATTAGTGTTGATGAAAACATCCTTTTTTACCTGGGGTTTCCAGAAGCAGCATGTCAGTAAAAACTTATCATCTTTGGCAGAAACTCAAGAGATTCTTTGAGATCCACTTGCCCTTGATGGCTACTAGTTGACTAAAATTTGTTGGCAGTATTAGCCTTCTCTGGATGAGGAAAATACTGTCATGTCATCTCGGGAAAACAGAAACCCATCTCCTCCTGGACCTGCTGCCTCTTGTGGTCTTACCTGACCCCCTTCACTCCTCAATCTGGGTCAATGTGCCAACAATACAATCCTATACAAAACTGAGGTGCTTGGACTTGAAATAAGGCTGGTGGTTGGAGAACTGCCATGATGAGTTAAGCAGCAGAAGCACTGTCAGCTGCAATGTGGTAAACGCCAAAAGCCTCTAGTTTTTGTTTTAATTTTGACAATGACTTGCTATGCAAACTTAGGCAATGTTTATTCATCTCAGAGCCTTGCTTTCCTCTGGTCAGAAGAAAAGCAATGGGTTAGGTTTATATACTAGTTGATTTGGGCTGCCATTACAATATGTAGTAGACTATGTGGCCTAAACAACACAGATTTATTTTCTTATGGCTCTGGATGCCAAAAGTCCAAGCTCAAAGTGCCAGTAGGTTTGGTTTTCTCTGAGGACTTTTTCCTTGGCTTGCAGCTTTCTTCTTATCTCAAACCATGTGCCCTTCATGGGCATATGAAATATTTTCCTAGGTATGCAAAACTTCTTCTTCTGACAGCACTGAAGTATAGCTCAAGGAGAATGGCCAGCCATCGAGAGCAACACCAACCTGGTTCAAAATTCCATGAACGAGTTTGCGTGACTGTGCACATGTGCTCATCAGAGTGATATAAGGCACCAAGTAATCCAAATAAGCAAAATAATCCAAACAAGGGAAATATTAAAACTCTCAACCTGCTAGATATCTAAAACTAGAGCTCATGTTTTCTAAAATCAAAGTATGAATTCTAGGAACAACAGAGGTCAAGAGTAGGAAACATAGCTGGGTATTTAGCTCAGTGGTTCTGCTGCCTGCCTCGCAAGCACAGGAACCAAGGTCAATCCCCGGCACCAAAAAAAAAAAAAAAAAAAAAAAAAAAAAAAAAAGAGAGAGAGAGAGTAGGAAACATTTATTAAGACAAAGAGAACTTCCGTCTAGAGAGACAGAAGTGGAACAAGAAGGTGGATAGCCTTCTCAAAAATGTTTTATGAGGTACACCCATGAAGTGAGGCAGGTACAAAATAGGAAAAAAATGTAAGACACAATGGAAAATCACAAAGTGTGTAGAGATGGGACAAAAACCACAATCAACTCATAAAGTTACAAATATGGTCACCGAAGTAATATTGATTAAATGAAGATCAAATGGGGAAACTACTCACATAGCAAGTGTACATGCATTTCCTAGAAGGAATAGGCTAGCTAGGGATAGTTTGTCCCCAATTAAGATGACTGAAGTCTTTTTATAATATCAGTCACTGCTATTCATCCCCAGGGGATGTAGACAGGTGTAGTAGTTTCTTTCTTTTTAGAATGTTGACCCTTCAGTGAATGTGCCTCAATAGTTTTCTGTGCTGAAGGCCCACCATTTTCCGAGTGTCTTCTAATAATTTCTAACTAATTTCACTGTCTGTAAATAGAGGGAATAGAAGCCAAAATGAAAATGTCTCTATTTCCCCGATTACAAGTCATTAAATAGAAGCTGACAAATGCAATCTGCCTGCAATTGTAAGGGTTAGCTGTGCAAAGCTGTACAGTGGCTCAAACACAACAGAAATGTATTTCTTTTTTCCTAAAGTCCAAAACACTGCGGTAAATTACTCTTATAACTTCCACACCCCCAGAGCAGCACTAAACCTGTGGTATCCCTCCTACAGTGGGCTGTTTGTATCATTGAGAGCTTTAAAAGGTCTACCATCAACGTTCTGGAGGCTGGAGCCTTTCCTGGAAGTGGTTGTAAGGAAGACACAGAGTGTAGAAAAGGCTCAGCTGCCTCATCATTACACTGGCCTGAAGATAGCCCTGTCTTATGTGGCTCTTACTTTGCCTCTAATTATTATTCTATACTCCCAGGTAAATACCAGGAGGAGGGGCAGTGTGATTACTGGCTAGGCTCTGTATTCCCAGAAAAATGAGCACCTCAGCCACACAGTCATTGCCTCCGGCAAGCATAGTAGGACTTTCCGAACACCTGTCTCCTTCATAGCTCCACATAAAAGCTGGACTTCCTGGCAGGCTGGAAGATCCAGGTGGGATCAGCAAGAATATGTGGGCACTGTAATGGGTGCAGATAGAGGAGCCCACCTAAGGAGAGAGGCTACCCCAGAGGCTATTCCTATGGACCAGTGAAGTGTGTATTTAGCACACCCACACCTTTGGTTTATCAAAGATGTAGAGCACCACAGTATAGTGGTCAAGACTACAGACTGTATGATCACTGTAAAGTCAGACTGAGGCACGATTGAGACCACCGAGGCCAGACAAAATATAAGTTGCATATGATTAGCTTATTGTTCTCTGGGTGCAGAAGAGCCAAGGGTGAGAAAGTCCTTGGCACTGATAGGAGGGTATGTGCAATTGATACAGGGTAGTGTAGGTAAGGGAGAGGGTACAGGTTTAGTAGGTGGAAAATTTTAATCTCATGGGTAATGGGCCTGGATTTGGCTGATAAACATGGTAGTGTTGAGAGCACCAGGGCAGCTGATGGCTTTCTGTTATCTCTGTGCTCCTATGGAAGCAGGTGATGGTTTTGCTTGGGCTGGGTTCCAACTCGCGAACCTGTCAGTCACATTGGATTTGTTCATTCATTAGCTCTTTCCAGGCACAAACACACAGCTTTGTATCCCCATAACTTGGTGCTTTCACATTCACTGCTACTCGCTGTCCCTGGTCATGGTAAGCTCCTTGAAAAGAAGGACCTTATCTTCACTACGCTTTTGTTTCCACAATATTTAAACAGGGATCAGGCATTGTGTTGAAGAATGAGTAGATAAATGGAGGAATGGATGACTAGAGACAAGGACTTTGAGAGATAGTGTTCATATACCATAATCACTTTCTGTCTGAAAATTCCAGCCATGGATGATAGTGAGTTCCTTTGTCCTGGTATGACAGGAGGCTGGACTATGTGGTAGGAATATTGTAGATAACTGAAGCATCAGAAAAGGAACTGGGGTGGGACATGGTGGCTCAAACCTGTAATCCGACCACTTAAGAGGCTGAGTCAGGAGGACTGCTGGGAGTCCGAAAACCAGCCTCGGCTACATAGTGAGTTCCACTTCAGTCTCAACTACATAGCAAGACCTTTTCTCAAAAAACAACAACAACAACAACAAAAAGGAACTGAATGAAAGCTATGATTGCAAACATGTGAACCTAGAACTCCGAAATGCTAGCCCAGAGAAACTTCAGATGTGTCCTACTCTTCTAGTGAGCAGCTCTACAACAAGTTACTTGCTCTAAAATATTCCTGCTTGCTTAGAGGACCCCATACCAAAGATTTGTCTTTCCTGAAGTAGCTGCCTGCTGCCATCTGAGTTTAGCAAGCTTACTGAAGCACTCTGAAGTTAGAGTTCTACAAGGGAGAAAGACTTACATGAGAAGTTGACAGAGGACATTTTGGCCATATGAAATCTGAGAGTTTAAAAAGGAGTGTTCAGCACCGTGCTTGACTCACAGGTACAAGGTCCTGAGTTTGATCCCTGTACTGAAAGAAAAAAAAAGAAAAAGAAAAACAGTGTTCAAATGAAACTAGGTCAACACTAGGTGGGTGTGGTTTGGAGGTTCCAAAGGACATTCAGAGACCTCATTGGATAAGGGAGAGCTCTCTTCAAACATAAGAGATTATGCAGTTGGTATAAGTGAGCAGGATACTACATGGGTATTAAACTCTTGGGCAGAAGCAGTATATGTCCTAGGCATAGCACAGAGACCTCACTGGCTCCAGATCTATCACCCTTCCGTGATGTGGCTGTATGCTGTGGTCCTGGCCTCTCTCACTGTTTGCACAGTTTCAGGTGAGTCCTTCTGAAATACATACATGAGGGTACATTCAGAAATCCGTGTGCTGAGCACAGGTGGGGAGGTATGTGTGTAGGGCAAGGGCTTGACAATTGCAGTTCTTCAGCAGTGCTTACACTCTGATTTGATTTGGAGGCCTTGAGACCAGGCAGCCAGCAGAGACTCAGGAAGAGAAAAACATCTGAGACTGCAGGCTTCAGGCCTCAGGCACAGGAAGGCACAGAGACAACCTCACGCCTCGCACATGAGAAATACAGAGAGTTTGCTTTCTTCCCTTTTTGAATCTTAGTCCAGATCTGGCCAAATCATGGGAGGTGCTTAGCAGAATACTGACTTGTATGTCTCTAGGGAAGGCACTTAACTGTGTTGTGCCTGGTTTACTCTAGAATAAGGATCCTACCATTCTACATAGTTCATTGGGCTGTATTAAAATGAAATAATTTGTTGTTTCTAAAGTGCTTCGAGTTGTTCCTGGTCTACAGAAGGTATAGGAAAGGGATGGACAAGCAAAGGGATTGATTTAAAATGAACTATAGTAATAGAAAATTTGACACATGGTATAATCAAATCAGGAGCCATTGTGTAAAGATAATCTGTTACTAACTGTTCCCCAGATGCAAAGGTATATCTATTGGTAGAAGCATGGGGGACACACCAGCGTCAGTCAGGAAGCAGAAGGACAAGGTGACGTGGCCAGACTCTTCACTGTTGTTTTCCCTGGAAGAGAGGAGGCAGAGGAAGATGGTGATTGGAGGTGGAGTTGTTTCAGTTCATTTGGGGGCTCAGCAGCTATCTCTGAACATCTCATGCCTTATGAGACATCATAAGGAAGTGGATGGAGTATGCGCTTTGAATTGGTGGGATCCTAAGAGTGAGAATTCCTCCAGGATTAGCCCACATCACACATCTAATCACCAGATAAAGAAAATAAAATCCACAGTTATCAGTAAGGGACCTTAGCATACACCTGTGCCATTGTATGGAGGGAGAAACGGATTATCTGGGGAATACACTTGTGCAGTGTCGGCCGGAAAATCATGGTGTAGTGTTCTATCTGGCTCCTGAAGCCAGAGGCAGTATTTAGGCCCCGCATGGATTAACTTCTTTCTGGCCATGTGATAGTGTGAGAGGCCTGGACCTGAGTGCTAGGCAATGAGAAAGGACCAAAACTGGAGTGGAACATTGCTTTACTGGTTACCACTGCAATTTCACTCCACTTTCATCTGTATGACGCCCATACAGTCTGCTTCCACTTGCGTAGTTTGTTCATCTGTTAAGAGGAAATAATAATAATCGCCTAAGCAAATCTTTACTGAGACATAAAAGGCACTGGAAAGCATATCCCAAAAATAGAGCTGAAAATACACATATTCCACATAATTTGAGTGGTAATTGCTGTTTCTATCATTCTTATTCATTACTTCTACTGCAGTAAATTTCATTATCACCTTGGGAAATCTGGTTTCTACAGATTTCGTCTGGATTAAAGGCCAGCACTGAGATAACACAGGCTGTACCTCATGATTTCTGATCTGATTGCATCCTTCTTCGCTTCTTTGAAGCCCTCAGTGCCTCTGCCACCCACTCCACACATTTTCCTGGGCTTCCACGATGCTGTGCCTTTCTCCAGCTTCCACTCTGGTGGTTGCTCTCAGTCTCTGTTGTAGTTGTGTTTGTGTTTTATTCTCAGCTCTTTCTCTTCTCCCAAAATGGTATGCAGTGAAGTCGCACCCTCACTGCAGGAGATGTCTCTCCCTGCCTTGCAACGCTTCCTTATACTTTTGAGATGCCTATGATGCAATGCATTTTCTGAAAAACATTTGCACTGACTTCCTCACTAAACATATTTAAAACGGAACCAGCATCATAAAACCATCGTTCAGTGCTTTTTCCCTTCCACAGTGCTGACAGCTGGTCAGGAAGACCAACCCCTTTAAAATGTCCCACTTACCTCTTCATATTTCTTCATAATTTCTGTCTTTGGAAACATGGCTCTATCTGCAATGCACAAACCTTGGGATGCACAAACATAGCGTTATGCAATGTTACCTCTAAATTTACAACTGAATGTATATTCTTCTAAGAAGTACATCTTGATGTTGATGGTAATAATTAGGAACCAAACATGGAAATGAGCAAGAATTTATTCTCAACGATACATGACATTAAGATAAATTTGTAATCTGGCATTTTCGCTTGGCAAAGACTTTCCTCTATTTCTGGATATTCTCCTTGATATATTCTTCATCTGACAGCAATTTTGTACCCTGATACACTCAAGATCTTAAGGTTGAAAAGTCAGAAGTGAAAACTCCTGAGTCAATGCATCATAAATTGGGCAATGTCTACATGTATCCTAAAATGTTCACCTTGGTGTTGTTTGGAATAACGAGCAACAATAAGAACCAATAATGTAATTTTTCACATTAAGAACATGGTGTTTGTTGCATTGCAACACAGATTCCATAGTGCAACCTGTTTTCTCATGACCTGGTTGTCATTCCATGAGCCTTTCTTCCACTGGATTAAATGTACTCTACTCTCTGGACCCACATTTTGTGGAAATGTTCACATGTTTTCTATATCCAAGGAATAACACCCAGAGAACAAAAGATACAAATCATCTGTGATGAGGGACACTCTTACAAAACAAAGTTAGAAAGTCTAGGTAAGAAAAATCTTCAGGGATGACTATTACCAGTGGTCTGATAACCCACCTGTCTCAAGAAAGATGATCACATCAGTTCACTCTGCTTCTGCATCAGAATCAGGGCTGATAAAGTTTCAGGAAAATGAAAAAGAAATTTTTTCCTTACAAGAAAGGAGCAACAAGAGCAGGCAAGAACCTGGCCCGAAATCTCTCTCCACTCTAAACGTTTCTGCTCAGAACCAGAAAATCAACATTCCACGGTCTCATCGTGTCCTTTACTCCAGAACTGCTTATCTGTTCTCTACATGACACCCAATCTCTCATACCAAGGCCCTCCCTGACATGAAAACACTCATTCCAGGACAATTTTCCACTGCCATGGACTTCGTGTGGTGACATTCACAGCAAATTCTCTCTTCCTCAGCAAGTCTCTGGTTTCCTTCCTTTGTGTATTCTCTCGGGTCTGCTTTTTATAGACCCCTCCAACTTACGCTTATTCAGCCTCTCCTGCTCCAAGTTCTAGCTGCTGCAGGAGGTCCTCATGCAGAAAGCCTTATTGCTTCTTTCAACTCCTGAAACATTCTCCCGGTTCCACACCCAGGACACAACCTTTGTCCTCAGCAGCTTGGACCCAGTACACCTGTGCCCTCCTGAGGACGGGAGACACCACTTGTCCATCCTCTTCTCCAGCATGCAGTTAGACTCCAGTCTCCCAATGGATAAATGTTTGCAGAGGTTTCTAAAAGGGAAACCAACTGTCTGAGAACCTCTCCTTTTATAGTGGTATTTGGCTGGATGCATTTCTACCTTTGGTTCTACTTTACTCCCTCAGCCCTCTGAGTTAGAAGGGACAAATTTCCCTTATGCATATTTTATAAGAGAAGAGATAGAGGCCTAGAAGCTTTAGGTGACTTATTCAAGGTGACATGCCTGAAGAGTGGCACAACACCTGGAATCTGGGCCTCACTTCTCCCTTCTGACATGATCTCAATACCTCTCCATGTCCAGCAGGACACACATCCTCACCACCTGTGGTGGACACCGTGCATGGCAAAGTCCTTGGAAAGTACGTCAGCTTGCAAGGAGTTGCACAGCCTGTGGCCGTTTTCCTGGGAGTCCCTTTTGCCAAGCCCCCTCTCGGATCCCTGAGGTTTGCTCCTCCACAGCCACCGGAGCCATGGGACAACGTGAAGAACACCACCTCTTACCCTCCCATGTAAGTAGGTGTGGGTGGCTTTGCCATTTCTCAGTGCAGATATTTATGTCAAACTGTTGCAGAAGCAGGGAAGGAAATTCTCTTGTTAGCATGCATTTTCTCCTGAAGTCCTCATGAACACTCTAAACACTTGTAAATATTCCATATCTGTCTCACCTTTCTGGAGTCTTTTATTCATTACTTATTTATTGAGCATCTATTGTGTTCCAGGCATGTTTTAGCTTCACAGAATCCATCAGTGAACAAAACAAAGCTCCATTTCTTCAGGAAACTTACATTCTACAAGTACAGATACAGAAAAAACAAAATGTACATCGAATCAGAAATGGTGTGACATGTTATTATGTGACCTGTAAAGGGTGAAAAGCTGTAGGTGGGTAGAGGAGGAAGATAAGAAGTACTGATCTTATCAGTGCTCAGACTGTGACCTTCGCATGGCCCAGAGGTAGGTGAAGAGGTGCACTGGAAGCTGCATGACATTGCAGTTTTCAACTGCCAGGTGTGTCTCCACGCCTGCTGATCAGCAGAGGGGTGGTTGGTGTGACTCAGTAAGGCTGGCCACTCAAGTGTGAAAGAACAAAGTCCTCAGGTTGCTTCACAATGAAGGAAACTAGATTTGGCTGAATTTCTTTCTTCATTTCTTCCTCTCTTGCTCTCTCCTGTAGTGGTTAAATGTTCTTCTCCTCTAACATCCTTTATTCCTCGCTTTTAAGTCTACTGTACTTATTCTAGGTGTGCTGCTTAATGGCGACTGGACTGGATTGAGAGACACCTAGGAAGTTGTAAAGGACACGTCTGGGTGTGTGTGAGGGTGTCCCTTGAGGGTGGCAGGTGGAAAGGAGAACTGCTGGGTGACTTGAGCCCCGAATGGGAGCAGTGCTATCCACCAGGTGAAGGATGTAACAGAAATGGTTCAGAACACTTTAAGTTTGGTTTCTAGAGGACTTTTAAATTTGTAAAAGGAAAGTAGAGAAGACTCAGAACTTTGTAAGTGGAGCCTTAATGAGCTCAGAAGACCAGAATTCTGGTAGGAAAACAGAGGTTTCTAAAAATAAATGAAGGAAACTACTGAGACCTGGGTTAGAACCCATGTACGTTAAATTCTGAAAAAGTATGTCTATAATTTGCCTAAGTCCTAAGACTTTTCAGGAAGTTGAGTTTAAAGGTAATGGACTAGTTTATCAGGCAGAAAAAGTTTTGAAACAGCACAGTAGTCAGTTGGTAGTTGAGGTATTGCTCACCACTTTTAGCAGGATTTGCAATAATAATAAAGATCAAAGAGCAGAGCTAAAGTTGTTTGTAAACTTGTAATTTGATCAGGATTAAAGCTTGTGCAATTGGAGGTCTGAAGAACATATGACTGCTGAAGAGATTGTTGCCATTAATAAGAATTCAGGATGGCTGTATAGAGGAGGAAGCACAATGGGGCTACTCAGAGAAATTAAACTAAAAACACAGGAAATTGGAAGAAAGAGAAGAACATACATTTTGATAACAAATGAAAGACACTTTTATCAAACACAGCATTGGTACAGAGCTGTATAAAATGGCACAGCAGCCCACAGAGCTGCTAGGGGCACTGGCCCAGGTCCACAGTACGGGAACTGCCACTCCACGAAGTTCCAAAAAAATCTGTGGACTTCAAAAGTGTGGCAAACTCAATCCACACAGAACAGATGTGGAGCAGAAGGCCCTTGCCTCTTCAGTGCTGAAGACAGAGGACTCTGAAGCCTGGCAACAGATCCCACCAGCACACACAGGGGTTAGTGGCCAGGAAGCGCTCCCTCCCAGCAGGCTACCAGTGACTTTTCTTTTTTCTTTGTTCTGCACCATAGCAGCTACCTGAAACCTCTAGCAACAAAACACATGGGGTCTGCAGTGGTGGCTGTAAGGGCAGTGAGTGGAACTCCAGGACCCCACCTGCTCAGAAACCAGCAGGCAGCAGGAGGGGATATGGATCTCAGACACAGGATTCAAGCAGCTGAGCGCTGGCAGGACAACAAGTGGAAAGTGAAGTCAGCTATTCCCCTACCCTGTGACCAGCAGTGAGAAAGGAGCCAGAAGAGTGGAACAGAGGAGCCTGTGCAAGGGCCAAAAGGGGCCACCTGTACACTAAGAAAATTAAAAATTAGAAAAGAAAAGAAAAAGAAGCCAAGTACTTTGCACTGGGAAAGAATAAAGATACCTTAGGACATCTCAGGAATTAACAAGACCCCATCCATCAGAGGCTCGCAATGCAGAAGTATGAAGCTTTCATCTGATCCGAGAGAGCTTGAGCCCCCTGCTCCACAGGGCCACCTTCAGAATTGTTTCCCCAGAATTCTTTTCACGGTAGTCTGCCATCCAGGCATTCACAGCCTATCAAAGCCTTGTTCAGCGAATCCCTTCCACAGGTGAAGCTAGTTGTACACCATGGAATCATCCATGTGAAGCTAGTTTTGCAGTCATATGTAATGTAAATTAGGAGCTCATGTAGCTTTCCAACTAGACTACGGAACGATCACTTTCAGATCACAGCACAAAGCCCTGCAGAGAAAGGAGTCCTGTCCTAGGAGTATAGGAGATGTCATAAGGGGGGTCGCTGTACGGAAATCTCATTTCCTCAGCTCAGGGTGTCCCAAAGTCTTCTGGAAGGGGAGTTGTGCCAAGTCCTTGTATTCTGCATGGAAGAAAACAGAGAATCCTAACTTTACCCATGCAGTAACTCCAGTGTGTGAAAGGAGAGCATTCCTATTGCGTATTCTGAAGACTGCCTGTACCTAAATATTTACACTCCTGCTGACTTGACAAAGAAAAGCAGGCTGCCGGTAAGCTTGAGGACCACTGGTCCAGACTTTTGCGCTCCCAGCATCCTGGTGCTGTTGCAATAGATGACAAAGGCAGCTTGGGTCAGGGAATCTGTAAGTGAAAACACGTTCAGAGCCTGGAGCTTCCTTTCACCACAGGGAATACGTGCTGTCCTTACCTCAGTTTCTCCTAGTGACTCCAGGTCTCCAGGAGGGCATTGCTGTCTACGTGGAATGACCTTTTTAAATTTTCTAAATGATAACTATAGTGATACAAGGGCAAGAATGATTCCTCGTAGTTATTAGATTATGAATATATGGAGAATCTGACCCCCAAAGCAGTTAAAGAATAATTTCCTATAATTATATCTGGGAGAATGAAAATTGAAAACCCATCCTCCCTTTATGTGCAGGGACCCAGAGGCCAAGAATGAGGAGAAGGCCACACAGTATAATTCTCAGTGCAAGATATTTCCTCTTCTGATTTTCATCCCAGTGTTCTTTGATATGGAATAGGAACTGGAACATTTGTGTCACGTTTTTTTCAGCTTTAATTGAGTTTATTGGTACATTTTAGGGATACTGTATAGTTACATTTATTGTTGGGATCTTGAACCTCTACATGACAAATGTTGATTCTCATTTTTTCCCCTTACCTCTGCCCTCCCTTCATACCCTCGTCCCCTCCCCATCTACAAACACTTTATTTTCATCTTTTCATTTTCTCACATTTTCTTCTTTTCCCTTATTACCCTTCCCCTACCCATCCCACCTTCCCTAGCCCTTTAGCTCCTTTCTTTCTATTTCTAAATGTCAGTAATCTTATTAGGATCTTATGTTTTATTGCAGATTATTCACACCAGAGAAACTATTCGGTATTTACACGTGTGACTTATTTATTTCACTTAGGAGTATATCCTCAATATGTATACATTTTCCTATGAATGAATCTATTTTCTCGTTCTTTATGGCTGAGTAATATTCCATTTTATAGAAAAGCCACTTCTTCTTTATCCACTTTCCAACGGATGGGCAAATGGGTTGTTTCCAAGATTTAGCTATTACCAACTGTGCCGCTATAAACATGGGTGCGCATACTTCTCTGTGATATGATTCTTTTAGTTCTCTTGGAAAGATACCCAGCAGAGGGATGGCTGGGTCAAATGGAACCTCCAGTCCAAGCTCTTTGAGGTATCTCCATATTGATTTCCATAGTGGTTGCACCAGTCTGCACTCCCACCAACAATGGAGAAGGGTTCCTTTCTCCCCACAACCCCGCCAACATTTGTTATTGTGTGATTTCTTGATAGCAGCCATTCTTTGTGGGATGAGGTGGAATCTCAGTGTTGTTTTCATCTGCATGTCTCTAATGATCAGTGATGTGGAACATTTTTTTTCATATATTTACTTGCTGCTTTTACTTCTTTGTCTGAGAAA
>NW_022900944.1:10645264-10681809 GCF_012274545.1 Fukomys damarensis | reverse complement strand
TCTACTTTTAGGTCACCTTTAATTCTTTCTTTTTATATTTCTTTTTTTAATAACCACATATGATAGAAAACATGTAATATGTGTGTATGGATTACTTTTTTTTTCTGTTTTAATTGAGTTTATTGGTACTTTTTAGGTATACAGTACAGTTACATTTATCATTGGGATCTTGTACCTTTACACAGGACACATCTTGGTTCTCATTTTTCCCCATGCCCTGTCTTCACCCCCCCCTCCTCTGTTTACAAGACTTTATTTCCATTTTTTGGTTTCCTCATATTTTTTCTTTTTCCTTCTTTGCTTTCCCCTACCCTTCCTACTTCCCCTGCACTTCTAGCCCTTTTATTCCTATTTTGCATTGTCAGTTATACAGTTTGGATCTTCTTTACACTTTGAGTTTTTCACATCAAAGAAATTGTTTGGTATTTTACACATATATCTTCTTTATTTCACTTAAAAGTATGGCCTCAATATTCTTCCAGTTTCCTGTGAATGACTCTAGTGTCTCATTCTTTATGGCTGAGTAGTACTCCATTTTATCTTTTTAGAAAAGTGTCTTTTTATTATTTTTCTGAGTTTATTGGTATTTTTTAGGTATACAGTAAAGTTACATCATCATTGGGATCTTGTACCTTTATACGACAGGTCTTGGTTCTTATTTTTCACCATACCCCTGCCCTCCCTTCACCCCTTCCTCTCTTCACTATTTACAAAAGCTTTATTTCCATTTCCTCATATGTTTTTCTTTTCCTTATTTCCTTTTCCCTACCCTTCCCACTTCCCCTACACCTTTAGCCCTTTTCTTCCTATTTCACATTGTCAATTATACCATTAGGATCTTATGTACAATTATAGTTTTTCACACTAGAGAAAGTATTCGGTATTTATACTTGTGACTTATT
The DNA here is from genome assembly GCF_012274545.1 of Fukomys damarensis. Lineage (NCBI taxonomy): Eukaryota > Metazoa > Chordata > Mammalia > Rodentia > Bathyergidae > Fukomys > Fukomys damarensis. The sequence continues at coordinate 10,680,907 of NW_022900944.1, read as the reverse complement.
TATTTCACTTAAGAGTATGACCTCAATATGCATCCATCTTCCTATGAATGACTCCACAAGTGTCTTTTTGGATCTTTTGGAGCTGAAGAAGTGTTCAATATACTTTGGATATTAACCTCTTAGTGAACATAAAGTTTGCAGACATTTCCTACCACCCTATATGTAACCTTATAAGAAATGCTAAAGAGATTATTTATCCTGAAATGAAATTATACTAATTAGTAACATGAAACCATATCTAAGGACAAAAATCAAAGGTAAGCATGTCACCAACTCCAAAGTATAGTACTCAGATATCATAATGCTGGGTTATAAATGTCACTTTTAACTATGGTATAAGGATTAAAAGAAAAATGTCAAGCATAACTGTATCTACAATAATTATCTATAATAATTTCCTAGCTGATACCCAATATAAATCAATATAAATTGTGACATCAAAAAGCATTAAAGCTGGGAAGAATAAAAAGGGAGACTTTCAATATACTATATTTTTTTGCCTTTATAATCACAAAGGGAAAATATGAAATACATGCACAGAAAGTGCAGAAAAGAATAAATGCATATCACTGCAGAAAGTCATCAAATCCCTAAAGGGGAACACTGTAAGAATCAGTTGTTTTATTAAAAATATTAATTGTACATATTAATGGGGTTCAGTGCGGCATTTCAGTTCGCACATAAAGCGCTCACTGATCACAGCCACATTCTTTTCGTTCACCTCCCCCTTCTCAAACTCTAGCAATCATTCTCCCTACCTTCAGGTTCACTTTTCTTAAACTTCCATATGAGAGAGAACAGGTAGTACCTGCCTCTCTGAATCTGCCTGATTTCATGCACATAATAATCCCCCAGCTCCATCCTTGCTGCAGACAACAGGGACTCATTCTGCTTTATGCCCAAATAGTGTATATAGTCCTCACTTTTTCCATTCACCAGTTGATTGGCACCTGGGTTGACCGAATGTCTTAGCTATTGTGGATAGTGCTGTGATAACCATGGGCACCCAGGTGTCCCCGTGGTGTGCGGACTGTGTCTCCTCCACAAGTGGGATGGCTGGACCACAGGGCAGATGTATGTTTAGGTTTATGAGGAACTTCCATACTGCTCCCCACAATGGCTGTACTACTTCACATTTCCACCAGCACTGTGTGAGAGTTCCCCTTTCTCCACCACCTTGCTCTCATTTCTTAAAAGAAATGATTAGAGCTATTTTAACTAGAGTGAGATAGCATCTCATTGTAGTTCTGTTTGGCCTTTCCTGGTGCTAAGGAGCAACTGATGGAGGTGAAAATACATTGTTTTGTGAAAACTACTCCATGGGTTCTTGAAAAGATGTGGGGGTATGTGTGTCTGTGCGTGCGTACGCATACATTGATCCGTCATGCCACTTTGTACAGTTTAAGAATTATAAATGCTACCCACTTATAAAAATATGGAAACTTTAGCATCAGCCAGGATCTCAATGGAATACAAGAGCCAGGTAATACCCGAGTTCCAGGAGGAACGAACAGAAAATACATTAGCGTCTGACTCTGAGGGGCTGGGCAGGTGGAGGCAGAAGGAGAGGAGCAGAAGGCCCAGGAGGGTGCAGCATCCACTGTCCCTGAAACAAGGGGCTGGGCTGCCTGTGCCTGAGCCTCTGCTCCTTGCCCCTCCACCACCCCGTGAGCCTTTTGTGATGGGGAGAACACAGCTCAGTGATGCAGGCCTGGGCCCTCCTGCCTACCCCAGACAGAACTCTCAGGGCTCAGTTGCCTGAGAGCCACACTGCATTTCAGATAATGGAGAATTTTCTCATTCCGCTGAAAAGCCTTAGTGCCACATGGCGGAGCCCCAGCGCCACTACCTTCACGGTGGATATGATCCTCGCCTTTGTGTGTGGACTGGGGCTCCTCCTTCTCTTACTGCCCTGGCTTTAGGGCGAGCCATCCTTACCGCCATCCAGGAGAAACAGAAACATCAGAAAGGTAAGACACTCTCAGCCCAGGCCCAGCAAACAGTGAATCTCTCTACTTTTACAAGTGTCTACTTTTCCAAGTCAAGTAGACAAGACTGCTGAGAAGGAAAACTCAGAAAAGAACAGAATATCCTTCCCCCGGGACAGGCAGGGCAGGGCAGGGAGAGTGGGCACCAGGACATCTGTCTGATGCGCTCAGATCTCTTTGTGGTTTACTGTCCAGAGTAAAGGAGAACACAGTAACTCGGTGCATGAGGACTGGATTCCTGACAGGTGGGGATCTTTGGAGAGGGCCAGGCCCTGAGCACTGGTTCAGTGTCCCAGGCTCGCGGCAGATGCCTCTGGGCCCAGTCTTTGCTCTGTGCTGGGCTGAACCAGCAGCTGTGCTGAGGGCCTAAGTTCAGCCCCATCCCAGGCTGCAGCTGCCTCTGGTCTCTAGCAGGTGAGATGCAGCTTTGAAAGATGAAATGAGGTGAACTTTTGAGCAGAGGATCAAAGATCTCTTATAGGGGATGTCATGTTAGCTGCTGTGTTTCCACAAGAAGGACAAAAATATTGTAATTTTAAAAATGAGTAAAAGGAAAGAAAAAACACAGGCTCCTAATTAATTGTTGAGTAGCACAACATTCATGGATACTGAATGTCTGCAGCCTGTCTGAGAGAGAGGGGAATCCGGGCCTGGGCCTCTGACTACTTCCCTTCTTTCTCAGCGTCCTGGGCTGATGAGCTGGAAGAACAGGAGTAGGAAGAGGACAGGTGCTCTCAGAGGTGAGCTCTGCCTTTCAGTCTTTCAGTTCCGGAAGTGACACGGGCTCATCCCTGAGGACCAATGCCAGGGCTCCGAGGATGGCAGCTGCAGAGAGGGGCTCCTGGAACTGCAATCAGCAGAGTGGATGCTTCTCAGGCTCCCTGCTCAGAACGAAGCTGCGCTGGGACAAAGAAGGGTTTTGTCCAGTAGGGGGCAGTGCAGGCAGCAGAGGAGCAGCAGCCTGGATTTGGAGGTGGGACTTCCAGGTCCAACTGAGGCCCAACTGTTACAACTGGCTGAGGTTGATTCCTCTGTGGGATGACCCCATTGGTCCAGCACACACAGTTGTGAGGACCATGGGTTTGGAAGGGTGTGGAAGCAATTTGTACTGACAAAGCGCTGCCCATCTGTGTACCACGAAACCACTGTCAGCCAGGGCCAGAGGACACGGGACACTGATGCTTGGGCCCTGGGGCCTCACCTCCTATGGTGTCCTCTAAGGGCACATCCTGTAAAATCCCAAGCCCCTGTATACTACTCATCCTTTATAATCCAGTTTCCCACTTCCCACATTTTACAGACTGCCAGATTTCTCGGAGGTTCGATAAAACCCTAACTTCCCCTCTGAAAAGGTAAAGAAATTTCCTCTTTCTCCTTCCCACCAAGGCTTGTGATGTCACAAAGCAGCGTTGGTCTAACCCGGGAGGGGGAGATCCCGGGAGTGGGGGATGTTACGACCCTGGGGAGAGGAGTAGCAATAAAACTATAAAGATCAGGGTATGGGGCAGTGGAAGAGCCATGGCCCACCTGAGCTCACCCAGCCACTGGCTGCAGCTATGCCTCCTATTTTTCCAGCTTGCAGAGGCTGCTCCCTGACCCAGGAAGCTCTCAACAGCCCGTATACCAACACTGCCCTGCGGATGCGCGCACAACAGCACCTGTCACAGCCCCGCAGCCATATGGAGAAAACGCAGACCCTGCTGCTCTGTCCCTGGCAGAGGCTGCCCCCTCTGCTCTCACTCAGCACCTTCCACCTCGGGCCTCCTCTCCATCGCCAGGCCCGCCTGAAACATCCTGTGATTTTGTTTGCTCACCCACATCCCTCACCGCCTCTCAGACCCCAGAGCCCCTGCTTTCCCCGGCCCCGGCCCCATCCTGTCTGGACCCCCGATCCCCACCCCAATCCCAGCGCCTACCTCTAGGTCAGACCCAGACTTGGACCCACCCTCAATCCTCTCCCCCAGTTCTGTTAGCACCTTCCCTGGCCCTCAATAGGGGCTGTGAAACCTCCTGCTTTACACCCCATAATAACCCACCGTCACTCATTCCAACTGAAATTCAACACCCAGAAAGGCCCTTGTCCAAGAAACACCTAGAACACAGGTGGGCTGATCCCTCAGCAGTCCAAAGCCCTCAGGAGGATGACCGTCCCTGCACTCCCAATCTTCCCCAAGGCAAGGGTGCTGCTGCCATCCTTCCTGAGAGTTTTGCTATCAGCTCTGAGCTCTGGGAAAAACTGGCAGAAGTGGTTCATTCAACACCAGCGGGACCTGCCCTGCAGGATCCAGGAGTCTCCAGAAGTCACTCAGTCCAAAGAAGCATGAAAAAATTTCTACAGTGTTTTTTGCAAAATAAAGCAATCAAAAGGCAGGGAGACAACCAGAAAATAGGCAAGCCTGTACCTGCCACTGTCCAGAGCCAGAGACCGGCCAAAAACAGACCTCGTGCGGACCACGACACTGATAAGGCTGAGCTGCTTGTGAGAGCAGTTGGGCACATGCTAGAAGCCAAAATGATGCTTCAGCATGAACTCTGCGCCATGAAGTTAAATCAGCGCGAAGAAGAAGAAGGTCATGCTCCAATCTCCCAGGCTTCCTGCTGCTCAGAGCACAGGAAAAGCCAGAAGATGCAGCCAGCCCCGAGTGCCACTGCTGTCCTGCCAGGGAGAGGCACCCCCGTGACCAAGAGTCCCTGAAAACTGGACAGCTCAACAGTGAGCAGCAGGGGTGGAGGCATCCGCACCCCTTCTTCCCCATCACGTCTGAATCCCCAGGCAGCCCCTCCCAGTGGAGCCCAACAGTGTCCCGGGCACTAGGCCATCAACATTACTGCCCAAGGCATGGTCTTTGGAGAAGCGTCTTGACTGGACAGCAGAAACATTTCTCCCTAGTCTTTCTTGGTAGAACAACACATGTCCCGGAGAAGAATTACCTACGTTTAAGAAAATGACTTTTCTCATGTATCCTAGATATTTACTGTAGCCCAATACAAATCTATGTTTTCCCAAGAGGGAAATGGCTTCTGTCTGCTCTGTGCGTGGTGTGGGCTCTGGTGTCTAGAAGGGATGCAGTGTGGTGGAGGTGAAGGGAACGCGAGCCACCTTCACCCTTTGTTCCTTCACTCATCCCCACTTCCATCATGACAGGAACAAAAACTCGAAAACCGAGCTGAGGAAAACCAGTGGTGCCTCCCCCGCATCTGGCTCAGCCCATCTTTGCAGGGCTTCCCTTCCGTAAGGCAGCAGTAGGACCAGTGGCACAGAGACGTCTTAGGACAAGGGAACCTGAGATGTGACTCAAAGTCTGGTGACCTTTACATTTGTATGCAGCCCCAAGGCGGTCCCTAGAGGAGAGGGGGACTCAGAAGTGTCGAGGGCCTGCCCTGGGTTCCCACAGCAAGTGTTGCCTGGCTCCCAGGCTTTGCTCAACCCAGAGCGCACAGGGGAAGGGGCGGTCACACAGGATTTGTGGCACAAGGAGGCTAGAAGTGGCCTGTCCAAGTGTCTGGGGGCAGAGCCCGTCCAGGAGGAGAGCACTCAGCTTCCAGCACGCGTTTCCCTTCCCTGTGGGTGCTGGTCCTCATGGAAAAACAGAAGGGCTCAGGAGGCAGGGCGAGAAGCAGCCATTTCTCCAGAGAGCATTTCCCGTGCTGTGGGGCATACAGGGCAGCCACAGACACAGCTCCCGGGGCCTCCATCCTGTGGCCGAGTGTCCTATACCAGGCTCAGCTTCTGCAGGCAAAGAGGGAACGTGTCCTGGCCCATCCATGGGAATGGGCTGCATCTGGGGTGCTGGGGGAAGTAGACACTGATCCTACAGGTCTGGCTGGTGGTGCTGCTGGCTGCCCTACAGCCAAGTGCTGCCTTGGGGTCCTGGATACCTGTGCTGGTTCCCAGTGTGGGCCGAGCCATGACAATGGAGTCAAGACTGGCAGGAGTGGCTGGGCCCTGGGACGCAGAGTAGCCCTGGTGCCTCGGGTGCTAAGGAGAAGGTGGCACATGGCTGGGACTCTGGCCTCAGGAGGGGCTATGTCTCGCAGCGGCTGGGTTCTCTCCAGACACTAAGGTATGTCCTGGAAGGTGGAAGAGCGGGACACAGACCATGGCTCCTGCCACATAAGTACCACAAGCTAGTTAAGCTGATGGGCCGGGTAGAACATGGAAGGAGCGTGTTCCTCTGTCCTAATGCTCAGTCTCCATAAGGTACAGCGAGGCCTGCAGTGAAGACATCCAGAGACCACTCAGAGTGATGATCTTCATCTATTAAGTTCATACAGGGACTGCATCTCTACGTCCAAGTTGCTCACAGCCTAGTCCCAGCAGAAAGACTCAGACCTGCCGACCAAAGTCATGTAGAGTCTCAACCCTGAGCTGTTGAACGGTTTACTGGTGGTCTGATCTGTTGAAAGGTTCACTGGTGCAAATCTAACGGTTTAACGGTTTCCTTCCGGAATGTGTGGGCGGAGCTCTCTAACAGCTGGGCAGATAACAGATGTGTCTCGGGTGGATGGAGAAATGTGAACCAGGTAAATTCTTGCCACAAGAGGAACCTCTTCTGCAAACAGCTTCACAGGATGCTTTCCTGACATCCCTCATTGCTTTTCAGTTCCTTCTGATATGGTTTATGCTCCTTCATTGCTGGCTCTCTGCAAACATACGGTGATACTTTGTGCACATTCCCTTCACCACCATACGTAGCGATGTGGGGACTGGCCACTCTGCGTTGAGTGTTCTGAAGGATTTAGGAAGGTACTAGCACCTCCAGGCTTGGGGCAGGTAGGACACTTCACGCTTCTGATTCAGGAATTTGCACTCCAAAGACCATGGACTTGCCAGGATCAGTCCAACCGAGTGTACACCAAAGCAAATTTGTAATTTTAAGGTAGATGATTTCTAAACCTATATATGTCCAGAATGTTGTTGCCTTATTACTTAACCAAGGGATAAATGTACTTCAGAGAGAGAGACCAATAAAGAAGAGTTTTAGTTGAGTCATACAGACAGGTAAATTTTCAATAATATCTTCATAGTTCATGAATCCAGTCAAGATTGTTTTACATAAAAATCCATTTCTCTTTCAGTCACTCTGAAATTAGTTTTCTAATTCTCCATTAGGAAACTCTAACTTACACAAACTCAGTCTCGTACCAACTCACAGTTTTCTTTGTTGTGCATTCACCAGGATTATAGGGATTAATGGGGACTGGAATTGTCTACATTTGCTAAAATATTTTACCCAGATATGGGGATAGCAACCCCTGGAGATGTCTCCATTATAAGGAGTAGCCTCCACAAGCCAGTTGTGTGTGTGTGTGTGTGTGTGAGCGTGTGTGTGTGCGTATGTACTGAGGGTAATGGTGTTCATGGAAGCACTTCCCTAAAAGCTCTGATAGATGTCCTAAAATCACAGGTTCTCTGGATTTTCCCATTACCAAATATCCCTGCATAATCTGGGTGCTCTTGTGCCTGAATGAAAAAAATTTCCTCTATCAAAAATTAGAAAAGCAGCTGTACCTTAATTCTTAGACTATAGTGATTGACATTTGGCCTGATGAACCAGGACCCAAGCCCAAGAGCCATGTTAGTATCTATTCATGTACTCACCTGCAAAACACAGAGCTAGACACTTGCCCTGGACTTCAGACATTTCTTCTTGTGTTGAGACCCAAATAGAGAACTGAGAAGCTCAGGTAACTCCTGAGCTCAAAATTTTCTATACAAAGGGAGAAGTTTGCATGGGCCCTGGGTGCTTTGTCCTTGGATGTTTGTCCTGCCAAATACCTCTGTGATAATAGAAGGGCCATAACCATCCATGAATGCACCAATGTCACCTTCCCTGAGAAGCACCTATGCTGGCTATTATGAATATGTCTGCCTTCTGTATTCCCACTAAACTTAACCCACTAAGTACCTGGTTTTGTTTTTCCTTTGGTAGTTCTTTGTGAAGGGACTATGGTCAATACATGTATAGATCACCTCCCCTGACAGCACCCTCCCTTACACTTAGCATGGAGAAATGAATGTATGGGTTGCTCAGTGCAACTACAACTGGATGAATACAAGGACAAGCAGATGACAGCAATTATCAGATAGGTGATGGGTGTGTCAGTGCTTTTGGAGTATTGGGTGAAGAAGTGCGGACACATGCTGGTTGCTACATGCTGGGATGAACAGATTGAAAATAGATAAATGAAAATTTATAGAAGGATAAGTACTACATTGGAGAAATTATTAATTATACACACAGAAGGATGGGTAGATGAACAAATAGATAGATGATAGATGATAGATGAATGATGGATAGATACCAAAATCTAGTAAACAGGGCCACTGCTGTATAGGTATTTGTATAGCTTCTAAATCCACCAAGATTAACTGTTATTCTTTTTTGAAAAAAAAATTGTACTTAATATCTCCATCCCCACTATTCCCCCGAATAGTGGGGATGTAGTAATATAAAATATTCAATTCTTAAAATACATCTGCAAATAAGAATATCAACATATTCTAATTGGAAGAGCTAAGGAATAGTTATGTCATTTTTCATCATGTTATTATTGGATATTTTGGGACATTCATGCCAATTCATAACAAAAAAGGAAAAAGAAAATTCCAGTTTGTATCTGAAGGTAGGAAACTGTCTCAGATGGTTTAATGAAGCGATAAAGCATGGGGTCAAGTATACAGGGTGGGGTCAGCGAAATGAAGGCACCTACGATTTTCTGTGAGACCTCTAACAATTCTTCCTCTGTCTTCTGACACAGGCAGTGAACCATGACAGCTGATGTGATGGTTTTACACCCAGCAGCAACAGCAGTTTTCTGTAGTGATGACAAGTGAAATCAGAGTTACAGGGCAATGTCCCTTCCCTCCATCAGTGTAGACAGAGGAGTTTTATTCAAAACCCAGTTTATAAAATGCATTGCAGGTAGCTGTAAATACTCTAGACCAGTAGATATGGATTCTGGGGGTACACAGGGTGCTGCTTCTTTTAATGAGCATTGAGTTTTGGCATGACTACCTAAATATTATATATATTATATATAATATATATTATCTTATATACTATATTATAATATTTTATATATTATATATTAATATATAATTATATTATGTATTAATATATATCATATATTAATATAGTCTATATTATATAATATAGACTATATTAATATATGATATATATTAATACATAATATAATTATATATTAATATATAATATATAAAATATTATAATATAATATATAAGATAATATATATTATATATAATATATATTATTTATATTGTATTATATAATATATAATATTATATCTAATATTTCATGTATCAATGTGTCAAGACAGATTCCTCCTCTTGGCACACAGAAATCACATGCAGTGTTTCACTGTCTGATGTCAAATCTCATTTCCTTTACCTTCTAGCTATTTGATCTTCAGCAAGTCACTCAATGTCTTTATACCTTTACACCCTTATTTGTAGGTTAAAGTAGTCATCGTATTTCTTTTGTACAGTGACTTAATATTGGTGAGTGCTGAGGTGTGTGCTATGTCTCCCACACAGCACTAAGGCTTTCTGAGAATTGTGAGAGGTCTAGATATGATGATTCACTGGAAAATACTCTATAAAGCATGAAATGTATTTTAAATGTGAGTCCCACAGTAGCCCTCCCTGGTCACCCATTCTGACTTCAGTGATCCTTTGAGCATCTCAACACAATCTTACAAGAAAGGCACCTGTGGATTCCAGGAGAGCAGAAGAAAATACATGGATATCCAAAGTGACACCTACCTCAGCCAAATGCTTGGCGTCCTTCATGACCATACCAGCAACTGTGGTCACTCCACTTCCAGAAATAGCCCTGTGAAAGAGGTTCTTGGTCAGGGGGGACAACACCTGGGATGAAGTGGAGAGGAGAAGAGTTGATACTCCTGGTGCAAGGAGTCAATGATTCACATATTCTCTGAGACTCCCTCTACCCACTCCTCTGCCTGGCCATTCACCTAAAGCCATCATCACTTGGTAGATATGACAGCTCCTCAAATTTCCCTCTAACTTCGAGGCTTTCTCTGGTCCCAGTTTCCTGAGGAGAACCTTGGACTGGTGGAACCAGAGCCCAGAGTAAGGGATAATAATACTACAAGTGAGTGGTGTGTGCCCATGACAACAACCAAAATTTGGGAAAAGCCTTTAGACATTCTTTGCCACAGATTCTGTTTCAGAATTGCCATTACTGAGAACTTATTCAAGGAAAAGTAATTATTATGAAAGTGTTGTTTAGGGTAGAACCCAGGACCCTGAGTTTGATATGCTGCTCAAGCAAAAGAAAAAAGAATTAAGAAAAAGGAAGGGAAGGAAAAACAACAAAAAGTGATCAGGAAGGTGCACAGTAATATCTTGGAATTTTCATGTTGTATATAGTAAGAAAAAATAAGAGCAAACCACAGCTCTAATATTGTCAGATTGGGTATACAAACAATTTTTGATCCTTAATATAGAATATTATGCAATAATAAAATGTAAGATTACATAAGGAGGCTTAATTTTTAAGGAAACATTTATGTCACACTACACTTTAAAAATAGAAATAGCATAAAGAATTAGAAATTACATTCATCCATAGGAAAATGGATACATATTGAGGATATACTCCTAAGTGAAATAAATAAGTCACATGTGTAAATACCAAATAGTTTCTCTGGTGTGAATAAACTATAATAGTACATTAAAATCCTAATGAGATAATTGACAATGTGAAATAGGAAGAAAAGGGCTAAAGGTGTAGGGAAAGTGGGAAGGGTAGGGGAAAGGTAAAAAGGGAAAAGAAAAAAAAATGAGAAAATTAAAAAATGGAAATAAAGTGTTTGTAAATGGGGAAGGGAGGAGGAGGAGGTGAAGGGAGGAGGAGGTGAAGGGAGGGCATGGACAAGGGGAAAAATGAGAACCAAGACCTCTCATGTAAAGGTACAAGATCCCAATGATAAATGTAACTGTACTGTATACCTAAAATGTACCAATATACTCAATGAGGAAAAAAAATAAAAATAGAAATAACAGAGAGAGACAGAGAGAAAGATAGACATAACAGAGAGAGAGAGAGAGAGAGAGAGAGACAGAGAGGGAGAAGGAAATGGACGGATGGATAGAAAGAATGACAAATGGATACATGGGTACATACATACATACATATAATCTGTGCAAAATACTGTGGAAAGACAGTGCAAAAATCCCCAGGGACTATTCATGGAGGGTGAGAATGTGGATCACTATTTTCTTCTACTATTTTCCTTCTTATCTACTATGAAAATAATTGACATTGTCTTCAGAGTATTCAACTATGAAACCAACACCTGGTGTAAAAATATAGCAATTGAGCTGACATTAAACTCTACACTGAGTACTTACATCATGTCTTCTGGCTCCCAGAACCCTCAGTATCTTCCATAGTGTCCCCCAACCCCATTCCCCCCACCAGCAAGACATCTCATGACTCAAGGTTAGGCCTGTACCTTGAACTCCATAATTCACCCCTCCACTACTCCAACTTCCATTCCTCCTTCTGCTCACTTGCTTTCCCAAACTATTTGTTGCCCAATGGTCGCAAAGTGTGCTATCCACCCTTTTGGGCATGGATGAGTTCAGGACACTTTTCACAAAGCACCAGACTGCTCTCAATGCCCAAGTCCCCTCAACATCTGGCTTGGAGCCAAATGGCACAATATCTAGTGCATGTTCTTACCTCTTGCTATCCACCCCTACTTCCAAAGAAAAGTAAGGTGGTGCCTAATGTCTAAAATGGTTAAGAAGCGGTACAGAAACTCAATCAAGTGGAAAGGAGAGAAATATACCTACTGCAGGCTGAAGGTAGAGATTCTCATTGTTCCATAATATTAAGCTGAGCCTAATCCCCAGACAGTTTTAATATTATAACAGTTTTATTATCAGAAGCCACAACTCTAACATTATCAGATTAGATATATGAAATTTTTTGATTCTTAATATAGAATATTATGCAATAATAAAATATAAGATTACATAAGAAGGCTTAATTTTTAAAGAAATGTTTATGTCACACTACACTTTAAACATAGTAAAATATCAGGGAAAGAAAGACAGAGAGAAAAATAGAATTGGGCCTTGGCTCTTCACAAGCTGATGGTGGACATTGAGTAGACTCATCTTTGAATTCAGGTCTTGCAAGGACAGGGGCAGGTGACTAGATTAGCTGGTCTCCAAAAAGTCCAATCAGCAATCACATCGAGACTGGGGCTGAGGCCTGGTATCAGGAACACTTACAAGAACAGAGACACTTTCACCACCTGCTGACTCTCCAAAGATGGTCACAGAGCCTGGGTTCCCTCCAAAGCTGGCAATGCTGTCCTGGACCCAGAGCAGTGCAGCCACCTGGTCCAAATGGCCCCAGTTTCCCGGGCTGTGCTCATCCCCTGTGCTGCAAGAGACAGAGTGAAAAAGGGAAACAAAAATATTGCAGCAGTGTTCTCAGAATAGAAGTGGTGTAGGGTCTTTCATTTAGTCTTCCAGAAAGAGGTTAAAATCTGCATGTCTGATACAGGGGTCTTCCTAATGTGTTCTTAGGAGGGATCATGCTTTTTACCTACTGCAAACAGCATCTACAATGTATCCAAAACTCAAACAAGAGCTACAGCACATCTTTGATAAAAAATGAGCAAAAAATATCTCTGGCTACACCATGTCACACTACAGATCACAAATAAACAGGTGATAAAAGAAATATAGTGTGAACTAATGAAAACACATTGAGGAAAAGAAACCCTAATAAAGGATGAAAGAGATATGGGACAGTGTAATGGTATTTTGCATTTCAGAACCGGGGAAAGTGTTCCTAAAGAAGTAGCATTTGGTCGAGATCAGAATAAAATAGTATATGGGTCTTGTAAATTACCAATGAAGGGAATTTCATTTAGGAAAAGTAGCAGCTCCACAAAGCCCAAGGAAAAGAAAAAAAAGTTGAGTGTGGCTAGTGTAACTGCAGCTAAAGAGCCTACTGCAAGCCTTGGCAAAAATATCTAAAACATAGCAAGTAACTTAAGAACCTTCCTAAGAGTCCCAGTGTCATTGAAACTATTCCTCAAAATAGCAAATTTATAAAAATGTGGTTACATTTCAGCATAGAGGAAGAGTCAGAGGAATTATCAGAGGCACAGGACTTTGATAGGTGCAAGCAAAGATAAGTTAGAAGTAGGCGTGTGAATACACCCTTAAAAGTTGGAGCCAACAGGCTTTGCTGGCCATGTGGATGTTGGTTGCAAGAAAAAGAGATGAGTCCAGGTTGCCCACCGGGGCTTTGTACTGAGAAAAATGGAGAATAGAGCTACTCAGGAGCACTTGTGGGAAGAGAGGAAGATTCATTGTTGAGTGAGAGGTACTAGACATAAAGTGCTGACAATATAAAGAGGGAAGCATCTTGCAGACATGGAGGAAGATGGGAGAAGGTAGCCAAAGATGGCACGTGGCGTGGATGCTACAAAATTGAGCTCTTAAAGTGCTTCTGGGGTTACCCAGGGTTCACTGGACAGGGGGACAGAGAAGCTCAGGGTAGGGGAGGAGAATGACTTATGAATGGCTAAGGAGGAACATGCCAGGAGGTGGGAAGTGATCAGAGCTAGGAGAATGAAGCAGTTCGGAGAGGAAGGAGTAGCTATTGGTGAGTGGTACAGGGAGGTCCCATCCAGGCACTGGTGAAGATCACTATCAACTATGAGGACAGCCTGGCAGCATGGTTAGTTGAAAACCTGCCTGCATGAGCATTCATTGCAATCCCTCCTTGAGGCTGCCCCACCTTACTTTCCCAGAAGAAGATGTACAGCACTTCATTGATCTGATGCATGTTCTCTCTGATCATAGAAGGAGAACTGAGGAACAGAGAGAACTTTTGAAGCTTTGCTGTGCACTGGTAGATAGCAAAGGTGAAAAGGAGGTGAGTATTTCGGAGAAGGAACATGTGGCTGGCTCTTGAAGAATGAACGTTCCAGGGGCACAGTCCCTGCAAAAGCTCAGAAGCAAATAGACAAGTGTGAATGATAAATGAAAAGTTCACTGGGAACTAATTAATTAAGGGACTGGACATATTTGTAAGATCTTTAGAAAAGAGCACTTTGCTAAATGGCATGAGTACAGCTGGGACCTCACATCATGGCTATGACTTCTACTGTGGTTTGGTTAGCATGTGGTTTGTCCTCCAAGGGTTCATGTGCTGAAGCTTTGATCCCTAATGTGCCAGTATTAAGAGTTAATAGAACCCATAAAAGGTGAGGTCTTGTGGGCTGCTGCCTTTAGAAGATATTAATATAGAGTTCACGAGAGACTCATGAGCTCCCTAAAGAGTGAGTTGTAATAAAAGAGTAAGATGGTCTCAGACATTGCTCTGTGACTTCCTGTCTGGTCCTGTGATCTAATCTGTCTGCTGAAACTTCCCTTTCTGATTTTCACCATGTTGTGATACAGCCAAGAGTCTCTCATCAGAGACCAATCAGATGAAACAACCTGATGTTGCAATGAACTAAATAATTTTGTTTCTAAAAGTGATTATCCAAGTCTTGGATATTTTGTTACATCAACATAAAGCAAACCAACCCAGAAGACAATGTGAGAGAGAAGAGTCTAATAGCTTACCTGAAGAATCCCCAGATGCCTAGTCGGTACTGAATGGTCACCACTATCACATTTTCATGGGCAGAGAGGGCCAGTCCATCATAGGTGGATGCCCCACCCAATGCCAGACCACCTCCATGGATCCACACCATCACCTGGACAAGGAGGACACATCCACACTGATTACACAAAATGCTATTGGAAAAGACATAGGAGGTTTTCTGATTTGGTCACTTGTAACATTGTGGCTGTGACTTAAGGAGGCCATGAAACAAAGTCTACCAAACCCCAGCAATGTTGCAAAAGGTTGTCTCTCGCTCCTCTCCAATTCTCCCAGCAGGGGCCAGGATACGACCACACTCAATATCCAAAAAGTCCTTGAGTTTCAGCTTCATCTCACTTAACCCCTCAGTGGGGAAATACACTTCCTGCACTGTTCCATTATTTCGATAATTAACATCTTCAATGAGTCTGTTCCTACTGTGCCACTTTGCCTCCTCCGCAGCCTAAATCCAATAGGTGCTCCTCAGCCCAGCCTCACAGTTGCCTCTTGCAGAAAGTCTTGGAACACTGACTAGCATTACGTAAAGACTTACTATGTGCCTGGGACTGTGTTGAGAATTGAAAATGACAGTACAGTAAAGAACACAATTTTTAAATCATGTCTTGCATTTAAAATTTCACATACCAGGGAATAAAGAAGAGTTGGTAAAATGATACTAATAATATTGCTAATAGAAAACCGATTACTACATCAACTACATATCAATAACTGTTGTAAGCATTCGGAAATACCTATCCAAAAGGTAGATACTAATAATGTCCCATCTGACAGGTAAGGTGGGGTACTTCCTTGACCAAGACCTATAGCTAATAAGTAGTAGCAGCAAGACTTAGCCTGGAAGTTTGGCCCCAGCGCTCATGGGCTGAGCGGCCTACTGACTGCAGTGAAACAACCTGGCTGTGAGGGCAATAGGAAGATCCTTCTTTAGCTCCACCGAGTATGTGATCAGTGCTTGCTCTGTGTAATCGCCCAGACCAAGTGAAGCTTAACAGTCCTCAATGAATACTGTTATGAAATTATTTTCAGTTGAGGAAACAGACATTGAAGGAATTTATGAAATTGACAGAGGCTCTAGGTTATTCAAAGGCAAACTTAGGATTTAAACCCCAATAGTCCCAGAGCCTGTGTTCCCTACCCAGGGGTCTCCTGCCCCTAGCCTCCTATGGACCCTTTCTCCTGTTTCTCGCTTGTCTCAAGGGCCCACTTTAAGACACAATCTTCTCTAAATGACGGCTGAACTCAAGGGCTGGTCTGCAATGATATGCTTGGAGAAGGTACAAAGTGTCTGTGCAACCTAAAGGAAAAGATCTTTCAATGCTGGGCTGTGTTCTCAGAGTTTCTTCCTCCTTTTTGTAACCCCCAAATCTAACTGTCTGCATGTGGACACTCAGTATGTAATAGAAGGAAGTGAATGAATGAGGGAAAATCTGTCCCCCCAAGCACACGTAAGACCAACTTCTAAGATGGTGTCCTGCCCAGCCATTCAGGTGCTCCATGTCAGGGTGCTCGCAGAAAACTAGCTGAGTGTTGGCACCCTCCCTGTACCACCTCATGGACTGTGGACTGCCTCTTTGCCAGCATGCCCTCCTGCACTCCTCCTGCCACCCCCAACATGGAACTGCAGTTTACCTCACCTTTGGTTTTCTGTTCTTTGGACAATGCTGAGTCACTGGGACATCAGCCTATTCCCCAGGTAGTTAAGGAGAGAAGAAACCTAGCATAAAATGGCACAGAATTGGCCAGAAATAAGTAAATTTCTAAGAGGATTTTCTAGGCTCCAGCCACAACAATGCAGTCACTAGGCAGTAAAAGCTTTCACAAGACAGCGAAACTCTTTGCAGGTACCTTATGTAGAAAGATGAGACACATGCTCTATCTACTTCCTACTCTCTGCCAAAATGACACTGGTTTGAAAATCAGAAATTGCAGTTCTTGTATTGACAATCATATCATGTGACTTTCTTTCTCCCTCTGGGCCTTAGTTTTTCTACCTGATGGAAAGAAATTATTAGATTATTCCATTTTCTCTAAGTATCCTTCCAGCTCCAATTCTTGAAAATTATGCTTACCTGCTTTGGCAAACATATACTTAATCTAGTAACTGGGTGTTCACTCTTATTCTTCTATTAGTGTGCAGAAATTTAGAAGGATTAAGGTGTGCATTCCAGATATAAACCAAACTCCTCCCAGGTACTTGAGATTTTCAAGGGAAAACAAAATAATGAAAACTTGCATTTTCTGTGATGAAAAAAAAGCTCTGAATCACCCAGTTTGTCAAAGCCTGTGGTACCCTCGGTCAAGCTATCTTCATCCCCTTCTATTCTGCATTCAAAGATCCCAGATACTGAACTTCACAAGTCTCGACCAGTGGTGCCACGCTTACCGGCAGACTGCCTTTCTTCCTCAAGTAAACTGGAGTGTAAATATCTAAATACAAACAATCTTCAGAATACCAGATGGCAATGCCCTCTTTTCTGTTGGTAAAGAGATCAGAAATCACCTGGTTTCCTTTGGCATCTTGGGAGCACCTAGCAGAGGGAAAGAAAAACACCTGAGGTTCAGCCAGGTAGAAACTGCAAATGGCGCCTGCAGATTGACTTTGTACAGGGCGGTTTAAACTTGTAATTGAAGTTATTATCATTGGACTGGAATGATTTCAATAGGTAGAAAGCTGTCTGCAGACCCTGGTAGGAATCCTGGGACTCTAGAGTCTCCCCAGCTCAGGCAGAAGGAGAAAGACTTCCCACCTTATCCTTTTCAGCAGCTTTCATAATGCACTGGTTCAGGGACATGGAGGTTTCCCGTGTGCATTCTGCCCAAGGAAATGTCATTTCCTATACACCTGGAAAGCACAGCATTCTCTGCTGGGCTGCACAATGACCATGTTCTTCTACCAGGTAATCATGTTCTAGTCCTGGGTATACTTCCTTCAACAAGAATGACCTCAAATGTAAGAATTACCCTCAGCAACAAGATCCCAACAATGAATGTAACTGTACTGTATCCCTAAAATGTACCAATAAATTCAATTAAAGCTGAAAAAAAAAGAATTAACCTCAGCAGATCAGGATTAAAATTTTGGAAGATAACTTCAGGAAAACTGCCTTCTAGTACTGCCTCAGTATTGCTCTGGGCCAATCTGCCAGTTCTGTAAGGGTCCTACAACCCTGCCATGCTAACATTCCATCATCACCCTGCCCCAGGCAACAACTGTTGGCTCCCCTGAGAAGAGGTCTCTAAGATCCAACTCAGATTACAACATGCAACAAGCTCTAAGTTCCCCTGGGTGCTAGGCCCTGATATAAATTCTTTTGATGTAGTAACTCTTTCACCTCACAGCATCCACCCAAAGCATGATGCTGTTCTTATCTCTTCTTTACATGTGAGAAAGACAATGTACAAAGAGGTTAGAAAATCTTCCAAGGACTGCATTGCAACCAGATCTATGATTATTTTCCTTGGTACATTAAAAGTGACGTTTCTAGCTGTCTTTTGACACTGGTGGTGGAACTGCAACCTGCAGGATGTAGAAGATCTGAGGCAGGTTGAGAAAGCTCTTAAGTGGCAGAAGTAGAGCCAGCAAATATTACACTGAGACTTTTATCCTAAGGAATTTTTTCTAAGAACAAGGAACGTAATATTTATAAACACCCAACTATAACATCAAAAATTGGAAAGACTTTCATTTCACAAGTATTTATAGATAAATACCCAGGCATGGTTGTCTCAAGATAGAAGAAGTCACAACACTACCTTTTACTTTTTTTAGCTATTTTTTCTTCCCCCAAAAAATCATATCATATTTTAACCTATTACCAATTTAATTTTTAACCTTCCATATTAACTATTATCCCTCTGCCCATTTCTAAAAAGGTTTGTTCTCTAATGGATTTTAAGAACTGAGAAAATGTTTGGCACACAATAGGTGTTGAGTACCTAAGAGTTGAATAAGAGGCTCTAGAAAATGTTAGGTAAAAAGAATGGAAAACCAGGACCATATTAAAACCATAGCAAGGCTTTATTATGGGGAGGATCTGCCAGGCTGTCTCTGAGCAGAACAAAGAGCTTCTTTTATAGGAGCAGGGTGGTGTTAGCCTGAGCTGGGGTGGAGATGAGTGAGGCAGTTTTAAGAGATTGGAGGAGCCTGTGACATTACTAGCTGCTAAGAGGTAGCAAGTATCAGGCTACCTTTTTTGGCGGGAGAAGACACATGATGGGAAGAAGAAGCCTGTTGTTTGCTGGGAGAAATCATATTTTAACATGGAGGCTGCTATTCCATGTAGCAGCCATCTTAAGGTAAGGGAAATCTAACCGAAAGGTGTGACAGTTCTGGAATGTTTCAAAGGTTCTTGATGATTCCAAAAGTAGAGCCAATCAGCATATTGTCTTGACTCATGCATCAATCTGAGGAAAATATCCCCACTAAAAGATGCCCAAACCATCCCCACCAACTTACATGGGAGGGTAAGAGGTGGTGTTCTTCACATAATTCCATGGATCCGGAGGCTGTGGAGGAGCAAACCTCAGGGATCCCAGAGGGGGCTTGGCAAAAGGGACTCCCAGGAAAATGGCCACAGTCTGTGCAACTCCTTCCAGGCTGACGTACTTTCCAAGGACTTTTCCATGCACAGTGTCCACCACAGGTGGTGAGGATTTGTGTCCTGCTGGACATAGACAGGAAATGAGGACACAACAGAGGAAAAGATGAGGCTGAGATTCCTGGTAAGTTTTGCCTCTTTCTAGGCATGTGATCTTGTCCAAGTCACTTAAACTGTCTATGCCTTGGTTTCTTCTTAGTATTACACAGATGAGAAACACTATCTTTCCCTACTCTGAATGCCAATGGAAGGAGTTAAGTAGAACCGGAGTAGAAAAGTAAATTAAACAGCAGGCATGATGGTGGAAATAGATAAGACCATTTGGGGTCCTACTTTCAAGGTTTTAGAATCATGTATCCATTAGCACCCTGGTGCTGAGCTGTTTGGATGAGAGAATGTGCTCAAGAGGCTGACATCACAGGGGAAAAGTCACAAAGCAATTTGACTCAAGATGATAATGCTGGATTGACAGAAATGGTGCCCTTGGAGAGGAATGAGAAAGGTGCCACATGATGGAAAAGAGCTAGTGAGCCCTTTGATTGGTGGGGTCAGGGAGGAGGTGGGAAGTGCAACAGAGAGGTAAAAATATGGTTGCATAGAGCAACTGAGACAAATAAGAATCATCAAAAGAGTTACCATTTAAGGAAGGAAAAGAATAAGTGTAGACAGAGGAGGAGGATGAAACAGGAAAAATAGAAATTGCAGAAACCTGGAGACTACTAAACACACACCATTGGTGACCCAGGAAAACCACAACATGGAGTTTGTGGGGAATGGAAATCATCCTGGAATTCACAGGTGCATGGAATCGGGGTTTACCAAGACAGGCTGGGGGCGGGGGTTATTTAGTGGGTGAATTAGAGCAGAAACAGTTCTAAAGTAAAGGACACCATAAGCTTCTATAGTATTCTCTGGTGTGAGCAGGTCTATTCAGAGGTGTGACAGTGCCCTGTCTGTTCCATCCCCTCTCCTCTTATGCAGCAGAAAATTCTTCCTCATCTCACGCAGATTCCACTTCACCATTAAGTTCCACTGCCATGCAGCCTGTGTGTACTTCCTGACCATCTTTCTAGCCAGGCGCATGTTCAGACACTTAGTTACCCATGCAGTCTTACCTCCTCAGTGGCCTCTCTAACTTCAACTATTCCTAATGTTCCACACAGAACATTATTTCCAGCCTCTTGCCCTCCCAATTTGCTTCCCCCTCAAAAAAAAACCCTATATGTCCACATCTCCCTAAAATTTCATAACCAGAAAAGAAAAAAATAAGATTCATTCTAAGAGAAGCACAGCCAATAATACTGAAAACTGTGTAAAATAAGGCTTACAGATAATCAAGATTATTAACAATCCAATGGCTATTTCATTTTGATTGTTTATTTTACTAAAGGTTCCAAGATATATTTATTGCAAAACATGTACACAGAGATGGTCACAGACTAAGACATTGCAGACTTCTCTTTCTCTTTGTGCAAAGATTTCTGTACTGAATTTTGGCTCCTCTTTTTAAATTAGGAAAAAAATGTATGAAGATATATGGAGATGTAAAGAAGGAATTGTGAAGGAGGTCTTGGCCCGTGACCAGATTTGGGTGATGTGGAGGGAAATGAAAGGACTGGGGAACAGGGATAAGAAGCTGGCTCTATATTAGACGGGTTCAGTGTGGAAGTCAGTGAGAATCCCAGAAAGAAAACATCTCAGGACCAGAGGACTATAGAACTGGAGGATAGTGGTGAGGGGCAGGCAGAGGCCTCCACTTGAAGGTAACAGTGCATATAATGGTGTGTGACTTCATTACAGACCTGTGTGAGAGAAGAGAAAAAGCTGAAAATAAAGCTCAGAGATAGTTGCACCTACCAGATTGGTAGCACAAGAAGGGCACAATGTCAAAACAGCCCAGGAAGGAGGAGGGTTTGGCAGGAATGCTGAGTGCTTCAAAGCAATCAGGGAGGACAAAGTCTAAGCAGAAATCATTACATATGGCTTGTGTTTGGTCAGTGATAACCTTCAAGCCAGATGAATTTGGGAGAACCCAGTGAAAAACTTCACACTCTCCCAGGTAAAAATGTAGTTGTACAGAGCAAATGAGACAATAAGAATCATCAAAAGAGTTACCAATTTATGTCACGTGAAGTGTGCATGGGGTGAGCACTTCCTGTGTGACTGACATTTTCTTTAAATTATTTCTCTGAAAATAGCTTTCTGTATGTATTAATATGCCCACTGATCAGAAGAGCAAACTGGATTTGGAATTGGCCCATAGACTTCCTAAGACAGAAATATGATTGCATGTCTGGGGTAACCTGCTAAAAAGAATACTTCACTCTAATTCTAGGCCCCTTCTTGCACTTCATTTCCAGTCCTTTCATAGCCACACAGCCAGAGAGAAGACACGATCTAGATGATGAAGTCGTGGATGTCTGAGCACTGGTCTGGTTTCAGGAGGCAGAAATAGAACACAGCATGATTTTCCACCTGATGCTGGGAAAGTATGTGGTTCCTGAGTCTCAATTTCTCTGACTATAAAATGGCAAAGACATATGTTCAGGTGCCTTGCTATGGCCCTGAAATATCACACATTTCTGTTGTATTTATAGCAAAACATTTATTGGTATATTTTACGCATACATAATGATAACACTCATTGTACAAAATGTGTACCTTTAGGTGATACACCCTGTCTCTTTTTAAGAGGTGGATTTATTTTTTGTATCTGATGTGTTGACCTTACAAGCTCTGCTGATCCTGGAGGAACTGTCACTCTTAGGGTCCAGCCAATCTCTTGGCCACACCTCAACCACTTCTTCTTTTTTTGTTTGTTTGTTTGTTTGTTTGTTTTGCTTGTTTGTTTTTTTAGACAGGGTCTCACTATGTAGTTTATATTGACCTGGAACTCACTATGTAGCCCAGGATGGTCTCAAACTCACAGCAATCCTCCTGCCTCAGCCTCCCAAGTGCTGAGATTACAGGCTTGAGCCACCACACCCAGCTCTCAACCACTTCTTATATCTGGTTCTCAGACCCTGAATCAACATGCACCTGCCTGAACTCTCACATCCAGGCAGCCAGCACAGCTCCTGCACCCCAGACTTCAGTAAAACCATTTGAACTTTCTCTGCATTTTCTTTTCCTTCTAGTAGAATCCCCATCAAATTTTCTTGCACAAGTGCCCTCTTTCTTTCTTTGCCTCCTGAAATACTCTGTTCTTCTACTTGTGGCCCACAACTCATCAGTGTGACCTGTCCTTTGAGAACTGTAACAAATTGTCCTTTTGGTGGCCAATCCATCCTGACCTCATTTACCACATGTAAAAATTTCTATTAATACACTCCACCTAAAATCAACTCCCTTATCTCTTCTGATTGGGCATCCTCTGTGCTGTTTAGGAATAACAACTCATTTCTGCTCACTAACAACTCACTGGCGGAGGTATCATTGTCACATGTATTTTAGAAATAGAGTAACCTAAGCACAGAAAAGTATGGTGCCTAAGGTCTCTCAGCTGAAAAGGCTGAGCTGGGAGCTAGACACCATGCTGGCTACTGAGTCCATGCTTTTAATGATCTACTAAGCCATCTTCTTGAAGTGGCCAGATCTGGGAATCATGGAAAATATAAACTGGGCTCTCTTACTTTCTCTTGGTTGAAGTTAAAAGTGATTCTCTGTCTTCTGCTGTTTAATTTGTACAGCTGAGACTTGGGTTATTTATCTGACTCTGATTTTCCTTGTAGCGAGAATATTTTCACATTCAAGTTCAAGTACAGAAGCTGAGCACCACTGTGAAACCAGACATCATGTGTTTGTTCTTTGCATATCTTTACCCACTTTGGGCAAGGGCTTCTAACTATGCCTCCCCACCCCCATTAATTATGTTTCAGAAGCACTTACCCCAAGCTGTGCAAGCAGTGAGACAGGCCAAGACCAGAGAATAAAGCTGCATCATGGAAGGACAGCGGCTCTAGGGTCAATGTGTTCTCCTTTTTGCTCCAAAGGAATGCACTGGTCTTGCATAAAGTCTGGGCACTGCTCCACCTACCTAACCTAATAGAATAATCTGAAACAGCAAGAAAAATTTTCCTATTCTAAAGAGCTTCCTAGTCATGCCTAATCAGAGTTTATCCTCTGTTATCTGAACAGTCCATATCCAACTCTCCAATAACAGGTCGTCATAAATTCATGCAATAATTTCTTACATAATATTTTCTCCCTTTCAGGACTCTATCTTCTGAGCACTTTGAGCTTCACGAAAGCAGGCACAGTTGGCAGCTACCTTCACTGTGGGAAGAATTGGTTTGAAGTCATAAGAACAAGCTGGGGAGTTTTATTTTAATTCACAGCCTTAGAACTTCTCAGGTGGCAGATTAATACCCGACCTATCTCTTTGCTTCCCTTGGGATCATTACCCCCAGAATCCTAGACTCTCAGATTTTGTAAGAAATCATTAGTATCCTTCAATCCCAGTTCTGATGTTGAAATTAGCATTGCAATATTCCTTGCAAGTGGCCCTGCCTGCTGGCACACACAGATCAGATTCATGAAATGCACTAACTTTCAGAGCAGAGTTTGTTTGGATAGATTGTTCTTACAGTGCCTGAACACATCATTGCAAAATCCTTGGCTATATGTTATCAGGTGCATCTGAGGTCTAGGGGTCCCGAGACTCAGCCTAGCCCGACTTGTTTCTCTCTCCAACATAGAAAGAAGAGGACTCAGAGAAGACCAGTGCAAAGCATGAGTAAATTTACGCATAGCAAAAGTAGGTTTTGTAGGTATTGCAAGAAAAAGTGGTGAAGAGCCAGGAGTGGCAGAGCCTAGGACTGAGACACCAAGGAATCTGGGGTGCAGTTCTATTTAGGGTAGGAGGCCCACCTCAACCTAGTCTAAGGGTCACTACTTCATTGGTTATTGTACCTGTTACTAGGGGCTAAGTTTGATTGGCTCTAGGGGAATTTTCCAGTGACTACTTTAGCAACTGCTTTTGGGGAAGTGAACTACTAGAAGGGAAATCTACTTAGATCTTCAGACAGAAATCAAGTTATGTGGATCCCTGCCAAACACTCACTGATGCTTAGGTTTAAGTTAGTGATCAGGGTCCTAGGAGTCATTCCAACTATAATATTTGAGCACAGAGAACATGTGGGAAATTTTTCTTGGCGGTGGATCTTAGAGAGCTGCACTCCTTGTGTAAGTGGAAGATATTTGCACCCCATTTTCATGAATATATACTGTAACCTGTGATCCTAGAGAATCTTTGTTTGAATTTTTCAGTCATAGTTATTTGGCGTCTTCCACCTTTCCACTCATTGACTTCCAATTTCTCCTCTAAAAGCAGTTCTGTTTGCTCTGTTGACCTAGCTTCTAAAAAATTTCCCTATCTGTTTGTCCATATGGATGTCTTTAAAACTTTGTTTTCCTACTTTTTTGGAAGAAGTAAGAAAAATAAGATTTATTTATGATATACTAGATATTATTTGTGGTAGGGATTGCTGGGATCTTGTTAAAATATGTCCCAAATTCTATTCTATGAGGCTGATGCAGGAAGGTTGCCTACCCTGGGCATTTAGCAGCGTTAGCGAGTCTTTTGTCTCAAAAAAATAAAAAACATTTTGGGGTGTTGTAGCTCAGTGTGAAGGTTCTGGCTTAAGTCTCCAGTACAATGACAACAAAATAAAGGAATAAAAAAATATGTAAATAAATGAATGAATGAATGAATGATTAGCTGTAAAAATACCAAAGGAAAAAGAATCACCAATAGTCTTGACAAGACAAAAATTATGTAGGATTTGTCCAGTGGTGAATAAGAAGCAAGGAGTGCAAGTCTTTCTGAGAATACCAAGGGCTGACAACAATGAGGAGCGATGGACTCCTTAACTCTACTCATAGGATTACAGGTTGATAAATCATTTTCTACAGTGGTTAAAATATGGAACCCATGTTACTCAACAAGCCACTGTTAGGTACATATGCAAGACTAATGCATGCATATAGTCATTAAAATAAATGCACATTCCAGAATATTCATGACATTATATGTAATAGCTTGAACCTAGAAACCATCTGTAAAAGACTGAATTTTTGCCTCTCTTCCCATTCTTATGCTAAACACTTAACCTCCAAAGTGATTTTCTCCAGAGAGCATTTTTGTAGATTACAAGGGTTAAACAGGTCATAAAGATGAGGTCCCAGTCAAGTAAAATTGGTGTCCTTATAAGAAGAGACACACAATACCCTGCTCTCCTCTTTGTCTCTCCTTCTCTTTCTCCCCACCTCTCTCTCCACATGTACAGAACAGCATCCATGTGAGAATATAAGGAGGCAACCACTTACAAGCAGGGAAAAGAGCATTCATCAGGAATTGAATCAACCAGCACTTTGATCTGGAAATTCTAGTCTCCAGAAATATGCTAAAATTAATTTATCTTCTTCACAAAACTCAGCCTATGGCTGCTATGGTAGCACATGTTAGCCTTATGCTACTATGACAAAATATCTGAGATTAATTTAAAAGAAGAAAGATTTATTTTGGCTCACAGTTTCCGAGGTTTCAGTCCATGGTCACTTGATTCTGTGGTTTCTGAGTCTAAGTGAGGCAGAACATCATGATAAGGAGTTTGTGGCGGAGCTATGTTGCTCACCTTAGGATGACAGATTAGCAAAAGGAGAGAGGAGAGAGAGGTAGGGACAAATATCCCCTTCAAATTCATACCCAATATGACTTACATATTCCAGCTAGGCCACTTGGAAGCCTAGAAACCCTAGGAAGTTTTCTGCCACCTTTCAGTACCATGTTAAGATATAAATTTATCAACAAATTAGTGCATTTATATGTTCATAGCCTTCATGACTGAATCACCTCCCCAAAACCCCACCTCTGAACTGTATTAGAGATCAACAAAAACAGATTTTGGGAATACATTTCAGATCCAAACTATTACACATCCTGAGCAGATTAATACATTAACCAAATGTTATATAGCAACAGAGTGGGTAAATTTACACCATAAATTGATTTGCCATATTGCTCACTACCTTAGAACATAACTATATTTTGATATAAAGTTTTTAAAGATGTGTTTACACTTGAATGAATATATTAGTCTGAACCCTAATACAGTATATTTGGTATCTAAATCAAAAGAAATATGTTAGCTGAGTGGTGCCGCCACCTGCCTTACAAGTGCAAGTTGTAAAAGTTGATAAATAACTATTAGAATCTTTTCTATTTTGTATTTAATCAATGTTTTTCTATCATAAATATAAAAGACTAATCACTGAAAAGCTTTTACCATATTTTTCAATGTCCATTAATTTCTTCAACATAAGTAGAATCTTCTCAGCTGGGACCTGGACATCTATTTTTGCATAGTTTTCAGGCATTTTGATGTACATCTTTGATTATACATAACTGTCCTAACTGTAACATGAGTATTTTCTTAGTTACTTAAATCTGTCCAAAAATATTTTTTAATATTTTGGATAAGTGGGAATAGGATTTGAAAAAAAACTTTGGAAATAATGGTTTTAATTTTTTATATAATTTATGGCATCCATACTTGCAGAACCTGGTGCCAGTCAAAGGTTAAACCCCCTTGAAATCATTCTCTTATTACCTGCAAATTCACATTCCGAATGTGCCATATCACTTTGTACTCATCAGCAATCAGTATATTCCATGTTGTATTTATGTCTGCTTTTCCATCACTGTAGGAACATAAAATTTAGAACTTTATTCTAAAATAAACAGTAAACTTTTATTTTAAATGGAAAATCCTCTTTCCAACTCAAACAGTGTTGGACCCAACATATTAAATCTAAACAACCCAATTTTAATCATGTACAAATCATATCAGTTTTCACCTGTGAATTTTCTGGTGATAGATTAATAACTACCACAAACTGCCATTTTCTAAACTGTACTTGATGCTTTGGTGTTGCTTATTGTATCTTTTGGGCTAAGGTGCTGTGATTGATCTAATTAGTTGTCCTTCATGGTATTATGAAAATGAGAATTGTCTCAGAGTCATTAGACACTCAAAACCCAAAGACAAGCTATAACAGGAAGATCGAAGTAGTAACCCAGGAATCAAACCCAGGATAGTACCAACCACAAAAATAGAAATGAGAAGACATTCAAGCGAGTCACAAATACAAACACAGGCTGCCAGTTCACCAAAGGAAAATTCTGGAGTAAATAAAGGGAAAAGTCTGATAATCCTTTTTCACCTTCACTTAGCATGAGGGAAATTAAAAATTGAAGATATACATTTCAGAAGTAGAGCAGACTTCACCAAAGGCCTGAGATCACTAGAAAAAAATAGGGTAAGGAGTATTTGTACTTACTGTGATGAAATGCCGCCTCTGTCTGCCAAAATCAATTATGGGCTTGGTACCCGTACCCCAACCTGCCTTCCCCTCCTTCCCATCTGCAGAGCGAAATCCCAGATGCTGGAACTCACAAGTCTCCACCAGTGGTGCCCATACTCACAGGCAGGCTGCTGTTCTTCTTCAAGTCAGCAGGAGTATAAATGTTTAGGTAAAGACAATCTTCAGAAAATGTCAGAGGAATTTTCTCCTTTCTGTTGCTAAATAGCTCTGACATCTGCTTTCCCTGCTCTGCATCTTGGGAGCACCTGGAATGTGAGAGAGACCACATCTGAGCTTCAAGCAGGTGGAAGCTGGAAGTGTCACTCGGGGCGGGACTTTGAACCATGAAGATAATGCCTATAGGTGACATCGCTGCCATTGAACTGGAGTCATTGCAAAGGCTTTGAGTTTGCCTGGTATGCCTATTTGGAATCCAAGGACTCTCTAAAGCAGGGGTGCCCAATCTTTACCTTGTGTGGGCCACATCTAGTAAAAAGAAATTGTCTTGACTACCCATAAAGTACAAAATATGGTTAAGGTAAATAAATAACAAAACTTCCTTCATTGGATTTTCATTATAACATTAAAATAGGATGTCATTCACCTTATTACTAATAAGGGAAAAGAAAAAAATATGACAAAATAAAAAAATGGAAATGTGTTTATAAAGGAGGAGGGGAGGAGGGCTGAAGGGAGGGCAGGGAAAGGGGGAAAAATGAGAAACAAGACCTGTCTTATAAAGATACAAGATCCCCATAATTAATGTAACTGTACTGTATACCTAAAATGTACCAATAAACTAAATGAGGAAAAAAAATGAGATGTAAAATAACATATAAAATTAGCGAAATATGTGACTTTCTCCTGTGAGACTATTCCATGAACATCTGGTTCAATGAATGTGGCTTCGATTCTTACTAAGTTCTTGAAGGACTTGTTAGAAATTTTTTATCTCATTTTACTCTTCTGTGCCTAATAAATGGAATGAATGGATATTCAAAGATCCCCATACTGCCAAAAATCCATAACATGAATAAAGCTCAACTGTGAAGAAATATACTTCTCTATCAAGAGAGGTCTTACAAGGTTTAGTAAAGAGACACATTCAAGTTGAACTTGAGTTGAATATCTGGTTGCAATTGAGTTGAATGACTGGTTATTGTTTAGATCTAAAATGTGCCCCAAGATCTCAAGTGTTCACAGGTGCAGCTTTTCAAAGATGACTCAAACCTGCAGGTGCTACAGCCACTGGTGGATTAATCCACAGATGAATCATTAGCTAAATGTGCTGTTAGAAGGGGCAGCATGCTCAGAAAGAGGTCGTTCACTAGGGTAAGACCCGGAACGGTGACCCTGCCTTCCGCTCCTCCCCACTCTGTCTGCTTCCTGCCCACCATGGCTTGTGCGTCTTTTCCCCACCAGACATTTTCACCATGCTGTTTCTGCCCTTGATCTGGCATGCAGGGACTATAATCCTGGCCAAATCACACTTCTCCTCCTTTTAATAGTATTGAGTATTGTGTGTCATAGAGAGAAATGACTAAGAAACTGCCAAAAAAATAATAAACAGATAAACGTTTTTCTAGTATTGGCAATGTTATATATCTAACTATAGCAATATCATGAATAAAAAGCTATTTGATATATTTGTTGTGTTTCTTATGCCACTGCTACTAAAAACAATTTCATTTATTAGATTATTTAACGAAATAATACAATAATCCCAAGTTTAAAAATTAAATGGAAAACATATGCCTGCTTCATAACAATACAAAATTGTCTTCATGCCTTGCAAGCACAGTGACCCGACTTTGATCCCCAGTACCAAAAGAAAAAAACAAAACCTGTCTTCACAAGTAGACACATGTTACTGGGTGGAAAAATATTATTAATAATGCTGGATTTCACTCAGCAAGTCAACAAAACCCAGATAATGACTGATATGTCTCAGCTTTAACTGGACTGGCTGTACAGCATGGAGATGAAAAAGTCAGTTCTACACCATATCTAGTTTTCTATTGTGATCTGTATTCTGCACTGAAGCTTCTGCCAATGCAGTCATGAATATATTGCTAAAAATCACATAATAATATTAAAAGTTTCCTGTCCAGGGAGCCACATTAGTAGCCATCCAGAGCCACATGAGGCCACAGACCAGATGTTGGATACCCTTGTTCTAGAGTCTCCTAGACCATATAAATGAGAAGTTGGCAACTCTCATTCTTGGCATCTTTGCAATATCCTGGACCAAGGAGAGGAGACTGCCCGTGCACTGACCAACCGGCCAAGGTAGATGGTGTTTCCCATCTCTGCTCTCTGCTTGGCTTTCTAATGTGGTTGGCAGGGTGACCACATTCCTTCTCCAGATAACCATGTTCTAATCCCTGTGTTTGTGGCATGGAGTGGGGCAGGGGAGTATTTCAACAGAACTCCCCAAATGGCTGACTCACTCATAGACTGAAGCTGGTTATGGGGACATCTTTGTGGGACAACAGAAGCAAATCCCTTCCAGTGCTAAATCAACCATGGACATGCTGGTGAATATTGGGTGAATTCTGTTCTTTTTCCTGGGCCCCCATCTGCCAGGTCCATGTGTCAGGTGCTTTCTCTAAGGATCTTGCAGCCCAAGCATGTGACAATGGTATCATCAGCCTTTCCCTGGCAATCACCGTCAGCTGCCCTAATGCCAGGTCTCAACAATGCAGCAGAACTTAGAATATATAACAAATTCTGAATACTCCCAGTATACCACGCACTGATAGAAAAATCTCCTTAGGAACAACTCACTGAGGCCTCAGATTGACTTCATACATGGTTTCTACAATTATCACTGTTTTACAGGTGAAATAACTGAGGCACTGAGAGATTAAAGAGCCTAGCCAAGGGCAACCAAGAAGACTTATGCTATGAATATGTCCAAGCACATTAAAGCAACATTCCCAGGTGGCAGCGAAATAGGTGATAGGCATTGTTGCTCCAGGACACAGAAGAATTAATTGAAGCTATCAGGTGCCAGGATGACAGCTGTTAAGTGGCAGAGGTGGAGACAGCAGACGTGACTTCTACATTTCCATGCCGGGAATTTCCCATACAGCATCAAGACTCAGGGGGACATAATATTCTTTGAAAATGAAATTCAAATGGCCAAGCAGGAAAAAAGAATTCGACTTCACTGATATTTACGTAATTCCCAAATAAAAAGTAAAATTATATTTATGATGTTAAGTGGCAGAGGTGGAGACAGCAGACATGACTTCTACATTTCCGTGCTGGGAATTTCCCATGTAGCATGAAGACTCAGGGGGGCATAATATTCTTTGAAAACGAAATTCAAATGGCCAAGCAGGAAAAAAGAATTCAACTTCACTGATATTTACATAATTCCCAAATAAAAAGTAAAATTATATTTATGATTATTGTATTATTTTGTCTGTACAATAGCCAAAAGTCATTCTTTTAATAAACTCAAGTATCACCAGGTCCTGTAAATGTAAGTTTTCATATAAGGATTAAATGAGTGTACACAGTTGAAATATGTCTGGAGGAAAATTTCATGAAAATGAAATGTCATTTCTTAGAATTTATCATGTAATATCCATGATGTGTATGCTGATTTAGCTAAAATTGTTCAACATAGCTTTGTTTAAAAATGGGAAGAACTATAGTTAAGGATGGGTGGAGGTGTTGTAGGGAGGGAAGAGGATAGGAAAAACTATAAAATAAAAGATGTGTCATGTACAGGTACAAATTTCCTGTGATGAATGTGGTCATTATATATACCTAAAATATACCAATAAACTTAATTAATTTTTTTAAATGAGCAGAATTTTTAGAGCTACTAAATGACCCTAAATAATATTTTGGCCAATATTCATAAATAAATTTCAATACCTACACTAATGAAATCATTAAAGATCAGGCTGTGATGTTTAATGGCACAGGATGATGTTGCTGTAACACTGATCAGAGACAAGGTAGTGATCCAAACTCTAAGCACAACCCATTTTCAAAGGAGGACGAAGTACAAAAGACTGGGAAATATAATCCCAAATACTAACAGCAATTACCCTCTGGGGTGGACTTGTACACAGCTTTATGTCTTTCACATTTGCTTCTCTAAGTTATCCAGCTTTTCTGCAATATCATTGTATTATTTTTATAATCAAGAAGTAAGAACAATGTATATTATCTTTAAGAGAAGGGAACGCAGCCAGAAGCATGACCCAGGGAGTCTGTAGAGGTAGACTTCTGTGAGGAAAAATTCCTGAACTGACATTGTTTGTGTCTGGATTGCTCTGGGAGTAGCTGAGAGGCTGTTTGGACAGGTTGGGCTTCTCCCCTCAGCGAGTCACTGTGTCTAGGAACTGAGACCCAGCTGGGAGCTTGACCTGGACAAGGGAACACTCCATTATTTCCTACCAAAACATGGCTCCTCGCCTACCCAACCCTGGCCATACCAAGGGTCGAGACAGGAGAACAGACAGCATCATTACTTTTCCTCTTCCTCGGGGCTTGGGGGAGACGCTGCTTACTTTCAACACCTTAGCATAATCTTTCAGAGTAGACTTTCCTAGTATTAATATAGGTGGTACTATACTGTTCATTATCTCTTTCCCCTGGTAGGATGCAAAATAAATATCATATAATAGAGTAGAGAGCTCTGCTTTGTTGATGGATTCTCAGCACTTAGATCATGCCTAGGATGTATCAGGTGCTCAATAAATATGTGCTGAATAGAAGCCTCTAGAAAGCGGTTATATTGTCAGAATGTTTTCAAGAGTCTACGGTATTCCAGAGAATTTCAAAGAAAATACAAACCAATTAAAGCGTTGTCCTCACTCTTTCATGTCTCATTCTCAGGAAAAAAAAATATCACTAAGACATGCCAAGTTCACCACACCAGCTTACATGGGAGGGTAAGAGGTGGTGTTCTTCACGTCATCCCATGGTTCCGCAGGCTGTGGAGGAGCAAACCTCAGGGATCCGAGAGGGGGTTTGGCAAAAGGGACTCCCAGGAAAATGGCCACAGTCTGTGCAACTCCTTCCAGGCTGACATACTTTCCAAGGACTTTTCCATGCACAGTGTCCACCACAGGTGACAAAGGTGGGTGTTCTGCTGGATGAGAAGAGGAAAGAAGAATCCATCAGAAGATGA
This sequence comes from Fukomys damarensis, assembly GCF_012274545.1. Classification (NCBI taxonomy): domain Eukaryota; kingdom Metazoa; phylum Chordata; class Mammalia; order Rodentia; family Bathyergidae; genus Fukomys; species Fukomys damarensis. The sequence continues at coordinate 10,648,109 of NW_022900944.1, read as the reverse complement.
AGGTGATTAAACGCACATCAGTTTCTAGGCATGTGATCTCCAATAAGTCACCTCAACCCTCTAGGCTTCAGTTTCTTAGGTGAAATATGAATGAGAAACAATATCCTTCCTACCGCTGAGGGTTAATTTCATGAATAAATTGGCAAGGGAAATATAAAGGTATCCAGGCTCAAACAAAAATAAAAAGGGGAAGTGCCGCCTGGAGTGAAAAAGATCTTTGCTTTCCCGTCCACAAGCTTCTGTGTGCAGGTGTGCTGCATACTAGATGAGAAGATGACAAACGGTGACCCAAGTGCTGTAGAGGGCTGACCTGTGGGGAGAGGTGATCCCAAACATAACGTACTAGATCTAAAGCCTGGAAGCAGGAGCTTCTGTCCTTCTAGAAACAGAAAGGTGCTAGAGAAGATGGAGGAGGTGGTGAAGGCTTCTGATTACTGTTATCATAGAGGAGCTGAACTTGCAGCAGGAGGAAGACTGAATAAGGAACGGTGGGAGGAGAGTTAATGTAGAAAGGAGAGGATGTGAAGAGGTACAAAGATAGCAAACCCAGGACCAGACTGGGAAAGAGCAAGTGACTCTTGAAGACGACCAGATGGAGTCCATGGGGAGAGGAAGATAATCCTGAAATGAAGAGGTGCCTGTTGGATTGAGCCTTAAATGCCAGTCCAAATATCGTGTTTTTGCTTGTTTGGCCAGTAAGAAGCAGGACACGATGAGCTTCTAGAATGCTCTGGTGGTTCTGAGCATTGCTATCCAGGGAGGAGAGAGACTGGGTGTCAATTTTCTGCCTGGAATGTTCACTCTGTTTGTGGGGAGCAGATAATTACTTTTCATCTCTCTGTAGTTTTCTCAGCAGTCATGCTTCCCCATGCTTTGGGGGCCAGAGTAAATTAACCTGATCATCCTAAAAGAGGAAGGTAAACTTTGAGACTCCTGATCATGGCTACCCACGGACCTTCTTTTACCTTGCCTTTTTAACCTTAGTATATCGAAGCACTGCACATAAGGCATGATTTATATGCATTCATCCACCTGCTGTGCTCCCCTTTAGAATAATAATGCTGTATATCACCATTTCCTTAAAAATGACTGGTCAGGAAAGAAAGAATAATCCAGATTTGTCCTGATAAAGGAATAGTCAATGAGATTGAGAACTCTATTGTGAAACAGGTTACAAACAATACACGTGTCGTTATCAATGCAGACATTCCTCATTTAACTACCTACCTGTTTCATAACTGTTCTGACTTCATGGGTGCTGTTCCAATTTTCAACCCGCTGCTCTGACTTATGACACATCTTTTTTTGTACAGTTCTGTACATCTTGTTTATAGAGCTTCAATATCTTTTTTGTACACTACCTTTTTATACAGTACGATAATTTTACCTGATTTGGAATTCTTTTTTTTTTCAGCTTTAATTGAGTTTATTGGTACATTTTAGGGATACAGTACAGTTACATTCATTGTTGGGATCTTGTACCTCTACATGGCAAGTCTTGATTTGGAATTCTTAATAGCAAATTACATTTTATGGCCATCAGGGCCTGACTGTCCCTCATAATACATTCCATTAAATCAAGCAATTTATTTTCCATCACTTTCCCCTACTTTCTCTTGAGCAAGGTCTATGCTAAGTGCTGTACAATCAGCCATGCATTTCAACCTCACAAGAGCTCACTAAGTTAGGTACTATTGACATCCCTTTTTCAAAGTGGGGGACCCAGGAAAAGCAGGCACAAGAACCTTACAAATGACACCAAGCCCAGAATTCTGGGATGGGATTCAGAGCCCCACTCTGCTTCCTGAGTTTTCTATTGTTCTGCCAGGCCATCCTCCATGATCTGCCCAAATCAAGGAAAATTGAAGTGTGCTCTCCAAATATTCTTACGGGAGGCATATACTTAGCCAGAGCCAGATTTAGCTGTCCTGTGCCTGATGCTTACAGCTGGGGTCTCTGGGACTTCCTCCTCCCCTGCTCTTGTTGTAGCCTGCATAGGCTTAGTAACTCCATGTCCGCCTTCAAATCCAAGGGAAATACCAATGTAGAGCAGGCCCTGTTCCTCTTCCTTTGTCCTAAATGTGTGCTAGACACCGTACAGGATAAATACATCCTATTTTCCCCCTTGACATTTGTATTTCAAAAAGACTCACCACAGGCTGTGCAAGCAGCAAGAGAAGTGAGTACCACTGAATAAAACCACATTGTAGGACAGCAGCTCTTGGGCCTGTGAGGTCTCCACACTGCTCAGAGGAATTCTATGTTTCTGTCTCAGATCACAGATCTGCCTCACCACAGACCACATTTATATAATCTAAAACAACATAAAAAAAAAAAGCTGACCCTCTTCCTAAGACCTACCTGTATATCCTGAGGCCCTCAGACCACACCCAGTCAGACTTTACCCTCTTTTATTTGAATTGTCCGTATCCAAATATTAGATTACACAGTCACAAACTCATCCAATAGTTTCTTATATAAGGTTTCTCCTATGTACAACTACAACCTCAGGGCACTGTAATCTTTCCAAGGGCAAAACAGCAAGTAAATAAGTGAAGCCGTAGAAGAATTTGGTCTAAGTTCCTTGGAAGGAGCTGATAAATTTTAGGGCCTCCAACACCAGCAGAACTCCCAAGTGGGTGTGGAAAACAAAGCTCTTAGCTTCCCTGCACTGCTGTCCTAGAAGTCTAAGTTCTCAACTTCATAAGAAAACTTATACTTCATCAAGTCCCCTTCTGAGGCCTAACTTAGCTTTACAATACTCCTGTCATATTGACTGACCTATTGACACACACCTTTAGGGCCCAGGAATTTTCAGAGTAGGGATTTCTGACAGAATGCTCTC
>NW_022900944.1:10626966-10645154 GCF_012274545.1 Fukomys damarensis | reverse complement strand
AAAAAAAAAAAAAAAAAAAAAAAAAAAAAAAAACATCTCTGCAAAATCTTTGGCTCTAATCATCCCACCCATCTATTTATCCTTTCAGTCTCCACATATTCACCAATAATTTATGGACCTTGTATCAGTATGGTGGATATATGAGTGAATTCAAGGTATAGTTCTTCTCAAGGAGTTCTCTGTGTATTTGCCAAGACAGATGTGGAGAGATGTTGGGCAGATGGCATGGCAAATTAGAGGCACACAGAGTACTGATTGGACCTAGGGACTATGGTATTCAAAGAGCTGAAAACACAAGAAAAAGATACCCAAGTTCCCTTTCACGAGATAATTTTATCTCCAACAATACAAAATTTATATGAAGTTTGTCTTGGCAAAGCAGGTAAAAAGACCTGAGCATTAGGCTAGACATATGTGTCCGTACTGTCCATATTTTTAACCACTCTATTTTGGTGTCACATATGTTTTCTTAAGTATATTGGTACACTTTAGAGGTACATAATGATCACATTCATTCTAAGGAATTTGTACCTGTACATAATACATCTTTATTCCTTTGTACCTAGTCCCCTTCCTTCCATTGAGCCTCTCTTCTCCTCCTTATTTACGAAGCTTTATTTCCATTGTATCCTTCTTTTCTCATTTTTTATTTCCCCTTCTTTTTCATCTCCACACTTTCTCATTCCCCTTTTCTTTTGGATTAGAAAATCAGGAAAGACTGTTTGGAGGAGATTCTGATGCATAATTAAAATTTGGACATGAGCCAAAGAAAGATATTACAATTAGCAAGAATAAAAGTAAGAGCAGGCTCTCCTAGAGTTAGACTGCCTCTGGACATTCACACAACCTTCCTTAAAAAAAAAAATAACTGAGGTCTTAATGGAACTATGAGACCTTCCCAATTCCCACAAGAATTAGAAAGGAAGTCAACTTGACAGTAGGGTTTCATGTTTACATTGGGGCTCCATACTTACAGAGGAGAGACATTCGGCGAAAATCCATCACATCTCAAGGTGGAATAAAGTGGAAAAGAAGTTCAGATCCTTCCCATAAATGAGATTCTGCAATTATTTTACAAAGTGGGAATGTGAGGCCCATTTTCATCTGAAACTCAAAACAAACAATAGGAATAGGAATTGAGTGTGTTTGCCTAACTTGCCTGAGGTCCTCAATTCAATCCCTGAAATCAACCTCCTAAAGAAATGGCAACACCTCTCACTGACAAATGGTGATTTGGAGTGTGAAATCTCAGAATGCACTGAATCCTCCCTCAGTGGAAATGGTTGTAAATGAAGCAAATGAAAAGACCACTTATGTTGGAAATCACAACATGCTACAAATTAAATCCCAAAATCTACTTTAGATTCCATGTGTCCTGTGAAAGGCTGTCCTCCAAATCCTGCCAGCAGCTTCTGTTTCACAGTCACATGAAGTTTGCTAGGTACTGAGCGAGACAACAGGGCATCCCAAAGCCAACAAGTGAGGGGCATGCTCAGCCATATAAGTTCACCAAAAAGGATCTCTACTTCTAGAAACACATTCAAGCTAATCAAAATTAGCCTTGCTGAGGCAAAGACTCTCACTGTGAATGCTCCTCCTGAAATAGTTCTCTTTCACCACCTACCAGTTCCTTCTTCTGAATTATGTTCACTGAGACAGGATCTAACGGATAACTCACAAAAGTTACAGTGGTGCCTGAACCTTGCTCCCTACCCAGACCACCTTCCCTGCTCTGAGGCTGTAAACTCACACTTGAATTGGAAAACATAATTGGCAGTCAGTTCCCCGTGGATACTGCCCAGACCCCTAGAGGTTATATCTATGCAGGAAAATGTATTTAGGAGCCCTTCTGGAAGCACAGGAAAATATCTGTCTTTATCAATAGTTGTCTTTTCCCTTGCACCCAAAGGTGGTAGATTTTCCAGTCATTCAAAATATATTCTCGCAGATGCCCCACTGCAAAATATCCCACAATAGATTCAACTTTTAATATTTCTATCTCAGCCTCCAGATTACTGGGATAACATGCCTGCATTAATGCACAGGCTCTGGGACTTTTCTTTGTTTGTGGTTTTATTTCATTTTATCAAATTGTTCTTTTTTAATACATGGTGTGGCTGTATTCCATAGATTGCCCAGGAACCTGTGACTCTTATGTCTCATGAGTATTGAGATTAACAACATGTACCATTAGGTCTTACTCTTCTTCAGCATCTTTACAAATGTATTTTCTTTGGGAATACTCTTCCTCTAGCTTTTCACATGACTTGTTCATTCCCCTCTACTGAAGTCTTCCCTCTTCAGAAAAACCTGTATACCTGTCTAATGTGGAATCCCGTATCACTCAATATTTATTTTTATTTATAGTGAGTGTAACGTCTTGAATGCTCTTAGTGGAGATGGAGATTGAAATCAGTGCTTGGAATATATGAGGCCCTCTAATACTGAGCTATGACCTTAGACCAAGAATTTGCATTTTGGTTCCTATTTCCTTTGGTGGGTGCTTTGAGGACAGGATCTTCAGTTGTCCAGTTCATCAGTTTATCCCAAGCAAGTAGCACAGTTCCTGAAATGCATTAAGTGCTCAATAAATACTTGTTTTATGAGTGGACAGTGGATACGTAGACTAAGAGATGATCAAACATCTTTTCAGTATTATTTCTCTTAGAGAGAGACAGACAGACAGAGAAAATATTTGTGATGTTAGGCACGGAATACAGCACCTAATGCTAAGCATATGTGCTTCCACTGATCTACACCCAGAGTCTCTTCATATCTTAAAGAAGTCCCCTGAGTATTGCCCCAATTTGCATCATTGTGGGCATCACAGCATTACAAACTGTTATAAATTGCCCACGGATTCTCTGAAGATGGAAGACCCCAGAAAAGTGGGTCCTCTGTGTTAGAATATACAGGAGAGAGGTGAGTGCTTTGAAGGTGACCTAGGACAAGCTTGATTTTCAGTCAAAAACTGTTACAAAAATTTTTTTATTCAACATTCAAAACACAACTGGGACTATAAAGCTCAGAAACTAAAGAGCCCATAAATCTCCCAGAGGAGGGAGAATTCCGGGCATTCACCATCTGATTTCAACTCTTTACAAAGCAGTCTCCAAAGTTCTTATTATTCTGCCTCAAGGATCCATACACATAGGCTTCCTGTGTAACATCTGTTTTTTCCATCCAAACGAAGAAGCCTAGACCCTCCTGCTTTGTGCTGATCGTTGATGGCAATGATTCAGGACACTAAATCACTTGGTAGAACAGGTTCAGAAAGGCCACTGTTCACTTGACACCTCCTCCACCTTGTGCAGAGAAAAAACTGTCTTTTCTTCTGCCCAAGAAGGGACTATAGAGTTTTGGTCAGAGGAATGTCAGGCCTTCTTTGAGACCAGAGTCAGTCCTGGGATGCTGAAAGTATCCTCTTATTTCAAACCTCAGTTTCTGAAGCTTCTTTCCCATGGCAAGTGGCATAAAAGGATCTGCTTTGCGGAGAAACGTTCAAGCCAAAGAGTTTGGATTGTGTCTCTAGCCGTCGGCAGTGCAGGTCATAGCAGAAGATGCACTAGTTCTCTTCAGCTGCCCAGTGTTTGTCCTCTAAACAGAGTGCTCCAGCCAGCAAGATACTGTGGAATACTGTCACCATGGTTGAAGCAGCCTCTCCTTTCAAACTTGTTCCCATGTCTCCTTTTCCAAGGCAGGTGACATGGAAGGGGACTCCTGTGCTGAAAAAGGCACAGGCAAAAAGGATGACATTCTATCTGCAGTGATAGACAGGGAGATCACTGCTTAAGAGGCATTAGCTTGCTTAGTCTGGCCTGTGTTCATTGTCTCAACAAAATGGCTTTGCCAGCAATCTATTGAAATGTCCTCTTAGCATTGTTCAAGCAGCAAATTTGGGGGCTGAGACAACCTAAGCCTCCATCAGACACTGCCATATATCTGTATCTTTTGGGAATCACTTTGATGATGACTTCTCTGTTTCATCCTTTGCCAGGTTGGTCATGAAATCATCCTCATAGATCCACTTGGATGGTGGCTTCTGTTCTTCAGTCTTTGCTGGAGTGATGATAGAAACATCACCATAGGCATAGTGGCTGCCAACAAGGCCAAAAGTCTTCCCATGCCAGACACATGGGCTTTCCACACTGTTGGTGTAGAACATGGTAGTAACCAGGTGTAAGTAGAGCTGTGGGTAGCACTGTTGCTTGAAAGAAAACAGAACAGATTAGTCATTTCTGGTTAACAAATTATGCTTTCTGGATATCCTTATCACAAGTGCAAAGCTGGCTGAAGTCCTCATATCAATGTGGCAGTTCAAGTTCAGGCTTGGCCAATTACTTCCAAGGTCTACTAGGAAGAGATGGTCACTGTAACAGCCCATGGTTTTCTTAAAACCAACAGCAGCAATGGACCAGAATAGCTTGCTCAGTCCCACAGAGAACAAGAAAACCTGAAAATAGATTAAAACAGGACCTCCTCATCTCTGGTACAAAGATTATAATCCCAGGTGTTTATCCTACCAACTCGAGTTCCTGGAATATTCTTCCTTTAGTGTCCACTCTACACAGAACTTTGTTTCTCTTTAGGTTTTTCTAATTCAGCTGTATGACACCAGTCTTTCTCCAGTACTCAGTAACTCAGGTGGGAAATTTTCTAAGGGGGAACATGTGTGTGTCTCCAGGACAGCATGGTGAAGATGTGTGAGTTTCAAGAGGTCCATGTGAGGCCATCAACTGTTCTCAACAAATCTTTTTAAACTTCCCTACTTATCACTTCACAGAAAAACACACACAAAAGTAAGAAGAGCCAGGGATTTAGCTCAGCAGTTCGGTGGCCTGCCTTGCAAGCGCAAGGACCTGAGTTCAATTCCCGGTGCAAAAAAACCCAAAAAAATAAAACAAAAAAAAAAGCGAGAAGGAAGCATCCTTTTGTAGATAGATTCTTACTTTATTGCCAGGGCTAGTTTCAAACTCCTGAGCTGAAGAAATAATCCAGCTTAAGCCTTCTAAATAACTGAAACTATACACATAATGATTTGTCCTGAGGTTAGAAAAAAAACATCCTGTAACTCAACTGATAGACGCTGAGCTCTTTCTAATCCCTTGTCCAGAGAGAATATGTCCCTTGTCTGTATAGTGTTCAGAAACTATCTGGGTCCCTGATAAGGATTGTTTGCCCTTCGAGTGCATGGGTATTTGGAGTGCGGTGAAAGGACAAGAACATATGATGCCCACTGATGTCCAGTGTGCATTCAAGGCCCTTTTACAAATGCCTGGCTTGGGCTTACCTGATGCACTGCCTACTTAGGGAAGGTGACAAGTTAGCCTGAATAGAGAAGATCCAGTCAGACATTCTCTTCCAGTTCACCAAACAGACCAGTGTTTAAGAGAGAAGTAGCAGGCCATTTCCCTGTGTTTGTCAGTTTTCTGAGGGTAGCCTCAACTTAGAGGAACTCTGTGTTCCTCACACATGGGAATAGGCCTATCTCAGTGATCCTGCCTTCCACGCAGAATGAAAGATATCTAATTACCTTGACTCAGACAATTTCCCTGTCTGATCTAGAGGTGTACAGAATTTAATTTTTTTCTCTTCCTTCAACCCTAACAAGTCTCACCAAGGCCCTAAGGGAGAAGAATCTTTGCTTCTTTCCCCAAAATCATTGCAGGATTTTGATCCTTCATGGGAAAAGTTCTGAGCAGGGCTCTGTGCTCGCACAGCTGGAGACAGGCTATCTCCCTCTTAGTACCTGACCCCACACTTTCTCATTAACATGTGGCAGACGTCAACAAAGAGGTGTCTGTGGCGGATATAACCCCAACTTGTGCCTCTGGTTCCCAGGGATTTTATACACTCATTTTAGCTCATGAAACAACACTATCCACTTGGAGGAGGAAGCTGAGCCAAGGTTTATAACCCCTCTTTGCCAATGAGCTTGTTTTCTCTTAGATCAGGGAACTCCTTCACCAAATGATCCCTGCAGAGACATCATACTCTGATGTTGCCTCTGTCTTCATCTTCTCTCCGAGGAAAATAGATTTGACTCCATTTCCAACACAAGACACAAACTGATGTGTTCACCAAATAAACATTTATTCTCCTGACACCAGAAGAACAAGCTTTCCCCTCCTTGGCCTTTGCACATCCCCACCACACAATTCTCCACTGTCCACAAGACAAAGTTTCCGTGACAGAAAAGCCCCCCTCTGTAGAATATGTCTATGTTGGCTGCTCCAGGCTCCCGAGGTTAGCTGGTTCTCTCATTCACCACTCATGGGTGCTCTCTAGGATGGCTTCGCCACTGCATCCTTAGCCCAGAGCTCAGTCCAGAAAGCCACTTCCTCAGCTTTCAGGCCCTGGGCAGCCTGGGTGGTGATGCCAATCTGCAGGTACCCTTCTTTCTGGTCATAGTTTGGCCAGTGGGGAAGCCCTTCCCCATTGGGGTTCCTGGAAAGAGAATCAAATAGAAATTCCCCAGGGCTGCTGAGTTGTGCCCGCATTTCTCAGAGACCTGTTGGGATCCCCTGGCTAATCTCTGCCAAGAGGCTCAAGCAGCTCCACAGATAAGGAGCTCTCGATCTCCTGGGGCACTTGTGCCTCTGGAGAGCGATCTCGGTATCAAAGTACTGCTGACACAGGGCCAGGCCTTTGATCACTCAAGCTGGCAAAGCCACCCATTCCCAACAGGTATGCCACGCACTTCCCCAGCTTGTCCATCAGTGCTGTTCTGTATGTGCCAACAGCCTTACCCATTCCGAGCAAAGTTGGCCCAGAATTTCATCACCATCTTGCTGAGATTGAGCTCCTCTTCTGAGGCCCCCTCTGGGAGGAAGAATGAAAAAGTCTTTGTGACTTAAAACGGGGTTCATGGACCTGCAACTCCAGCAGCACTTTTGCAAGGCCAGACTTTTAGCCCTTAATTTATGTCTACTGAGAGAAAATTTACGTTTTAAAGAAATTCCATTTTAATTAATGTGCTGTGTCATTTGAGAATGACTGATCTAGGACTCAGCAATAGGCATTCAATCCAAGTGTGAGATACTTAGGTTTTATCTTCTGTGCTCACCTGCCCACTCTAACCCCCACACTATCACAGTGTCACACCAAGAATTTCTTCTTCCTGCTCATTTGCTTGCCCTTGGGGATTTTTTCTCAATCTCTAAACATATTTACATACTCATAGATTCTGAAAATTATGAGAACAACAAAGGTCCTAAGGAGTCACCCAACTGGGAGATGTCCAGAAGCACTCTTGACATGAGCATACATAATGTGGGTCACAAGTCATAGGCAAAAGCTGGAGAGTGAAGGTATTTATGAATACTTTCCTTTAAATATTATATGCCTAGAACTCTTGAAGACATTGGCATAGGAAAAGACTTTATGAACAAATCCTCAGTAGCATGGGAACTAGCAGAAAGAATCAACAACTGGAATCTCATCTTATTAAAAAGCTTCTGCACTGCAAAAGAAGCCATCAACAGAACTAGGAGACAACCTACAATGTGGGGAAAATATTTTACCAGCTGTTCCTCAGACAAAGACTATTATGTACTATATATAAAGAACTCAAAACAATCAGCACCCCCAAATATAAAGATCCGATTCAAAAATGGGCATCTGAAATGAACAGACATTTCTCAGACAAAGAAGTAAAAACAGCAAGTAAATACATGAAAAAATGTTCCACATCCCTGGTCATTCGAGAGATGCAGATGAAAACAACACTGAGATTCCACTTCACCCCACAAAGAACGGCTGCTATGAAGAAATCACACAATAACAAATGTTGGCAGGGTTGTGGGGAGAAAGGAACCCTTCTGCATTGTTGGTGGGAGTGCAGAATGGTGCAACCACTATGGAAATCAATATGGAGATACCTCAAAGAGCTGGGACTGGAGGTTCCATTTGACCCAGCCATCCCTCTGGCTGGGTATCTTTCCAAGAGAATTAAAGGAATAATACCACAGTGATATATGCACACCAATGTTTATAGCGGCACAATTTGTAATAGCTAAAACTTGGAAACAGCCCATTTGCCCATCATTTGGAAACTGGATAAAGAAGATGTGGTTTTTCTATAAAATGGAATACTACTCAGTCATAAAGAATGGGAAATTAGATTCATTCATAGTAAAATGGATACATATTGAGGATATATTCCTAAGTGAAATAAGTAAGTCACACATGTGTAAATACCGAATAGTTTCTCTGGTGTGAAAAGCTATAATAGTACGTAAGATCCTAATGAGATAACTGACATTGTGAAATGGGAAGAAAAGGGCTAAAGTTGTAGGGAAAGTGGTAAGGGTAGGGGAAAGGTAACAAGGGAAAAACTATGAGAAAATGAAAAAATGGAAATAAAGTGTTTGTAAATGGGGAGGGGAGGAGAGGGTGAAAGGAGGGGAGGGACAAGGGGAAAAATCGAGAACCAAGACCACCTGTCATGTAAAGGTACAAGATCCCAATAATGAATGTAACTGTACTGTATACCTAAAATGTACCAATAAACTCAATAAAATAAAAAAAATATTATATGCTTAAATATATTATAAATATAACTATAGGAGTTGTACATGCATAGATTAAATGACAGGTAGACAGATATGTTATAGTCCATTCAGGATAACCAAAATGGAGATGACACCCTCACCTCACATTCTCATACACTCTTGTGAGTGGGATATCAAGCAGGGATATCTTGTCTCTAAGCCTGCAACTGCAGGTAAACAACCACCTCTCTTATTGATGTCTCAGGTCATTATTCTGAGACAGACTATGATTGGTGACACAGGAATATACCCTAACCCTCATAATGTCATACCAGGAGAGAAGCTGAGGACTACTCTTTGTAGCTCAGCCATGTGACAGCAAATCAGTAAACCAAGATTAGGACAGAAAGTTAAATTTACTCAACACCAGCAAACTAAGACTGGTTGCCATGCCTCCTCACTTCAAGTTCATAGCCAGCAAAGATTCATTACCTTTCAAAAATGGTGTACCAAATACTGAGAAAATCTCATCCCCGTGGTCTCCTACCACACTGCTAGGTTTCAAAGGTGATGAGAAGCTTGGGCGATACTGGAACTCGTACATGTAGGTGGGGGCCCCAGCATCTGTGAAGACATGGGCCATGCACAATTCCCATGACCAGATGCACCCCAGGACTTTCTCAAAGTCTTCAGCTGTTCAGAGAACCTCTAGGTTTCATCAGGGGACAGAAACAGAGTTTAAAGAAAGCTTCTTGCCCAGGTTAGGGCCACATGGCTTGCTGAAATGGAATGAAGATTGGATGAGACATTTATTGAATGACAGAATGGAGGACTATAATGCACCCAATATGAATACACTGGATGTGAGTTATTGATAATACAGCAGTGGTTATGATTAGAAAAATATCTTCAACATAATACATTATGGGAGTTTCAGAAGAAGAAAGTAGAAAAGGCCAGAAGGCGTATTTCAGTTCCGTGCAGCAGACACATGCATTGCTGTGCGGCACTGACGGCTTCCATCTCTTACCTGTGACACTTCCTCATCTCTCTGTTAAAGTTTTCTGAGATCAATTCCAAATTAACTACATGCATTTGGATCCTATTCTAGAGTCCGATACTGGTAGACATCAAAATAAAACAGTTCCCTGTCTCCCGGCCATATGGTATCACATTTGAGGTTTCACCCTGAGTAATTTCCACATCTGTCTACACTTTGAGTTGGCTAACTCAGAGACAAAAACTGGTAACATGGTGCCCCACTCCTGTGCAGTGCTGGAGACTCACCTCTGTGTCCACGGGCAACATTCACAGATGGGACAGCAAAAAATACATCTGTGAGTAAGTCCTTGAAGAGTTCCAGCTTTTTGACAGAGTCATTTGTTGCTCCTAAATACTTCTCAATGGCCACGTGAATTGAATTATCAGACATGTTCTGAAATGCATCAAGAAATCAACCACCCCTCTTATAAAATAGTAATATGGCTTTTCCAGGCAGTTAAGAGGCTTTATTAATTATGAACCTCTTGAGCCCCATGCAAAACCCATCTTTGGAGGTGATGTAGGGGGAACAAAATACAGGCAGAATCCCAGTTCTCAATCTTTGCTTCTGCCATTGAATTTGTATGGCATTTGGGTCAGGTATCAAACCCTTCTTTGTTTCTGAATTAATCCCCATGATTTCCCAGCCTCTTACAAAATAGCTTCTGGCATTCTTTTCAAATGTGCCTGTCTTCTGGTCCAATATGTCTTCAGATAAGGAATCACGCAAAATCTGTTTAAAATGGTGGTTAAGCATTTGTAAATCCTCAGGAATGCACAAGAAAAAACAAACAGACCAAAACAACTAAACTAATGAAAAATGAAGTTTCATTTGGGGGCCTTGACAATTCCTTTGTGAATTTGAGAAACCAATAGAACAAACAGACTCATGTACAGAAATTCAGGGAGTCCAAACAGGAAGCCTTAAATATATGTATTTATCGGGCAGGTGGCACAGTGGTCATCCAAGAGTGAGAGAACATTTAGAGAAGGGCAATGTTGATGAAGAGGGCCAGATGCAAAGGGCACAAGGCATGCACCACAAAGACTCTGGTGATTTAGCAAGGCAAAATCAAGCAATATGGCTTTGGGCTCTTGAAAACTTCTGGGATCCCTCTGAAATGATAACTGCAGAACTTTCATCATGTGATGCCCCTGTCCAAACTTTTGTACCCACAAACTTGGCCCAACTGTTGTCTGACTTCTAGCAGTTAGAGTCCATGTCCTACAGTGAGCCCAGAGCCCAGATGGGCCAGCCTAAGATCACTGAGCGGTTTCATGTGAAATTGCTGTTTTTACCAGCCTAAGCCTGATGCACACAGACAGACCTACAAACCCACTCTTAGAACAATTACCTTATAAACTGGAAACTTGCAATATTTTCTCTGCTCTTTGAGATGAAAATCTCACGTTAAAAACTGTTTTCTCCAGTGACAGAGTAGATTTTTGGGAAATGTTTGAAGCCATTTGAAATGTGAACATCTGAGGCAACTCAATCTCCTGGCTGGTCTCTATGTGTGAACCAAGATCTAAGTTCAGAGAAAGGCTCACCTCAATTTACATCTCTGCTTCCTGAGACACATGTCTGATTCTCCTACAGATGAGCGTGGATGGACAAATCCCTCGGTGTGGCCATGTGGAGTCACAGCTCACACTCACAGTATATCCCTGTGCTCACCCAGCCTAGAAACATCTCCAGCCTCTGGTGCCAGGACTTGAGCTGTTATGATTTATCATTTCCCTATTGACATTCCACTACTGAATAATGCCTTTATTTATCCTTCAACTTAGTGTTTGTTTCATCTAGTACCTTTGCTGGAGGGAAAGCCTTTCTTCCCTTTTAGAAACCAATTTGAATTAATTCAGAAGTGATTTTCTCTGAATCTCTCCTGCGATGGGCTTCAGAATGTATGTGGAGATCTATAGGAGATATGAACCCAGACACAAAGTGGTAGTTTTTGTGCCTCAGCCTGATTCTCATGGACTCTCCAGTCTTTCCCTATCTGAGCATCATGAGTTTTTCCATCTGAGCAACTATTATCTCTGTATACCTAAAAGGCAAGACATCTCAGTATTCTTTAATGGGAACACAATCAAAGCATGCTTTGCCAAAGACTGCCCCATATGTACCCTCCAAGGGACTGCTGGGCCATCCTGAAGAAGAAGGTCTCTGAGGAAGTGTCCACTAACGGCAATAGGACAACCCCAATAGGGGCTGAAGGAGGAAGAACTCGTATGAACAGAGGTTGGAAGGATACTGAGACACAGCAGTGCACCTGTCTGAGTGGTCAGTACAGTCTCACCAATGGAAGAAACCAGCCAAATTCTTGCTTGTTGATTCCCACAATGTAAGGGACAGTGCTGAAATTCTTTGCAGCCTGAATCTCTTCTGGTGCCCTGGACAGCATCACTCCATCAATCACAAGGGTCACAACAGAAAAGACCTGGGGAAGTAGAGAGCAATGCACTGGGTCTGGTTTTCTGTTCTGGCTGCATGAGGGTGACACCAGAACTACTGACTCCCCTGGTAGTAGGCAGTGACTACAGATGCTCAGGTCAAAACAAAGGGGCTAAATCTGTGAAAAACCAAGGGCAGAACTTTGGGTAGCAAAGTTGTATCTGGTGATACAACAATGATGGCAGGGAAGAAGGAAAGATCATCTTCACTCATTATCCAATAGTAGGGAAGGAAGTAAAGATAGAAGGACCATCTTGAGGTTTCCTAGATGGTGGGAGGAGGGGTGTGTCCTTAGAACTAAGATCACAGGTTCATTGTCTGCACAGTTCTTCAAACCTGTGGCCTCCCAAAGGATGCGACTTTCTTTTACACTTCTTCCTCAACTCCATTTCATTAGCTATGGGAACTTGAGGGCTTTGCTTGTTTTTTGTTTGTTTATTTGTTTTTTGTCTCTTTGTTTGCTACCAGGGATTGAACACAGAGCCTTGGTTTGTGAAGCAGGCAGCAGCACCACTGAGCTAAATCCCCAGCCTGAGATGTGACTTTCTTAATGAAGACTCCTGAGTCCCTTATCCAGTTGTTTGTCTCCTGAGAGTAGAAGGCTGTGATGCAGCCTCCTCTAATGAGGATATTTTGGAAGCCAGAAATGAAGAAAATAAGAGGATGTCTGAGTATATGGGATGAAGAATTACTGACTGTGAGCACTGAACTGGGAAGTAGGGCAATGGGTTTCAATAGTGCCACAAATCTTATACTCCGGGTTACTCTGGCAAGTGCTTTGGCCTCTTTGGCCTCAGCAACATACACACAAGGATGGAGGTCTGATTCCACAAAACCGAACTCTGTCGTCATAGAGTACTATAACTTAAAGATGTAAAGACTCAGGTCCTGTAATAAAGAAAGCAAAGGACCTGACCTCTCAGATCTCCAAGTAAATCAAGTTTAAGAATTCAGGAAGGACAAAACCAAATATGTAATGAGAAACCTTCTCAGGATAAATGACCACCTGGATCCATCCATCGCCTAAGCTATCTGCTCCTGAAATTTTCATTTATGTGAAGAGGCTTTCATGTGACATTTTTCTCTTAAATAAACCTACAAATGAGTTTTTCATCTTGCATTAGAAAACCCTCACTCAAGCAAGCTCAGTCAAGCTCATTTCAGCCCACACTTTTTTTTGATATTCACCAAAATTTAATTGATTGGAATGTTCTACTCCAGTTAACAAATCTAACCTTTATGTGGGAAGCAATCATTAGGGATGCCTCAATTATGGATTATAGCTTCACTAGCCAGGAGTGCAGCTGTAAGTGGGGCGTGTGTGTGTGTGTGTGTGTGTGTGTGTGTGTGTGTATGAGAACTGAGGAAAGCACATAGTTATGGATGAATTTCAATATGAACTTAGAATATCTCAGAATGGTGGTCTGATATCCTAGGTTCTAAGGGTTTCCCTAAAGTTATCAACAACTCCTGTATGAGGTGGGACATTTTGTTCCACATCTTTTCAGGCATCAGAAAACAGCTGGGTGTTAATCTTTTGAAAACTGATCACTTATTTGAGGCAAATGAACCAGGACCCAAAGCTCAAGGCCACATTGGACCCAAGCTATGGACATGAAGGCAGAACAAACTGTTAGAGGACTGCCTTGAGTGTCCAGAAGAGTCCTGCAGTGTCCAATATCCAGATAGGGAAGTCAGAAGATCAGGTGACTACAGAGCTCACTTTAACACCACAAAAGGGAGAGTACCTATGGGTGCAGTATGCTCTTTTCTCTGGACATTTGTTCTGATAAGTTTCCCTGTGGCAAAAACACTGCCATGACTATCCATCCGTCTTCAGTGTCATCTTTGCTGAGAATCACTCCTGGTGGCAAAGATGAAAGCATCCTCTCTCTGTAATCTACATTCTTAGCCTACTAATAAATCCTGTCCTTTCCTTGGACTTTCCTTTTAGTGCAGGGATAATTCAATTTATGTGTGCAACAACTCTTCTGACATCACCTATTCACAAAATTATCATGGGGGAAGAAATGGAGTAGGGTGGGAAGAAAAAAAGAGATAAATCACAGATAAAAGGGTACGTGGATGGGGTTGGTCAATGCATGTCATATTGGTGAACTGTACGTATGCATTCATGAAAGAATAAACACAAGCACAGATGCAATGGATGTGTTATTGTTCTTAGAGAATCGGGTAATTGTGCGGACATATATGCTGACTGGATCACTCATGGGTTGTGGATCCATTGAAAGTACATTAATGAAATATTATGAATATATTGGATTGATGAAAGAATAATGATGAACAGGATAGATAGATAGATAGATAGATAGATAGACAGACAGACAGACAGACAGATGCATGTATGCCTGAATGGGTGCATGGATGGATGGGTAATAGCTGAATAACTGGTTAGAAAGATAGCTATCTTTGAACCCTAACTGGGGTAAATTGCAGAAAATCTAGATACTTGGATCACTACTGTATTTTAATGGAGGAATTTTCTAAATGCATCCAGATAAACTGTGACATCTTTCTGAAAAACTAGATACTTAATATCCCCATTCTTAAAAATTCAGAAAGGTAGTTAATTTAAGAATAGGAAAACTGTATATGGAAGGGTGAAGGGGGTGAAGGGGTGGCAGGAGTATGGGGAAAAACAAGAACCAAGGCATATGATGTAAAGGTACAAGATCCCAGTGATAAATGTAACTGTATTGTTTGCTTTAATGTACTAATAAACTGAATGGGAAAAAAGAATATGAAAAAGCGTAATATTTTTTCATTCTTACTAGTTGTACAGAACACTGGGTTTAATTTCTAATACTATATCTGAACAGAATGTCAACATATTAAGTTTTAAAAGAGGAGAGAATTATAATCTATTCTTCATGGTTATTACTAGACATTATTATATTTGTGGTGTTACACAATAAAAAAGGAAAAAGTAAAATTCCTGGTTTGGTTCAGAAAGATGCACTGACTGACAAGGTAAACAATCATCTCAGGTGGTTTCACCATGTAAACACATAGCTGAACCAATAACATATGGGGTAAAGTACACAGGGTAAGACAATTACAATGGATTAACCTACTATTTTCTGGGTCTCCAAGAGCTCATTTTCTGTCTTCTGGCGCAGGCAGTGAACCATGGCAGCTGATGTGGTGGTCTCACACCCAGCAGTAGCAGCCATTTTCTGCAGAGATCATAGACAAAAGCAGAGTTCAAGAAAAAGATTTTAAGCCACCATCAGTGTACACAGAGTGGTTTTATCCTAAAATCAACAGTATAGAATGGCTTAAAATTCTATTAAGATCAAGGTGTATTCTGGGTCCCAGAGCATGTTGTCTGTGTTATTTGGAATGGTGGCATGAACCACATACATAGTATCTGTGTGCTTTGTTTCTTCTAAAGTGGGCACAATATTCTCAAAAGTGAATGTCTCAAGAGAGATTCCATGGAGATGGCAGAGAGGACTGAAGAACATGGAGTTCAGAATCACACTCTGAATGAAAATAACACCTCCTCCATTTACTAGCATTTGAGCCTCAGTTTCCCAACTTATAGGTAAATATAATGATTGCACTTATAATACATATGACAAGTTCACAGGAGTAGTATGTCTCCCCATGCTAAAACTGGTGCAGAATTCATGAGAATAGAAAAGATGATTCTCATTAAGACTTGTCAGAATGTATACAATGTGACTTAAGTGTGAGCCCTGAAGGAGTCCTTTCTGCTTAGTCATTCTCCACCCAGTGTCTTTAGAGAATCTCAGCTAACACCCAAGTAGGAAACACCTCTTATAATTCTACCAGAACCAAAGAAAGGGCAGAAGAGTTGTCAACATGAGACTTACCTCAGCCATGGGTTTGACACCCTTCGTAACTATTTGAAAAGTAGCAGCCACACCGCTCTCAGAAATGGCCCTGTGAAAGAGGTTCTTGGCCAGTGGAGATAACACCTGGCAGAGGAGTGAAGAGGTTTGATGCTCAGATGGAGGGCATTAGTGACCAACTTGCTCTTGAAGGATCTTTGTACCTGCACTTGTGCCCTGGTCATTCACTTGGAGATCCTGGTGGGAACTTCTCAATGAGAAATACTCACCTGATCCATTCGCTTCCAAGGCTGACCCCTGTTCCAGTTTCCCTGAGAACCTCAGCAAAATAGAGGCAGAGCCCAGAGCCAGGGATAAAAACAAGAATTGTGTGGCTTCTCCTCACCATGACAATCAAACAAATTGGCAGAACGTGTTAGGTATTCCTAACCATAAATTATATTCCAAACCTTAAATTGTTCATAACAATTGTTTGGTGTGTAGCTCAGTAATGCTGTGCTACCTTGCAATGACCAAAGACCTGGGATTCATTCTAAAAACTACCAAAAAAAAGTATAACAAAAATAAATGCTTAAGGAGTTACATGCAAAAATGTATTTATTAATGCTTATTTTGTAAAGCTTTTTAAAACAGCAAAAATTGGAAATAAGTAAAGGTTCCAATAAAAGGAGATTGCATAAACAATTTCATTTCTATCCTAGCATATTATACAAATATAAAGATAAGGGATTCTGGTTTAGGGCAATATTTATTGCACTACAATGTTAAGGACAGGTTTTTTCAAAACAATGTAATACCATTTAAACCTTATTTACACTTTTAGTTTTTCACACCAGAGAAACAAACTCGGTATTTACTCAAGTGTATCCTATTTATTTCACTTAAGAGTATAGCCTGGGGAAGAAACAAGAATCAAAGTATATCATGTAAAGGTACAAGATCCTAATCATAAATGTAACTGTATTGTTTGTTTTAAATGTACCAATAAACTTAATGGAAAAAAACACAACATAATAGCAGAGGAACTCTGCATGCAGAGACGATAGAGAAATAATCCACAGGAACCATCCTGGGGAGGGAGATTGTAAATGATTCATTTTATTTTTTGTGTGTGCTTGTATTTTTCCTTTTTCTCTACCTTGGAAAGTGTAAAAATGTTTTCCTCTAAGTATTCAACCATGAAACCAATACATGTTTGAAAATTACTGCAATAGATTTGATCTTCTGTTCAACTCAGAGGTAGATGTGGATCCTTATAACCACCAAAATCATCCAGTTTTCCTGACTGTGATCCAGTCAGTTTCTCAAAAGAGCCAGGTGTCTTCCTCCCAAAGACTGTGTCTGTGACTTGCATCCTTTGCTAGATCCCTCCCTACTCACCTTCGGTCTATTCTTCCTTTCACCCAGCTCCCCATTGCTCCTCATCTCTCAGCCCCAGAGATTTTCGCCCTTCCTTTTGGATTTGGAATAAACAGTGGACAATCTGGAAGGAATCTCCTTACCTGTTATCTGTGTTCTAGTGCCCCAAAGAGCACATCTGCCTTGGGAACAAATATGACATGTTATCCAACTCACATCCTTGCCTCTTCCTAGCACCAGTATGCACCTAAAAATTCTTAAGGACCTGGAATATTGAGTTGAGCTCTGAGCCTCCTGCTGGCCCAGGAGAGATGGGTCTTGACTCTCCACATTCTAATGCTGAGCACTTATAGAATTAACACTGAATCCAGGTATTATAAGTGAAGGTCCCAGGAATGGATTGTCTGGTATCCAGGAGGCCATATCAACAGCCACATCAAGCCTGGGAAGAGGCTTGATGTCAAGAATACTTACAAGAAAAGAGACACTTGAACCTCCTGCTGACGCTCCAAAGATAGTCACAGAGTCTGGGTTGCCTCCAAAGTTGGCAATGTTGTCCTGGACCCAGCGCAATGCAGCCACCTGGTCCAAGAGACCCCAGTTTCCCTGGCTGTGTTCATCCCCTGTGCTGTAATGGAATAGGGTAACAGGGTCAGTCTAGGCAGAGATCTCATGATCCGTCCTGCAGGATTCCAGATGGGCAATGGTTTCCTTCTGAGTCATCCACAGTAAGGTTTGACCCTCCCATTCCTGACCAAGGGATCTTCATCTGCTGTCATTCGTTATTCCAATGATCTATAAAGATGGAAGGCTCCTCATTCCTTCTTCCAGTCCCTGTGCACTAAGTATCTAATGCCTTACATCCAACACATGCCTTAAATTTTGTGTCTGACAAAATTCAGCTTTACTGTAGACCACAAATAGCTGAAAAGAGAATATATTGCCAGACAGTGAGAAAAATAGAATCATGTAAAAAAAAAAAAAAAAAAAAAAAAAAAA
>NW_022900944.1:10575759-10626450 GCF_012274545.1 Fukomys damarensis | reverse complement strand
AAAAAAAAAAAAAAAAAAAAAAAAAAAAGAAAGAAAGAAAGAAAAAAGAAAGAAAGAAAGAAAGAGGCAGATTTGGGCCATGGTGGATATTTTAGAGATCATGACTAGGGAACAACTCTTAAGAAGTGGCATTTGGTAGATACCAGAATAAAATGAGCACCTAGGTCTTTTAAATCTCCAAAGAAGGCAATTCTCCTTTCAAGCAGCCGAACTTGTACAGGCCCCAGAACCAAGGGAAGGAATGTAGGAGTATAAAATGTGAGATGCAGTTAGCAAAGGAACAAAAGGAAAGGGTAAGAACTTTATAAGAACAAATGATTGTGTCAATAATCCAGAACAGACACTGAGCTTTGACTAGGAACAATTAAGAAGTGGATGACAAGTTAGTGGATTCTGATCAGATTTTAAAAGTGGAACCAGAAAGACTTTCTGGCCAATTGGATATAGAGTATGAAAAAAAGAGAAAATTCAGAACACCAACAAGGACTTTATCCTGAGCAACAGGAGGAAGGAGTTTCCACCATGGGCCTTTTTGGAAAGGGGGGAGATTCTTTATTGGGGAGGAGGAGTAGCAATCAAGGTCCCAGTCTATCCCTGGGGAAAGGGGGTACAATACAGATATCTAGGAGAAACAATTAAAAGTAGTCAAAGATGGCATCTGGGGTTAGAAAGGGAAGGGAGGGCTATAAACAGGGAGATATGAAAGTGCTGCAGGGACAGAGAGGGGCACACAGATGCCTGATGATGTGGAAGAGGACAATGAAGGCCTGAGAAGGAACAGCCCAGAGGGGAGAAGGGGTAGCTGGCCAGAGCCAGGAGAAGGCAGAATTTCTAAGAGGGAGAAATGGCTATCTGTGGCCAGCATTAAGAGTTCCCATGAGATTGGACTGCCTGCTGGTGGAAGTTACTGTTCAGCTCTAAAGGAATAGCTTTGCAGCCTGCTCAGAAGAAAAGTTGCCTGTACAAATACTCACTGCACTGTCTCCATGAGATGCCCCTCTCTGTTTGCCTAACAAGATGTGTCATATGGATCTGCTCTGCTGCCTGTTCACAACTACTGTAGAAGACCATGGTGTGCTGGGGCAGCACAGATGAAAGGAGATGAGTGTTTCAAAGGCAACAACAGAAAGGCTTGGGCTTACTTGGTAAACAAGAGTGTGAAAGTCCAATGGGAATTCTACATAAAGGAAATAACAAATGCA
This sequence comes from Fukomys damarensis, assembly GCF_012274545.1. Classification (NCBI taxonomy): domain Eukaryota; kingdom Metazoa; phylum Chordata; class Mammalia; order Rodentia; family Bathyergidae; genus Fukomys; species Fukomys damarensis. Next base: position 10,625,248 of record NW_022900944.1, on the reverse strand, counting down.
CATCTCACAAGACAGTGGACAAGTGTAGCTGAGGAATGAGATGGTGGGGAAGTCCATTAATGAAGGGCTTTGATGTATAGAGTGAGAGAACTTAACAAAGGCTCCCATGAGGGATGACCTGATAATATCTGGGTCATGGCATCGATGGCTGCTAAGAGTTGGATGTGTTTTGTCCTTCACAGTTCATGTTCTAGGTCCTTGGTCCTCATGTGGTAGTCTTAAGTGATAGGAGACCCTATAAGATAAGAGGCCTGGTATAAAACGATTCTTTAGGGGCACAGTCATTGAAAAGGATTAATGTAGTTCTAACAATAAATTGAAAGATCCTACAGAGAGAAACTTTTCTTAAGATTAATATTACACCCTTCCCTGATCTCTGGGTTTCTTTCTGGCTATATGAAAGTGTTGTACATATTGAAAATTTTACTTCTGTTTTTCTCAAATGTTGGGATACAGACAAGGAGCCTTCACTATGAAGGCACTTGATCCTATATTTCTAGGTTCCAAACATGAGAGCTAAACAAACATGTTCTTTATAGCTGTCAAGCCTCAGATATTTTCTTATATCCATAGAAAACAAGATAGTGCAGTGCAACAGAAAAGAGCCCAAGACTTTACCTGAAGAATCCCCAAATGCCCAGGCGATACTGAATGGTCACTACCACCACATTCTCAAGGGCAGTGAGGGCCAGTCCATCATAGGTGGAAGCCCCGCCCATCCACAGACCACCTCCATGGATCCACACCATCACCTGTACGGAAGAAATACAGCAACAATGATTCCAGGAAACAGAATGGGGAAGGACCTCAAAGCATCCCTCACTCTTGGAGGCCATTACTCAAAAACCACCAGTGCCCTCAAGGTTACAAAAGGCACTTTCTCTGTTCCTGTACTCACTGGCTGCATTTCAGGCCATGCCAGGCCTCAATTCAATTCCCACTGGTACTCATGCCAATCTACATGTTCAATGTCCACAAAAGGCCCCTAAATTTGAGAATGTCATCATAGGAGTAGCAAAGGCAAGGAGGTACAGTTATGCTCCACTCTCCTCATCCACACGCCCAGATCATTTGACCACCTAAACATAATCACACAAAACCCTTGCTATTTCGGTTTCATCCTAGTTAATGCTGATGAAATCAAGTTGATGAAATCAATGTCCCTATGTTCTACTATTATCTGAAAACACAATACTACCTCCACTGAGGTTTCCTCCAAAAGTGCCTCCTTACTGCTTTATCTGAAGATCAAATGCTACCCAAGCACTTAAGCCCAGCTCCCAACATCTCCTTCAGAAAGCCTGAAATTATTTGAATAACATTATCTAATAATCTACTATATAAAGGGTATATGATATGCATTGAAGGTGAGAGTTGAAAAAATGTGTAATTCATATTTCTTGCATTGAAAAAGCTTACATTGCAAGTAACTACAGACATTTAACAGAACAATAATTTTATAATTACATTGCTAATTATAGTGCACAGTCAATGCACTATATCCTATTCTACACAGTCAATGCACTACATCCTATTCTAAGCAATATAAAATAGACTATGTATAAGGTAAGCACTAGCAAGTGTACCATTTAAAAGTAAAACTGAGACACCTCTTCCTGAGATTCCACAGCTGAGCAGCCTGGGAAGGAGGAGTAGAGCAGGCTTTCTTGCCCCAGAATTCCTCTGCTCAGCTGCATACTGACCATAGCCCTAGCGACAGCACAGTAAGCCAGCTATAAGGGCAGGAGGGAGATCCTGCTGCTGCTCTGCCTAGTGAGTCATCAGTGCTGGCTGTGCACATTCAGCCAGGACTGACATAAAGCTTCATACTCATCACCAAATACTCATAGGTAATTAATCCATTTGATGAATCAGGACAAGAAAACTACACAAAGTGTCCAAGGCTCTCCGCAAGTCAAAGACAGATCCAGGATTTAAACTCAGACCCTGTAGTTCTAGAACCGGTGTCCATAGCTATGGGTTTCCTCTTTTCAGGTCCCAGGTCTCCTGTTTTGCTTCCACTTTTGAGCCTTGCTTCTCTCCAGGGAAAGGACTAAGTCAAGAAAATCAGGGACTGAATGTGGGGCACCAGGACTGGTAAGAAATTGGATGGTGAAGAGGTTAGGAGGTGTCTGTGCAGCCCAGGCAACAAGACCCATGAAGGCAGGAGTGATGTAATCATGGTACCATGATCTTACCATCCCCAACCCTAAGACTAACTGTGTGTGCTGTGAGGCACAGAGGGCAAATAGCCACATAAATAAATGAGGGAGGTTTCTTTCCAAACTTCTTACACCTTACAGTGTAAGTAGAGGAACAACTTGTAGTCCTAAGATCATATCCTCCCCAACACTTGGCTCTATGCTAGGTGTAAACAGAACATTGACTTGGGGTAGACACGCATCCCCTTACATCCCAGGGATCTACTCTTCCACCTTCCAGTCTTTACCTGCCTACACACCACTGACACTTCACTTGTTTTGCAAAGACTGATTTAATGATTTCATCAAAGAATGATTTAGTTAGGGAGCAAAATGTACTAAAATAAAATCTTAAAAGAGTCATCATCATGCTGCGCTGCTGAAATGCCAGCTACTAAGGAGGCTGAAACAGGAAAATCACAAACTTGAGGACTACTTGAGCAACTTAGAGAGAGGTAATCACAAATGGAACTCGATCTTCAATACCGTAAGGGGAAATGTCTCAAATGTGGGCTAAAAACCAAAGGAAAGAGACTATGGAATTGTTCAGTCTCCATCCAATAACCTTCTATCATAGTACAGGAAAAGCTTTCCAGGGAGGTCATGGTGCACTTAGGAAAACACAAACATGGTTGATTTTCTAGTCCATGCCAAACGTTGATTTCAAAATCAGAACACCTGCGCATTTGTTCTATTGATCAGAATCCCTTTCCTCCTTTGTTTCACTCTCTATTGAAAAGAAAGTTGTCTTATTTGTTTTACTCTAAGATTTCCCCGCTCTAAATGTATTGCACATTGTGTTTGAGTTGTTCTGGGGACCAGCTTCTTAACACAGTAAGAGTAATCCTTTTTCACCTTCACTTAGCATGAGGGAAATTAAAAATTGAAGATATACATGTCAGAAGTAGAGCAGACTTCACCAAAGGCCTGAGATCACTAGAAAAAAATAAGATAAGGAGTATTTGTACTTACTGTGATGAAATGCAGCCTCTGTCTGCCAAAATCAATTATGGGCTTGGTACCCATACCCCGACCTGCCTTCCCCTCCTTCCCATCTGCAGAGCGAAATCCCAGATGCTGGAACTCACAAGTCTCCACCGGTGGTGCCCATACTCACAGGCAGGCTGCTGTTCTTCTTCAAGTCAGCAGGAGTATAAATGTTTAGGTAAAGACAATCTTCAGAAAATGTCAGAGGAATTTTCTCCTTTCTGTTGCTAAATAGCTCTGACATCTGCTTTCCCTGCTCTGCATCTTGGGAGCACCTGGAATGTGAGAGAGACCACATCTGAGCTTCAAGCAGGTGGAAGCTGGAAGTGTCACTCGGGGTGGGACTTTGAACCATGAAGATAATGCCTATAGGTGACATCGCTGCCATTGAACTGGAGTCATTGCAAAGGCTTTGAGTTTGCCTGGTATGCCTATTTGGAACCCAAGGACTCTCTAAAGCAGGGGTGCCCAACCTTTACCTTGTGTGGGCCACATCTAGTAAAAATAAATTGTCTTGACTACCCATAAAGTACAAAATATGGTTAAGGTAAATAAATAACAAAACTTCCTTCATTGGATTTTTATGATAACATTAAGATAAGATGTCAAATAACACATGAAATTAGTGAAATATGTGACTTTCTCCTGTGAGACTATTCCATGAACATCTGGTTCAATGAATGTGGCTTCGATTCTTACTAAGTTCTTGAAGGTCTTGTTAGAAATTTTTTCATCTCATTTTACTCTTCTGTTCCTAATAAATGGAATAAATGGATATTCAAAAATTCCCATACTGCCAAAAATCCATAACATGAATAAAGCTCAACTGTGAAGCAAGAAATATATTTCTCCATCAAGACCAGTCTTACAAGGTTTAGTAAAGAGACACATCCAAGTTTAAGTAAAGTTGAATGTCTGGTTATTATTTAGATCTAAAATGTGCCCCAAGATCTCAAGTGTTCACAGGTGCAGCTTTTCAAAGATGACTCAAACCTGCAGGTGCTACAGCCACTGGTGGATTAATCCACAGATGAATCATTAGCTAAATGTGCTGTTAGAAGGGGCAGCATGCTCAGAAGAGGTCGTTCACTAGGGTAAGACCCGGAATGGTGACCCTGCCTTCCAGCTCCTCCCCACTCTGTCTGCTTCCTGCCCACCATGGCTTGTGCGTCTTTTCCCCACCAGACATTTTCACTATGCTGTTTCTGCCCTTGATCTGGCATGCAGGGACTATAATCCTGGCCAAATCACACTTCTCCTCCTTTTAATAGTATTGAGTATTGTGTGTCATAGAGAGAAATGACTAAGAAACTGCCAAAAAATAATAAACAGATAAACGTTTTTCTAGTATTGGCAATGTTATATATCTAACTATAGCAATATCATGAATAAAAAGCTATTTGATATATTTGTTGTATTTCTTTTTTCTCTCTCTCTCTTTGAGTTTATTCGTACATTTTAGGTATAAAACACAGTTACATTCATTATTGGGATCCTGTACCTTTATATGACAGATCTTGGTTCTCATTTTTTCCCCTTGTCCCTGCCCTCCTTTCATCCCCTCCTCCCCTCCCCATTTACAAACACTTTATTTCCATTTTTTTATTTTCTCATATTTTTTTCTTTTCCCTTATTCCTTATCCCCTACCCTTCCCACTTTCCCTACACCTTTAGCCCTTTTCTTTCTATTTCACATTTGTCTGGTGTGAAAATAGTGCATAAAATCCTAGTGATGTAATTGACCATATTTGTTGTATATCTTATGCCATTGCTAATAAAAACAATTTCACTTATTAGATTATTTCACCAAATAATACAATAAGCCCAAGTTTAAAAATTAAATGGAAAACATATGTGTGCTTCATAAGAGTAAAACACTGTCTTCAAAAGTAGACACATGTTAGTGCGTGGAAAAACTATTACCAATAATGCTGGATTTCACTCAGCAAGTCAACAAAACCCAGGTAATGACTGATATGTCTCAGTTTTAACTGGACTGACTGTATAGCAGGGAGATGAAAAACTCAGTTCTACACCCTCCCTAGTTTTCTATTGTGACCTGTGTAGTCTGCACTGAAGCTTCTGCCAATGCAGTCATGAATATATTACTAAAAATCACATAATAATATTAAAATTTTCCTGTCCAGGGAGCCACATTAGTAGCCATCCAGAGCCACATGAGGCCATAGACCAGATGTTGGATACCCTTGTTCTAGAGTCTCCTAGACCATATAAACGAGAAGTTGGCACCTCTCATTCTTGGCATCTTTGCAATATCCTGGACCAACGAGAGGAGACTGCCCGTGCACTAACCAACCGGCCAAGGTAGATGGTGTTTCCCATCTCTGCTCTCTGCTTGGCTTTCTAATGTGGTTGGCAGGGTGACCACATTCCTTCTCCAGATAACCATGTTCTAATCCCTGTGTTTGTGGCATGGAGTGGGGCAGGGGAGTATTTCAACAGAACTCCCCAAATGGCTGACTCACTCATAGACTGAAGCTGGTTATGGGGACATCTTTGTGGGACAACAGAAGCAAATCCCTTCCAGTGCTAAATCAACCATGGACATGCTGGTGAATATTGGGTGAATTCTGTTCTTTTTCCTGGGCCCCCATCTGCCAGGTCCATGTGTCAGGTGCTTTCTCTAAGGATCTTGCAGCCCAAGCATGTGACAATGGTATCATCAGCCTTTCCCTGGCAATCACCGTCAGCTGCCCTAATGCCAGGTCTCAACAATGCAGCAGAACTTAGAATATATAACAAATTCTGAATACTCCCAGTATACCACGCACTGATAGAAAAATCTCCTTAGGAACAACTCACTGAGGCCTCAGATTGACTTCATACATGGTTTCTACAATTATCACTGTTTTACAGGTGAAATAACTGAGGCACTGAGAGATTAAAGAGCCTAGCCAAGGGCAACCAAGAAGACTTATGCTATGAATATGTCCAAGCACATTAAAGCAACATTCCCAGGTGGCAGCGAAATAGGTGATAGGCATTGTTGCTCCAGGACACAGAAGAATTAATTGAAGCTATCAGGTGCCAGGATGACAGCTGTTAAGTGGCAGAGGTGGAGACAGCAGACGTGACTTCTACATTTCCATGCCGGGAATTTCCCATGTAGCATGAAGACTCAGGGGGACATAATATTCTTTGAAAATGAAATTCAAATGGCCAAGCAGGAAAAAAGAATTCAACTTCACTGATATTTACGTAATTCCCAAATAAAAAGTAAAATTATATTTATGGTTATTGTATTACTTTGTCTGTACAATAGCCAAAAGTCATTCTTTTAATAAACTCAAATATCACCAGGTCCTGTAAATGTAAGTTTTCATATAAGGATTAAATGAGTGTACACAGTTGAACTATGGAGGAAAATTTCATGAAAATGAAATGTCATTTCTTAGAATTTATCATGTAATATCCATGATGTGTATGCTGATTTAGCTAAAATTGTTCAACATAGCTTTGTTTAAAAATGGGAAGAACTATAGTTAAGGATGGGTGGAGGTGTTGTAGGGAGGGAAGAGGATAGGAAAAACTATAAAATAAAAGATGTGTCATGTACAGGTACAAATTTCCTGTGATGAATGTGGTCATTATATATACCTAAAATATACCAATAAACTTAATTAATTTTTTTAAATGAGCAGAATTTTTAGAGCTACTAAATGACCCTAAATAATATTTTGGCCAATATTCATAAATAAATTTCAATACCTACACTAATGAAATCATTAAAGATCAGGCTGTGATGTTTAATGGCACAGGATGATGTTGCTGTAACACTGATCAGAGACAAGGTAGTGATCCAAACTCTAAGCACAACCCATTTTCAAAGGAGGACGAAGTACAAAAGACTGGGAAATATAATCCCAAGTACTAACAGCAATTACCCTCTGGTGGTGGACTTGTACACAGCTTTATTTCTTTCACATTTGCTTCTCTAAGTTATCCAGCTTTTCTGCAATATCATTGCACTATTTTTATAATCAAGAAGTAAGAACAATGTATATTATCTTTAAGAGAAGGGACTGCAGCCAGAAGCATGACCCAGGGAGTCTGTAGAGGTAGACTTCTGTGAGGAAAAATTCCTGAACTGACATTGTTTGTGTCTGGATTGCTCTGGGAGTAGCTGAGAGGCTGTTTGGACAGGTTGGGCTTCTCCCCTCAGCGAGTCACTGTGTCTAGGAACTGAGACCCAGCTGGGAGCTTGACCTGGACAAGGGAACACTCCATTATTTCCTACCAAAACATGGCTCCTCGCCTACCCAACCCTGGCCATACCAAGGCTCGAGACAGGAGAACAGACAGCATCATTACTTTTCCTCTTCCTCGGGGCTTGGGGGAGAGGCTGCTTACTTTCAACACCTTAGCATAATCTTTCATAGTAGACTTTCCTAGTATTAATACAGGTAGTACTATACTGTTCATTATCTCTTTCCCCTGGTAGGATGCAAAATAAATATCATATAATAGAGTAGAGAGCTCTGCTTTGTTGGTGGATTCTCAGCACTTAGATCATGCCTAGGATGTATCAGGTGCTCAATAAATATGTGCTGAATAGAAGCCTCTAGAAAGCGGTTATATTGTCAGAATGTTTTCAAGAGTCTACGGTATTCCAGAGAATTTCAAAGAAAATACAAACCAATTAAAGGGTTGTCCTCACTCTTTCCTGTCTCATTCTCAGGAAAAAAAAATATCACTAAGACATGCCAAGTTCACCACACCAGCTTACATGGGAGGGTAAGAGGTGGTGTTCTTCACATCATCCCATGGTTCCGCAGGCTGTGGAGGAGCAAACCTCAGGGATCCGAGAGGGGGTTTGGCAAAAGGGACTCCCAGGAAAATGGCCACAGTCTGTGCAACTCCTTCCAGGCTGACATACTTTCCAAGGACTTTTCCATGCACAGTGTCCACCACAGGTGACAAAGGTGGGTGTTCTGCTGGATGAGAAGAGGAAAGAAGAATCCATCAGAAGATGAAGGTGATTAAACGCACATCAGTTTCTAGGCATGTGATCTCCAATAAGTCACCTCAACCCTCTAGGCTTCAGTTTCTTAGGTGAAATATGAATGAGAAACAATATCCTTCCTACCACTGAGGGTTAATTTCATGAATGAATTGGCAAGGGAAATATAAAGGTATCCAGGCTCAAACAAAAATAAAAAGGGGAAGTGCCGCCTGGAGTGAAAAAGTTCTTAGCTTTCCCGTCCACGAGCTTCTGTGTGCAGGTGTGCATTAGGGCTGCATACTAGATGAGAAGATGACAAACGGTGACCCAAGTGCTGTAGAGGGCTGACCTGCGGGGAGAGGTGATCCCAAACATAAAGTACTAGATCTAAAGCCTGGAAGCAGGAGCTTCTGTCCTTCTAGAAACAGAAAGGTGCTAGAGAAGTTGGAGGAGGTGGTGAAGGCTTCTGATTACTGTTATCATAGAGGAGCTGAACTTGCAGCAGGAGTAAGAGTGAATAAGGAACGGTGGGAGGAGAGTTAATGTAGAAAGAAGAGGATGTGAAGAGGTACAAAGATAGCAAACCCAGGACCAGACTGGGAAAGAGCAAGTGACTCTTGAAGACGACCAGATGGAGTCCATGGGGAGAGGAAGATAATCCTGAAATGAAGAGGTGCCTGTTGGATTGAGCCTTAAATGCCAGTCCAAATATCGTGTTTTTGCTTGTTTGGCCAGTAAGAAGCAGGACACGATGAGCTTCTAGAATGCTCTGGTGGTTCTGAGCATTGCTATCCAGGGAGGAGAGAGACTGGGTGTCAATTTTCTGCCTGGAATGTTCACTCTGTTTGTGGGGAGCAGATAATTACTTTTCATCTCTCTGTAGTTTTCTCAGCAGTCATGCTTCCCCATGCTTTGGGGGCCAGAGCAAATTAACCTGATCATCCTAAAAGAGGAAGGTAAACTTTGAGACTCCTGATCATGACTACCCACGGACCTTCTTTTACCTTGCCTTTTTAACCTTAGTATATCGAAGCACTGCACATAAGGCATGATTTATATGCATTCATCCACCTGCTGTGCTCCCCTTTAGAATAATAATGCTGTATATCACCATTTCCTTAAAAATGAGTGGTCAGGAAAGAAAAGAATTTTTTAAAAAAAGGAAAGAAAAGAATAATCCAGATTTGTCCTGATAAAGGAATAGTCAATGAGATTGAGAACTCTATTGTGAAACAGGTCACAAACAATATATGCATCATTATCAATGCAGACATTCCTCATTTAACTACCTACCTGTTTCATAAATGTGCTGACTTCATGTGCGCTGTTCCAATTTACAACCCACTGCTCTGACTTATGTCTTTTTTTGTAGAGTTTTGTACATCTTGTTTATAGAGCTTCAATATCTTTTTTGTACACTACCTTTTTATACAGTACTATAATTTTAGCTGATTGGATTATACAGTGCTAGAGTAGCATGTTCTGCTATACATTGCAATGTGTGAGTTATGCAAATAAAAGGAAAGTTATGAAGTTGAAGTTTCCACTGACCGTTTCTTTGTTCTAAATATTATGTACAACTCTTTATTTAACAACCAACTCATGTAAGGACCTTGTTGCTAGACTACAACTTGAAGAATGTCTGTAGTTATTCCCATAATGTGAACAGTTAGTCTGTTGTTGCTGTTTTTGTTCTTGTCATTGTGGTGTCGCATTGCTAATTGTGACAAATAACAGCAAGATAAAATATCAGGAGATACCTAGAGAGTGCCTCCAACTTACAGTGCTTTAATTTATGATTTTTTAACTTTTAAAAAATAATTTTATCAAGACATTTGTTTATTGTAAGTTAAGGAACATTTGTATTGTGAAAAATAGTCAATAACTAGAAACTCTTTATGGAAACCAGTATACAAACACATATCCATACCTCATTTTATTAAAAGCATTTTCTATAGTTGTTTCCTTTTGTACTTATTGCTAATTATTACCAGTCAGGATGCCCTTGGGATTTCATAGTGGAGGTGGCTTTATTTTTTATTCATTTCAAGATTTCTGCACTAAGGTAGATCTATTTTAGTAATAATGAAGAGATAGCAAGATGCAAATGAGGAATTGTGAAGAAAGACTTGGTCCTCCTTGCCAGATGGGGGACTGCTGAAGTGAAAGAAGACTGAATAACAGATATGTAATGCTAGCTCCATTTTAGATAGGGGGAGTCCAGTGAGAATGCTGTTAAGAAGATTCCATAGGATGAATCTTGCACCCCAGGACTGGAAAGAGCTGGTAAAGGGCAAATACAGTCATCTTCCCGAAGGTGAGGGTGCACAGCATGGGTATGTGACTTCACTGCAGACCCATGTAAGAGAACAGAACAAGCACAGACAATGACACATCTGAGACTAAGCGCACCCACCAGAGTGGTGGCAAAAGAAGGCCAGAGTGTCGAGGCAGCCCAGGGAAAAGAGAAGGCGGTTGGCAGGAGTGCTGAGTGCTCCCAAGAGGTGAAGGAGAGTAAAGTGTGAACAGAAATGACTTGTTCCCAGTGTTAGCTCAGTGATGACTTCAACCCAGATGAAGTGGGTAGAAGTCAGACTGCCAAGCATAAAAAGGTGGTATACGAGGGTGGGTGGTATAAAAAAAGTACTGTAAAGCAGTAATCTAATCACTGATAAATTATATGGAATGTAAACATATGGAGCACTTACTGTGTGTGCCCCATACTCATCCAGTTCCTCAGGGAAGCCTTGGTGTGTTTGTTAGTGTTAATATGTCCAATTAACAGATAGCCAAACAGGATTTGAAAGCACCCCATGTGGATCTTCTAAATGTCAATGGATGACAACACCAAACCCTAGAAGTGAAGGAATGCTGCATTCTAATTTTGAGTCCTTTCTTGCTCTGCCTTTCACTAGCTCCAAGCCTACGACATATCACACGGCCAAAGAGACGGTAAAATCCAGACAGGGCCTGCAGTGTCAGGTACTGAAATACAAGTACTGGCTCTGGATTCAGGAGGCAAAATTAGACCCTGTCTTGCTTTTCCAGGTAGGAGATTACATATCTCCTAAGTCTTAGTTCCTCTGTCCACCATGTGGCATAGATTTTTGTTGAGGTCACTCATTGCATAACTGTTTCAACATGGATGTTTTGTGTATCTGATGATTTGAAATGTGAGGCTTTGATGACAGTGGAGACACTTTCACTCCTTAGTGCCAAGTAATCCAGAGTCTACATCTTCATTTTTAGTGTCTCATACCCTAAAACACCATTCACCTGCCCTAATGTCCTAGAGCAATGCTGCAGAACACCAGAACACAGGCCCTATGCCCCTAAACCCAAGAGGCCAATCATATACCATCTTCCCCTCCTTCCTCTCTTCCATTTAGGGAAAAATCACAGTGAAGTCCCATGTCCATAGTACACCCTCTCCTTCTGTCTCCTGACTGAGTTGGCTGCTTGCCCTTGTGCCACTACCACAATGATGAGGGTCATCCTTGGGAACTCTTAATAGCAAATCACATTTTCAGAGCCATCAGGCCCTGATTGGTAAATCTGACCATATATTAAATCTCCTATTAATACACTACAGTTTAAATCAAGTCCTTATTTATTTATCCCTTTCCCTTACTTCCTCTTAAGCAAATTCTATGCTAAGTGCTTTGGAAACAGCCACCCATTTCATCCTCACAAGAGCTCACTACATAGGTACTTATTGTCATTCCTTTTTAGAAATTGGAGAACCCAAGCAAAGCACACACAAATACCTTACAAAGGACACCCGGCCCAGAAGCGCTAGAATGAGATTAAGGTCTCCACTCTGGCTTCTGAGTCTATACTTTTATTATTTTGCTAGGCCACCCTTCATGATCTGCACAGATCAGGATTATGAACCAAAGGGAAGATAAAGTGAATTCTCTGAAATCTCTATATAAAAGGCATGGATTTAGCTTTTGCTAAATTTAGCTCTCCTGTGCCTGGTGCCTACAGTTGGGGTCTCTGGGTATTTATCCTCTTCTTTTCTTGCCAGAGCCTTGTCTGCAGAAGCTCAGTTACTCAAAGTTCAATTCCAAATACAGAGAGGAAAAACTACTGTACAACAGGACTTGTTCCCATTCCTTTGTCCTACACATGCACGCTTGCCAACTTCTTTCTAGGACAAGGATATCCAATTCATACCAATGATATTTGTATTTCAAAAAAAACTCACCACAGGCTGTAGAAGCAACAAAAGAAGCCAATATCACTGAATAAAGAAGCCACATTATGGGAAGACAGCAGCTCCTGTGCCAGTGAGGTCTCTGTGCTGCTCAGAGAAAAATGCATGGCCCTGCCCCACACTGCAGATCCCACCCCCATGCCTGCCAGATCTCAATTATCCAATTAATTACACACCCTAAACCAACAGGAAAAGCTGTCTCTCTTCCAAAAGATCTCCCCATGTGTCCCTGGGGTCATCAAACCACACATACCAGGACTTTACCCTCTTCTATGTGAATAGTCCTTATCCAAATACCAGACTACAGAGAGTCACAAATTCACAAAACAGTTTCTTGTAAAAGATTTCTCCCATGTGGGACTATAACTTTAGGGCAATATAAGCTTCCCAAAGGTAGTACAGTGAACAGATACCTGAGGTGGTCCAAAGATTTGGTTTGGGATCTATGAAAATAGCTGGTAAACTTTAAAGCCTTTCATAGCACTGGAGATGCCAACTAGATTTTGAGGGCACATCTTTTAGCTTCCCTGGACTTCTATCTCATAGAGGTCTAGGTTCTCAAGTTCAGAAGCAAACTTACACTTCATCCAGTCCTCTTGTGAGGCCTTACTTAGCTTTACAATATTCCTGCCATATTGACTGACTGTTACAGCACACCTTCAGGTCCAGGGAATGCAGTACTTTTTGGACAAAATGCTCTTATTTTTCTATTTATTCTTCAAATATTTGGCAAAATTCTCGGCCCTTACACAGGTGATGTGTACATAAAAATAAATTCAAGACTCAAAGACCTCTCTGTAATCAACAAGACAAATGGGGTTGTGAGTACAATTTACTCTGGGTGCACCTGTGAAATTTTGTTTACAAAGTGCTTGGGACATAAGAAAGCCACTGTAGATCACTCTCATAGGATCGTTTAATGTGCAACAAAAGGGATTTATATAAATGCACTCTGGTACAGCTGGCTAAGCATGAAAGAAGAACTGAGCATTTTGCTAGACCTATGTGACTATACTGACTATATTCTTAACCACCTGTTCTGGTGTTAAATATTTTGACAAGCCAATTTTCTGGTTATACTTGCTTGACCTCAAGAAAATCAGTATAGAAATTTGTCTTTTGGGATCTCATATACCTCTGCCCATTTTAAATACCTGAATATCCAACTGATTCCTAATGGATCCTTGAGGCTGCCAGAAACAATGGGGACTGGTTACCATTTGTGACTATTCAGAAAGGAAACCATTTGTTGACACAAAAGCCCTAGAGTTCTTGGGAGGGGCAGTGATTGAGTGGGAGCAATGATTACTGACCACTTGAACTTTATACTTTTCCACTTTGTGTGTAGACTTCTTGCTGGGAAAACATTGCCCTTCCAGGAATCACATGGCCCTATGCAACTGGTATTTACTTGAAATCATGAGTCGAGCAACTACTAATAGAGTAATAGTGACATCTGGCAGTATTATCTCCAGGCTGGCACAATAAGGACACACCAGAACCTTTTCAGGTGTTCTTTTCCCTGCAACCAGCTGGATGCAAAGCTGGAAATTGCTAGGGCAGTAGTGGCAAAACTATGGCATGCATGTTATTTGATTTTCTTTTAAGACAAGAGATGCTAATGTATGAGTTCTTGTTTCTAAATTTAAACATCAGTATTCAGGTTTAATTGCAGTGCTGGTGCTTTGCAACAAATAAATGGGTTTTAGGTTACAGTTTGAGCACTCATTCTAAAAGGTTCGCCATCACTGCTCTAGAGAACCAGGAATTTTGAAGACTACAGGTCCCTCCTGTGTTCTTAGATAACAGCTGTTTTCTGATCTGCAAAAGGGCTTTGGATTTTATTTCAGCAAGAAATAAATTTCTATTTGTTTTAGTCAATTTACAGATTTAGGAAGAGGACTATGACAAATATAGGCAGATTGTAAATAATTTTTAGTGACTTACATTTGGATACAATCAGTTTGGTCTCTATTCTTTCCCCTGAGCAAGTATGTACATAGTTACTCACATATCATTTTCAGTAAAATCAGAACAAATGTTGACTAGTTACTTTTCACATAGATAGGACAAAAATACATGAAACCCATAAGTTAAAGTAGGAAGGGTTTATTTTAGATGACCATCTGTAGCTGTTTCAGTCTACTGACCACTAGTTCCAAGGCAGGACAACATGGTAAAGGGGCATGGCAAAAAAGAAACAATTCATGGCATTTCAGGCAGGAGCACCAAAGCAGTGAGCCTTTCTTTCCCTTTATATTCCATCCAGGCTACAAGCCTATTGGTTGGAGCCACCCACACCCAGGATGGGCCTTCCCATTATCCATACCCAGAATTATGTTAAACCAATCAGTTGGCTAACCCAGTTGTCACATTTTTAATGCAGTGTCACATACCCATGACCCAGCCACTCCAAAAATCTCCATCTATGTGAGCATGAGGTATTGATTGGTAGGACATCTAGGTAGTATAAGCCATACAGATGCCATCAATGCCTGGCCATTTTTCCCTAAACCTTATAACCCCAGTGCTCTCTGACTACTTCCAACTTCCAAGACCTTTCTAATTGAGGGAATTCCCTGAAGAAAAGCCATATTATACATTGGAGAGCAGAATTTAGGGAATTTACAATGCTCTCATCCCCTGGAGTAGCTCTCAATGATTGACTGGACCTAGTGTGCAAAACCACAGGTCCCTCAGCTCTTTGAGGGGCTACCTTTGAAGTCAATATTCAATTCCCACAATTTTCTCCTGGTATTAAATTTCAGTCACTGCAGTGGTGATCACCTGCAATATAAATCTTTCATTGGCTGTTTTATCTTCACTTTCTCTCATTGTCATTCCCACCACTGTTTCTTGCATCTGCCAAATTTACTCTTACACTGCAATAATTGTCTCAGGTCTCCTTCCTGAGAAACCAAAGTAAGGCAATTATTTAAGTCTTAGCTCCTTAGTTCATATATACTGATCTGAGTTGAATTGTGTACCACTAGAATTCATATGTTGAAACTATCACTAGGACCTCAGAATGTGACTACATTTGCATACAGAACCTTTAGACAAGTGACTGAACTAAAATTAAACCATTAAAGTGGACTCTAACAAATTTTGTGTCATCAAAAGAGAGGAAATGTGGTTGTAGACACAGATGCCATGGGCATATGTGCACTGACACTGCACCTTTAATAGAAGTAAAAGTGACCAACCTTCTGCAAGCCAAAGATGAAGGCCTCAGAGTAAGCCAATCCTTCTGGCACCTTGCCCTGGGCTTCAAGCCTCTCAACCATGGGAAAAGAAATTTTTGTCTTTAAGCCACAGTCTGTGATTCATTGCTATGGCAGCAAAAACAGAGTAATACATGAACCCAACCCACTTGTTTTATTCTTACCCAGAGGAAACTAAAGCCAAGATATGAGTTTGGTTTACCTAAGGAAACAATGATAATGGGAGGAAAAGAATTTGAGGATTTCAACTTCTACATCACAGTAACTGACAGATATTTCTCTGACTTAATACATCACAGAGGTACTCTGACTGTACTCAAGACAAAATACCTTGATTTTGTAAGCAATTGCATTTTCAGTTCTTTAGGCTAGGGTGAAGAGTTGAGGAATGAAGGAGTAAGAGAGGCCAGAGGGGGAGGCAGGTAACTGAGAAAATGGGTTCTGTTTTCCCAAGTTCACTGGGCAAGCCTCTGCATCTGGCCTCCATTTGTCCAGGAATTATTGAGCACATCATGCCATGAGACAGTGATTACAAAGGTCCCTTTTGAAGCCAGAAGGAAAGAGTAGATAAGAATGTCCTTCAAGGGAACAAGGAGGTTTGAAAATCCACCTTTCACAAATTGGATTTCCAGTCAAAAACTGTTACAGAAAATCATTTTTATAATGAGTAGGAGCCCAGCTTGTACCATGAGAGAATGGGAAGGAAGGAGCCTGTAAGCATCAAGGGGTGTTACTGGACTTTCACCATGACATTTATGCTCCAGGTAGTAGATCTCCCTTGGTCTCATTATTCTGTCTCTGGGACCCCATGCAGGATTTTCCCTGCAAAGTCTCTGTTTTCTTCTTCAAGTTTCAATAAAACTAAACCCTCTTGGTTTGTTCTGGCTGTTGTCAGCAATGACATGATAGGAGAGCATCTTCTATATCAAGCCCCATCAAGTCACTCTGCACTTGACTCCTAATTGGTTTGCAAAATGCAGACTGTTGATGCTTCTGCCCAAGAAGAGACTGTGCATAGTGAATAGGAAAATGTTAGGACTTTTCTGAGGCTAGCATTAGCACTGGAATGCCAAAGCAGCAGCTCATCTCAAACTCAGTTCATCTCATTTCAAACATGGAGTTCACATGGAAAGGGGCTTCTAGCTGAGAAGGGTTCAGGCAAAGGGCACAGATTCTATCTCTAGTGATAGGCAGTGGATGCTACCGCATAACATTCATTAGCTCTCTTAAGATGCCCAGCGTTCATCCCATAAGCAGAATGACTCAGCCAGGAAGGTACTACATTTTCCTGTCACCATGGTTCAAATGGGCAATTTTTTGGCTAGAGCAAGCTAGGTCTTTGTCACAGCTTGATGTTTCTTGGGTACCTGGCTGGAAACTGGCTTCTGTTTCAGCCTTTGCTGGGATGGTGATGGAAGCACCCCTGTATATATAGTAGCTACCAGCCAGGCAATATATCTCCCCATTCCAACCCGCCATGTTATAGCAAAAGGGAATTTTTAGGTAGACAGACCCATTTCTAAGAAAAATTACTAAATTGGACAACTATGGGTTAACCATATTATTAAGTAACTATGGGTTAACTAGGTAACTATGCACTTTGTAGAATGTACCTGAGTGGCCATGACAACTTCTGTAACTTGTCACCACAGAAACATAACGAACTCAGAAAGTCCTGCTAGAACTCTTTGCTCTGCCCCTCCTCCACTGCTCTGCTTTGTGTAAACTCTGCTTCTGCTTCTGTACCTCCTGCCTGCAACCCTATAAAAAGCTGCCAGCCCACCAATATTCTGGGCCTGACTTCTTTGGGAATGATCCCAGTCAGGTCCATCGATGCAGTAAGAGTTGTACACTGCCCCCTGCCTTCCTGAGTGTCAATTTGCTAAAACATTTTGGTTCTCTGACTGGAAAATGTTGTGCTGACATTTTAGGCCACCAAGGGAGGCTTGGCGTTTGGGGCAGGGGCCTCTTTCCAGGTTTCTAATTGGAAGGCGTGCCCTCAGGCTTTTTGGAGTCCTCTTGGAGGCTTGAAGTTAGAAGCCTCTGATCAATGCTAGAAGCCTGCAAGGACCCAAACAGGGAAGGCGGGTGAAATCTGGTTTGTTCTTCCCATAATGTAGACCCCTGGGGGCACCTCAGTGAGTTTGTTTGTCCTCAGTTCAAGGAACTTAACACAGGAAGTTGAAAGGATTCTGTTCAAGAATAGGGCTCAGTGTTGTGCATTTTGGGGCTCCAGATTTATAAGTGATAGTAATGTGATAATATGCTCAAGGAGAAGGAGATCCTGATCACCTCTCAATAGTCAGGGCCAACCTCAAGAGAAGGGAGTTGGAATGTGTAAACTCTGAATGCTTGTTGAATGAATGTGTGAATGGTTGTAACAGACAGTGTAAACCATAGACCTTCAGTCTGTGCTTCACAGAGACAAGGGGTTTCCTCTCCAATCTATAGTTTGATTGGGCTCACTCTTTGATACTGTAGACTATCTAGGAAAGGCAAAATGGCAACATTACATGACATGTTCACATAGCCTGGATCATCTTTAAAGTGGCCGAAAGGCCCTCAGTCAGATGAACATCTTATTGGACTGTCCTTTGCGAGTCCCCACCCTTTGTCTGCCTCAACACCATTCACTGGTGCACAACATATATGTAGGCAGACAGAATGGGTACAAGTCAGAGCAAATCCACAGTCCTCGATTGCATGCTGCAAAACTTCAAAAAGGCTTTTCTGATAACTATGGCATAAAAATGAAACCCCCAAAACTCCACATCCTTTATGAAGTTTGATGGCTGCACCTTTGCCCTGAATAGCTGCCTTAAGGGACATTCAATGTTTATATCATTGCCCAGAAATAGCATATCTCTTTTTTCCCCAATGACCATGAACATGTGAATCTCAGAGTCAGAGCAAATCTCCTGGTCCAAAGGACCACATGATGATCCATGAGGTTGTGTTTATACCATGGCCTCTCAAGACACTCAGCTTACTAGATGTAGCACCATCTCAGGAAACAGATGACAAGTTAGAAAATCTGGTAAGACATTCTTTTCCAGGCCACCAGTTAGACTGGTGTCTAATAGAGAATTAACAAGAAAGTTCCTGTTTGTGTGGTTTTGCTCTTATGGAAATAAGGATTCCTATTATGTCATCACAGACCAGTGAGGTCACATAGAGTCTTAAGTGGGTGGGCAAGCTTTGGGTCCTAAATATTTGGTTAAATAGAAAGAGAATAATGCAGAGCATTCAGTTCAGGCATGCAGTTCTGCATGGACTTCCTATCTGACTTCCCTACCCATATCTCATTAAGTACCTGCTCCCTGTGAATGGGCTCAGCCAATTGACTTCAGGAAGGCAAGATAATCCCAAAATCTCAGATGGAAAAGACAGTCTAACAGATAGGTTGTGTGGCTCTGACATGAAATATTTAAATGTTGTAGAGGAAGAGATTTTGGTGGATTGGGGGATTTTTAAAAACTTCTGAGAGGTAACCCTGAAGAATAAGTGATATCTGAGCATGTACAGAGGAAAGACCTTCCAACTGGGATGAATGATATGATATCAAAGATTCTTTTTGACTTTGATATGTACCTTCATACAACCTTCATATTTTTATAGCTAAGGTATATCAACAAACATTAGTGGACTACTCAAAGTAACACAAGAAGTTGAAAGGATTCTGTTCAAGAATGGGGCTCAGTGTTGTGCATTTTGGGGCTCCAGATTTATAAGTGATAGTAATGTGACAATAAGCTCATGATTTGAAGGTCATATAAACTTGGAAGTTCAAGATACCCCAAAACAAATGACAAACTCCAATGACTTTACAGAGTAAGAATGAGTTGCTCGTTTCAATATGAAATGTTTAAAAAATCAGGCAAAATGACAACTTTACCATTTTATTCCTCTCTAGAAAGAATGGTAAAAAATAGAACTGGAAATTGAGATCAGTGGTAGAGTGATCACCTAAATTTCCTGATGTCCTGGGTTCAAACTTACCACTTCCATCCCCACAAAAACTCAACAAGCAGAAGAGTTTTTAAGATGCAAATAGTGTTGTTGGATGTGAATCCTCAGAATCCTACACTGATGACAATTATTATGAAGGGAGCTCATGATAAATCCACTTGTTGTTAAAAATCACTATGTATTGCAGTGTCAAATTCTGAAATCCACTTAGGTTTCCCACATCCTATGAAAGACTGCCCTCCAAAGCTAGCCAGCAGCTTCTCTTTCACAGCCACTTGCATTGCAATAGGCTCTGGTTGCATTGCAATAGGCCCTGGTTGCAATAGGCCCAGGGAAGCCCAAAGCCTCCTAATAACAAGCATGTTTACCCACCCAGGACACTAAGAAAGATTCCAGCTCCAGCATCACATGTAAGTCATTGAAAAACAGGCTTGTTAAGGCAAAGGCTCTCTTACTGAGGATGCTTGTACTGGAAGCCCTTCCTTCAACCAGCTGCCAGTTGCAACTTCTGACCTAGGTTCAGAACACATAGTTGGGTCCAAACATAATGCCAGTGCTTGGAACATTGCTTCCAATCCAGCTCTAGCTTCCTCCTCTGTGATTATAATCTTACAGGGCGAATGGGGAATCATAATTGACATGGTTGTTGTCTGGGCCCAAAGAAGCTGTTTGTGTTCAGAGAAGTACTGTATGTTTCAGCAGCCTTTCAGGAAGCACTAGAAGTTACCAGCCCTCAGTAATGCTGGAAAAAGTTTAAGTGCAATTGAAGTGTGAGAATTTTTTGCCATCCGAAATGTATGTTGCCAGTTATGCACACAAAAAATGGCCCAAACTATTCAAACATGCAATTCTTCTGTCTTAGCATCCACAGTGCTGGGATAACATGCATGTACTACTGCACAAGGCTCAGATTCTCTTTTTCTTTGTGGTTTTATTTTATTTAGTTTAGTTTTTTGGAATCAAGGTCCAACTATGTAACCCAGGCTGGCTTGGAACTTATGATCTTCCTGCCTTACTGTACTGAGTGTTGGGATTACAATCTTGTGCAATATTGTGCCTGGATCTACCTCAGGGTCTTTACCATTATATTTCTTTGCTTTTTTTTTTTCTTTTTTGAAACAGGGTCTCACTATGTAGTTGACACTGACCTGGAATTCACTATATAGCTCAGGCTGGTCTCGACCTCACAGTGATCCTCCTGCCTCAGCCTCCCGAGTGCTGGGATTACACGTGTGTGCCACCACGCCCAGCTACCGTTGTATTTCTTTCAGGAAGACTCTCCCTCCAACTTCTCACATGAACTAACTCACTCCCATCTCTATTAGTGTTCTCCAAAGAAACTTTCCTTGAATACCTTTTGTAACGTGCCATCTCATCACTCACTTAGAAAGTGACAATTTGTGATAGTTAATCCATCACCTTTAACCATGTGAATGAAATCAAAATCGAGGACTAGCCCAAAATATGTTTATAGTGAATAAACTCTTCAATATAACAACTTTACTCTTCAGGATGGGGATTAAGAAGGAGTTGGGGAGGGAGGGGTAGATAGGTAGAATAGAGAAAGGTTAGAAATGAGGTTAGAGGACATAGGAAGATCACACAAACTCTAGGGAGCTGTTGAAGAAAGGGGAAAAGACAGAACAAAATATTCCCAAGAACAGAACAAACTAACAGCAAAAGGGAGGCTAGAGACTGTAATCACTTTCTTTTAAAACTAATGGCAATCAAGAGAAAGAAAAAGAGAAGAAAGTGAAAAGAAAGAAAATAAATTCGAATTATGATAGGAACAGAAACAAAAAGGGAGAGTAATGGAGATCGAGATGGGAGGGTGAGGGGAAGATTTTTTTAAAAAGGAAAAAGTTTTGAGAATAGAAAAATATAGATAAAATATTTTAAAATGATTAAAGATAAGTGAAAAATATTACTTTAAAAATAAAAAATACAAATAGAAATGGAGGTCCTCCTTCAGGGTATGCCTTTGTTGACACAATAGACAGCATGGGCAGAAGTGTGCAGGTCTAAGTTAATCAGTCTCAGCAGGTCAGCAGCTAAGGTCACCTAAGGTTCAGGCTTATTTCTGGCTGCAAGGCACAAGTTGAGATCTCTGACCTCCTGCTGGATTGAACTCTGCAAGGTTCTACTTTAGGTTCCAGCTGTCTTTCCCCTGAAGGTAGACCAGGTTCCGATGTGCGGTACTGATCCCTCTGACTTACCAAGTATGGTGGTGTGGTGTGCCTTTATCACAGAGATTTTCTTCACTTTTCCGTTGGGTTTCAATTTTAATCTAGGAGCCTCAGAGAGGTCGTCTTTCTCTTGTTTGTGGGTCTGGATGAAGAGGAACAGCAACGCTCAACAACAAGGCCACACATCGAGAGGTCTGACAGGAGACTGTTCAGGAGACTATTCAGGAGAGCAGATCAGAAAGAGAGAGAACAAAGAAAGGATGGTCCTTTTATTGGTTTTGGGCTGGGCATACCTGTGAGCAGGCAGGCTACTTTTAACCTATCACAGGCCAGGTTGCCTTTGAAGGACTTAGCCTTGCAGAAGCTAAGTTTCATTTTTCTAAACTATTGGGGTCTTGGGAAAAGCAAACTTAAGATAGTGGCACGGAGGCATGAAGAACCTGGAAACATGGCCTGTAATGGCGGCATCAGGTCCCTAACAGTGGGGGCACAGACATCGCTGTTTTGGCACCTGCGCAGCTGGGTTTCTCTGCTGTGCTGCAGTGAAGGGCTGGGCCTACCCAAGGGTCTTGCACAGCTTCTGGGCTCCTCTCTTGTTCCATGCCAAAGAGGTGGGACCACCAGATGGAAACAAGCTGCTGCCAGGCTCCTCTGCTGCTGGGCTGCAGGGCTAAAGAGGAGACTCTGGAGTTGGATAATTCCTGTACTGAAACTGTTAAGATTTTGGTGACTCTTTTGGTGAACTAAATGTACTTTACATAATGAATTGGGCATTAGTCTTTGGGGGGCCAGGGACAAAATGGTATGGTCTAGATCAAAAATGTGTCCAAAAGCCTCACATTCAGAGGCTGGCCTGGTCAGAACAGGTTGGTTACTAGGGGCATGACTTGGGAAGGTGTATTCTCATGCCTGGCTCCTCTCTTCTCTCTGCCTCCTGAATACCACGTGATAATAGATTACTTCTGTTGTGCCAGTCTGGTATGTTGTTTCAGCCTTGGAGCCAACCAGCCACGGTCTGAATCCACTGAAATTATAGGCCAAAATAAATCTCCTGGAGGTTGTGATTGATTAGTATTTTTTACTTATTCTACTTATTCTTAGATTAGTCTTCTTTGCATCATCTAGCAGGTGTTGGTTCCATTTTTCATGTTCTCTTGTTTTTAAGGTGTATTCAAGTAGTTGGTCACTGAAGGTATCGTTGTCTTCTAGTTCTGAAATTCTGTCTTCATAGTGATTATTTCTGCTGCCTATAGTTTCAATATGATTTTAATCTCCTGGATTTCTGATTAAAACCTTTGCTTTAACTTATTCTTTGGTAAAGTGGTTATTCATATTTTGTACCATTATGTAATCTAGTTTTTTATTAGTGTCTTCTGAAGGCTCTGATATCTTTTTGGTTATTACTTCAATTATCTATTTATATCTTTTCTGATCCCACTGAGTACCTCTTTAATCTGTTTTGTAACCTCCTCTGTTAGCCTTTTGAGTGATTCAGGTGTGTGGCTTATGCTATCCTGCCCTCAGTGCCCTCTGGATTGGCTTTGGGAGAGTTGTGAGCTTTGGGAGACATTTTGTTTCCTTGTCTTTTCATGTTTATATTGTTCTCTTTGTTTGCTTTGTGCTAAGGTTAGTGGATGCTTACAGTCTAAAGACTATAGAGATCCATTTAGTTTTTAGTATAGAAATCTATTCAGTTGCCTTCAACAGTATACTCTGGTACAAAGATCTGTACTTTGAGCATGGCTACATATAATCCTTCCCACAACCCCAAGATCTGACCACCTTTGTTAATTTGAAAGGAGGAAATGTAGTGTAGTTAATTCAACAACTACATCCTCTGGAAATTTACTCTAGTACTGGTAATGTCACAAAGATAATGTAAGTGTTGGCTTACAAAAAAATAGTAAATTATGTGACCCTGTTAATATCAAGAAAATCACTAAACTATTATTGTCCAAGACAATATTATTCATTGCCCTTAATCCTAGAGAAGAAATCTGCAATTATGTAACATTAAGACAATCAGGTACTAACTTGCAGCTAATATGTACTACATATGATAGCTCTATCTCTGCTAATGGTAGGGAAGAATTCAACGGTAGTTTTAAAAAATTAACTATCAAAACATTAACAAAATATTATGATTATACTATTAAAGATATAGGGTTTGAAAATGGAATGCAAGAGGAAAACACTGAAACTTTAAACTTCATGTTATGGAAAGGAAGAAACAGAAGTGGTACAAAGGGTCCTATTGAGAAGCAGAAGGATGTTTATAGAATTAGGTAAATGTGAGAGGAAAAAGTGATGAGAAATAGAAGATAAAATAAGGAAGGAGATTTTAGTGTGAAGGTTTTTAGTTTTTTACCATTTAGTATGATGTTGGATATTGGTTTTTCATAGCCTTTATCAAGTTGAGATAAAGAGCATCTATTTCAATTTTATGCAGAGTGTTTATCACAAATTAGTGTTGAATTTTGTCAAATGCTTTTTCTGCATCTGTTGAGATGGTTAGATGGTTTTTATCCTTGACTGTGTTAATACAATATATTACATTTCTTGATTTATGTATGGTGAACCATCCTTGCACCCTGGAATAAATCTGACTTGATCAGGGTGTATGATCTTCTTAATGACTCTCTGTATTCTGTTTGCCAGTATCTTATTGAGGATTTTTACATCTATGTTCATTAGAGAGATTGGCCTTTTAGTTCTGTTTTTCATTGGGTCTTTCCTGGTTTGGGAATCAAACGAACACTTGCTTCCAGGAATGAATTTGGAAGTATTCCTTCCCCTTCAATTTCATTGAAAAGTTTAAAGATGAGGCTGTCCACTATCAACACTCCTGTTCAATAAAGTTCTGGAAACATTAGCCACAACAATTAGACAAGAGAAAGAAATAAAAGGAATAAAGATACAAAATGAAAAGGTTAAACTGTCATTATTTGCTGACGTTATGATACTCTACATAGAGTACCCAAAATATTCTGCCAAAAGACTTCTAGACTTAATTGACAAATTCAGCAGAGTAGCTGGATACAAGGTCAACACTCAAAAATCAATAGGCTTCTTGTACACAAACAACAGACTTACTGAGAGATAAACTAGGGTAACATTTCCTTTCACAATAGTGTCCAAAAAATATATCTAGGAATCAATCTAACAAAGGAAGCAAAAGACCTTTACACTGAAAATTACAGCACTCTGAAAAAAGAGATCAAAGAGGATATAAGAAAATGGAAAGACATCCCTTGCTCCAGGTAGGAAGAACCAACATAGTGAAAATGGCCACACCATCAAAACTGCTATACATATTCAATGCAATGATTAAAATTCCAACAGTTTATTTCACAGAACTAGAGAAAGCAATACAAAAATTCATTTGGAACTAAAAGAGACTTAGAATAGCAAAAGCCATTCTAGGCAACAGAAACATGACAGGAGTTATCACAATCCCCAATTTGAAACTATACTTTGAAGCCACTGTGATAAAAACAGCATGGTACTGGCAAAGAAACAGACCTGAGGATCAGTGGAATAGATTAAAAGATGTCAAAACAACTCCAGACGTACTCAGCTACTTCATCTTTGACAAAGGTGCCAACCACCTCACTGGAGGAAGTGTAGTTTCTTCAATAAACTGTGTTGGAAAAACTGGATTTCAATTTGTCAAGATTAAAATTAGACCTCCATCTTTCACCTTGCACTAAACTAAATTCCAAGTGGATTAAAGATCTAAATAGTAAAACAGAAACACTAAATTGCTGGAAGATAAGTTAGGTAGAACTCTCAAATACACTGGCATAGGAAAAGACTTTATGATCAAATCCCTGTAGCATGGAACCTAGCACAAAGAATCAACAACTGGAATCTCATCTTATAAAAATCTTCTGGGGCAAAAAATAAAAGCTTCTGCACTGCAAGAGAAACCACCAAGAGAGCTAAGAGGCAACATACAATGTGGGGAAAAAAATTTATCAGCTGTTCCTCAGACAAAGGTCTATTATCTAGAATATACAAAGAATTAAAAAAAAAATCAGACCCTCTCCAAATATAAAGACCCAACTCAAAAATGGGCATCTGAAATGAACGGACATTTCTCAGACAAAGAAATTAAAAAAGCAAATAAATATATAAAAAAATGCTCAACATCATTTGAAAGATGCACATGAAAACAACACTGACATTCCACCTCACCCCAGAAAGAATGGCTGCTATCAGAAATTAACCAATAACAAATGCTGGCAGGGTTGTGGGGAGAAAGGAAAACTCCATTTGTTCATGGGAGTGCAAACTGGTGTAACCACTGTGTAAATCAATATGAAGATACCTCAAACAACTAGGATTAGAGGTCCCATTTGACCCAGCTATCCCCCTACTGGGTATCTTCCTAAAAGAATTAAAAGAATCATACCACAGTGATGTATGCACCCCCATGTTTTTAGCAGTACAGTTTGTAATAGCTAAAACTTGGAAACAGCCTAATTGCCCATCAACTGGAGACTGGATAAAGAAGATGTTTTTTGTTTTTTGTTTTTTTATAAAATGGAGTACTACTCAGGCATAAAGAACATGAAACTAGAGATATTTATAGCTAAATGGATGCATTTTGAGGCCATACTCTTAAGTGAAATAAATAGGATATACATATGTAAATACTGAATAATTTCTCTGGTGTGAAAAACTAAAAGTGTAAATAGGTTCAAATGGTATAACTGATAATATGAAATAGGAAGAAAGGGTCTAAAGGAGTAGGGGAAGTGGGAATAGTAAGGGAAAAGAAATAAGGGGAAAAATGTGAAAAAAGGAAAACATGGAAACAAAGTCTTTGTAAATATGGAAGCGTGGAGGGGGTGAAGGGAGGGGAATGGGAAAAAAATAAGAACCAAGTTACATCATGTAAAGGTACAAGATCCTAATGAGGAATGTAACTGTACTGTATACCTAAAACATACCAATAAATAAAAATAAATAAATATAGTTACACAGCCACTAAAATAAATAAATATAATCAATCAATAAATAAATATAATCAATAAAATAAATAAATAAAATCAGGAAGGAGAAAAAGAAGTTGTAGAGGGTAAAGCAAATTAAAAAATTAAAGGGAAAAGATAAAAATTAAGGAAAAAAAGAAATAAAAAATGAGAAAGAACAAAGGAAAATTCCCCCAGACCTAAATAAACTGGCAAAAAAGGGAGGATTTAGCTCCATGGTGCTGCTGCCTGCCTCACAAGGACAACATCCTGTGTTTACTCCCTAGTACCAAAACCAAAACCAAAACCAAAAAAAAAAACACTGGTTAAGAAGGAGGAAAGGAAAGACCAGAAAAAAGAAAAAAGCTAAAAACAATCTACATACTTACAAAAGCCAAAAACAAAACACAATAAAAACTTTATGATTCCAAACATGTGGTTTTCTTCCTGGAATCTCCAAATTTTGGGCAGTATACAAGTGAAGACATGGCATTCATGCTAGTATATAAAGAAGGCAGTCAGAGCCTAGATCATACTGGATGAAGGAACTGGTAGGCAGTAAGATTAAGGCAAGGGCACCAATTCTATGACTTTCAAATTCAGAGCAATTCAGGCTGAGCCTGGCCTCTGGTTGTGGAAATAGAGCCTATGTCCTTTAATTTAAAACCCTTCAAGGGGTCTCTTGCCAGCTGCATCACAACTCCCTGGCCACAGCCATCACTCAGGGCTGTCCCTCATCCAGTCACTGTGGGAACATAGCACCAGAAACCCTGCATTGAAGCCATCTCACAACTGCTCTGAGTCCTGGGTCCAGACAATCAACCCCTCCCTGGAATGGTCCAACTACTCTCTTCAGGTGATACGGCGGGCACTTGGGCTGAAGTCTCCCACCAGCCCCTGCACCTGGAATGAAGGAAGACGGAAAAGTGACCATGGGAATTTTCAGGACCCGCTCTGAATGCGGTTTTTCTCTGACATTCCATTGGAAGGAATTTAGATTGTGACCAATCTAATCACAAAGAAGGTTGGGAAATACGGCCTGCATATGTGCCTTCAAAACTGTGGTAGATGTTAATGAACTCCCAGCAATCTCTGCCACAGAATAATACCCACTAAATCACTGTCATCTCCACAGCCCAGGTGTGCTAAAGCGGTGGGGTAGTTTTCCAAGAGGCCAAAGAAAATACCAGAGATAGCTTGGGAGAGGTAAGGATTATACTAAAATACAATAAAAAAAGGATAGGGTTAAGAGACAACAGCAAAGGAGCATCCAGTGGTGGTAGGCTCCACAGGACAGTCTCCATAAAACACTCAGAATGCCTGTTGGCATTGGACACAAAATTGACAAAGACAACTCACAGTGTCTCGGTGGTTTGGTGGACTACAGCACTTCTGGTGCTGTTTTTTACTTAGTTGCTGCAGGGAAGGGATTTTACAGATTGAGTGCCATAACAGCGAGATCATCTACTTTCTGTGTTCCATTGTATGACCAGTACTTGAAAAACCAGCTGACCTAGCAGATGTGCAGAAAGGCAGTTTCAACAGATAACGTGAGTTTGCCGTGTTCCCAGTGTCCCTCAGATCATATTTATCTGGAAGTTCTGGTTTCTGTTTGTTTATGACATGCCCTTGGCTTGCTAAGTCTTTGGAACACAAAGTGAACATGTCAGGGACACAGTGCCAAATGCCCTAGTTTTTCTCAGGGACCATATAATCTTGAATCTTATTCTTTCCCTAAATTATTCTTAAAAGACAATAAAATAGGGTTTTTAAAGGTTCAAACCCATATAGACAAAAAGATGCAGAGGAAACAACATTTTTAAAAGCTCAAAGGTTGACAACACAGAACTGATTTTAGAGCAGATCAAGTGGAAGTTAATAAAGAAAGAGAAAGATTTCAAACAGGTACAAATGTAAAATGAAGATAGGAAAACACCCTCAACTAAGCTGCACTTTTATAAGTACCTATAAAATGGGGATCAAGTATCCCCTGCTTATGGTCAGTTCTCTTCCTTTGAGATCCACCCCAGGACAAAATTTCCCCAACACTCTCTGCCTTTCCAATTCTTGAAATAGGAAGTCCCTGAGATTCTGACCACCGAATTATAACATCTGAGCATCAGAAGGTACTATGGAAGGGTTGATATAATGAAATCCCTGTGTGGAGGTCTGAGGGGCAAAAGGAGAAGTTTCCTGAGATTCAAGGATGTGGGTATAATAACGATCACTCTTGATCGAGGCTATGCTTGGTCACCTAAGGAGAGATCAGGACCATGAACAAGGTAATCTTGGCTCTTTACCCACTAGCCACCAGTGGCCCTCTTTTCTCCCCTGAATGACCTATTAGAAAGAATGCCCTT
This sequence comes from Fukomys damarensis, assembly GCF_012274545.1. Taxonomy (NCBI): domain Eukaryota; kingdom Metazoa; phylum Chordata; class Mammalia; order Rodentia; family Bathyergidae; genus Fukomys; species Fukomys damarensis. The sequence goes on along the minus strand of NW_022900944.1, from coordinate 10,596,163 downwards.
CTGTAAACCAATTGTTATATACAGGAAATCTAACCAAACAGTTATAACATCATGAATAAGAATCAAAGGGCACCGATCCCTTTTGAAAACTCCACGTACTGACAGGAATGCAGAGCAATGCACCCCTACTCTGCTGGTAGGAGTACAAATTGGTATGACTATGTAGTGCAATGGTGAAAATATAGAACCTCTATGACTCAGCAAACCACTGCTAGGTATACATTCAGAAGAAGTGCATGCATGCAACCATTAAGACATATTCTAGAACAGTCAAGACAACATTATTTGTAATATCCTCAAACTACAGACTATCTGTGAAAGATTGCATTATGCTGCCTCAATCCTACATTGAAGATTCAATTTCTAAAGTGTTATATTTAGAGACAGAGCATTTACTGAGGTAGTAAGGTTAAACAGTTAAGGGTGGGGTCCTACTCAAGTAGAATTTCTGTCCTTATAAGAAGGAACACTAGAATGTCCTTTCCCTCTCCTCACTCTCTCTTCCCACACCCTTAAAAAGACCATGTGAAGACACAGAGAAGGCAGCTGTCTGCAAACCAGGAAGAGAGCATTCACCAGGAATTGAATCAGCAGGAACTTTTTCTGGAATCTCTAATCTTCAGAACTATGCCAAAATGAATTTCTGTTGGTAAAGCTACAACAGTCTACTTTGTTATGGCAGCCTGGGTGAATTAATATATTATCCAAGTGCCCCCAAACAGTAGAATGGGCAAATGATGGCACATTCACACCATGAAGGACTTTACAGAACTAATAATTAGCACACTGTGACCATGTACAACAAGCAAGATGAATCTCAAAGCATCTTGTTGGGAGAAAGAAGAGACAAGAGTGTATGATTCTGTTAATGTAAAGCACAGAAATCAGAAAACACAAACAAACAAAACAAAACAAAAAAAACTCCAGGCCCCAAGCATTGTGTTGTCTGTGAGTTTAGCCTTTTTAGATCATTGGTGACACTTCTCCTTTCCAAATGTTACAGAGAAAATGAGTATTATGTTATTGGTTTCTTTTTCAAATATTCAGTAAGCTTCCTATTTTTTGTTCACGTTTCACAGTATATACGGCGTTTTTCTTTTACACAGCTGCCCTCTGGTGGCCACTAGGAAAACTCACAGGTAAAGATGTGGATTGTCCCTAAAGCTTTGCTTTGATCCAATTTAATCTGATTTTTTTTTTCTTTTTATTGAGTTTCTCGGAAACAATTTAATCTGATTTAATCAGATCCAAGACTATTTGGGTACTTAAACACTATTTTTCTTCCTTTTAAGAGAAGTAAATTTTTTTTTATTCTAGAGTACAGAAGTGACTAGATGTTTTATGTTTTTACAGTGATGAAAAGAAATGGTGATCAGGATATTCAATATGCACTCTGCTGATGAATGGGAATTGATGTGCCTCTTTTGTAAAGTAAATGTGCAGAGTAGAAAAAGAGTAATTAGGAAAGGGCTTTGCCTTTGACCCAGGTTATCTTCTGCAAATTTGGATGTCATAAATAATATTCAAAATGAAAATAGTCACTCCTGAAGTTGCTTGTCAAACTGTGTCCATAAATGTCCAACAAGCCAATACAGATTGGGACAGGGGCTCTAGCAACATAGAAAATACACATGTCCTGTTGTTCAGACTCTACTTCTGAATCAAAGATGTGCATCACAATGCCTGAAAACTAAAAAAAAAGACAAAAAAAAGGATGTCCAGGCCCATCCAAGAAAATTCTATTTCACCTGAACCAGGAAATGGCCTGGCCATTGAAATTTTAGGAAACCCCTCTACGGGATTCTTCTATCTACACTTCTTATCAAAAAGTCTCAATAAAATGAGAAAATTAAAGTCAGATTCCAAGTGTCTTTTGTGTATAAACTTTTATTCCATAAGACATCTGAATGCATGTGGACTGGAAGGTGGAAGATAAAGGGCTTTGTATCTGAATGAGCTGGGCCCTGTATATGATATGTTCTATCTATCCTGTCAAGATACCTGCAAAACTTAGAATCCTTTCAAGGATGCTGGGACTGCAAGCAGTAAATAAAAGATGTAGTCGGGCTTGGTGGCGCATTCCTATAATCCCAGCACTCGGGAGGCTGAAGCAAGAGGATCGCTTTGAGTTCGAGACCAGCCTGGGCTACATAGTGAGTTCCAGGTCAGTCTCAACTACATAGTGAGAAACTGTCTCAAAAAACTTAAAAAAAAAAAAAAAAGAAGAAAAAAGAAAGAAAAGGTGTGTGTAATATCATTTAATATTATACTTTAAAATAAGTGATTTTTTTCCAAATATCAATGTAGAAATTAGGCTTCCGTGGCTTCTGAGTTAATGGAAATTTTCAGATTATTTGCATGTGGCACAGTCCTCTGAGAGCCATAAAGTATCCCAAGCATCTGTGATTTACCCCTTCCATGGCCACCTAAGCCAAAAGACTAAGCCTTGGGTTACATGCTGAGAGAACTAGACACCTTGGAAAAAGACCTCCTGCAGAAAGACACAAGACATAGGCCTGGTTTTGACTTGTTACCAATTCAAGGAGTGATCTTGAGTGAATCCACTGGCACCTCTGTGCTCACTGTACAATGAGATATCGGGTCCAAACCTACATGTTTTCAAGGATGAGGTAATATCAAAGAGAGAAAGGGGACAGGTACAGGGCAAAGAGGAATGGTGGGGAGCGTGGAAACTCCTAATCAATTCCTGTAGGTTCCTCCATCACAGTTGCAGGGGATTCTTCCTTGTGCAGTCTGTGCAGGAGGTAACACTTCAGAGAATGTGTCATTACCATCATAAGTATAGATGTTTATCAGCGGCTTCCTGGAAGGTATTTGTATAGGGCTTTAAAGAAGCAATACCTTCTAATATGCATAAAAATGTTCTATGGGCTGTCAGAAGTCCTAGTTATCATATGGGAATGCTGCTCTATTGTTTCCAGATTCTCTGGTTTTGTTTCTAGAGAAGCTGGAAATACAGAACTTAATATAACGTTCCTATAATAAAATTATCTGGCAACTAATCACAAAACATTTTTTAACACAGTGTGGACTAAATGAAACATGTCTGGGGCTCAGAGTCAGGTAATGAGTTGTAGATCTCTGGACCAGAGGAATTTGAAGTAACTTGCAGTTTAGAAACTCTCCTATTCTGTGTGAATCATGCATATTATTGAGGCAACTGCAAAGAAAAACTAATTACCCTCTTGAATTACATGTATAATAAGGCTTTACGCAGATATAAAAAGTAAGAGTGCATCCTTTGCATGATGGTATGTAAAACATTTTCCCTATCATGTGGATAACTTTAATTCATCTTTTTTAAAAACAGTACTCGGGATTGAACCCAGGGCCTTTAACCCATCTTTTTTTCAAAAAATATAAATGCTATTTCTGCAAAGAGGTCTATTAATACTTCAGTCTGAATTAGGTTCTTTCCATTATACTTTTAAAGACACATTGCTTTTTTTGGGAAACACTTATCAAATTTAAATCATAAGATATTCACTTGCATGAACACTTACCTAATGTCTATTTGCTTGCTATCTGGCCATATTTTTATTCACCACTGGGAATCCCTTCTGAGGAAATCCCTGGTGTCTCCAGTGAAGAAACTTGATGTATCTTTGCTGAATGGCAGTTTAGGCTTGATGCTATCAGGGAAGTCTCTCTTCTGCTTGGTGCCTCTGATCTGACACTTGATACCTGATGCATGTTTTCTGCTGCTAAGAATGATGCTCTCTAACATCGCCCCAACCCCCTCACAGCTCAAATGAGCTAGAATAGAGACCCTTTTCAATTCTGGAGATTTCTAGGACTTCCTCACTTGGCTTCTGTCTAAAGCTGCCCTGGACTGGGGTCAAGGAACTTGCATTTAGGTAACAGATGCAGACACTTTCTCTGATAAGAAAGTCCACTTCATCTTGTGCACCGGGGGAGAATTATCAGTACAGCATAAAAGTATCCTCTCTGGATCCTATTCTGATTTTATTTCATATGAATCATAAGAGTATTATTATTATTATTATTATTTTGGTTTTTTGAGACAGGGTCTCACTATGTAGTTGAGACTAACCTGGAACTCACTATGTAGCCCAGGTTGGTCTTGAACTCACAGCAATCCTCCTGCCTCAGCCTCTAGAGTGCTGGGATTATAGGCGTGCACCACCAGGCCCAGTACATAAGAGCATTATTGTGACAACTAATGGGCCAGCCCTCCTCCAGACTTATTGAGCAAAGTTTGTTGCCATCCAAGACAGTTGCATTTTTTGATATTGAAAATAATTTCATGAGGATGATTCTTAAGTCCACAACACATCAGCTAAGTGGTTTATTCCGCAAAGATTCCCAACATAAAACAGCTAAACAGAGTGAAGCTAATAATGGACAGAGAAACTTCAAAGAATGAAGAAAGCCAAAAACCATGCAAAGATGATTTCTAAGGAGCAAGCAAGAAAAAGAAAGACAAGGACAAAGAAAAGATGGTTAAGGAGGAAAGAGGTCTGAGAAGAGCTTCAGAAGCTGACATGACCAGAGGGAAGATATTAGTCCAAAATCCCACTGTCTTTTCTTTCAGTCTCTGTCCAAGGCTCATGTTCAAATTCAGCATCAGGTACTGCTCTGTGTGATTGTAGGTTGGCCACAGAGGCAGATCATTCCCATTGGGATTTCTGAAATTAAGAGCACACACGAAAGTAAGATGTTTCTATTCTCCAGCACCTGGCGTGGGGGAAGCAGGCTCACCTACCCACTCTGAGCAAAATTAGCCCAGTATCTCATCATCTTCCTGCCCATCAATTTCTCCTCTTTTGTAGCTCCTTCTGCAGGAGACAAACACAAATCCAGCTGCTCACAAGTATTCCTCAGAAGCCCAACATCCCTCCCATTTGATGAATTCTTGTTATACCTCTCCTCCTGCTCGAGCTTCACGAGCTTCACCAAGTCGTGGCACTCATTTCATAGATGCAGATACTAAAAATCCATGCTACTGTGCTTTGCCCAAGAAATTGTGGTTTCCAAATGACAGAGACCAAATGTACATCTTCCCTGTCTAACTCCTGTAGGTTCCTTGGGACCTGAGATTTCTCTGACTGTCTCTCTCTTTCTCTTTCTCTTTGTGTCACACACACAAATACACACACATGCACACACTCACACACTTTCACAAACAATTAATTACAAGTTTCCCTCAATTTCCCCAGGGGATTTGTTCCCAGATGTCCCTGCAAACATCCAACTATGTCCAAATCCCTTATATGGAATAATGCAGCTTTTGCATACAACCTATGCACATCCTCACTTGTACTTTGTCATCTCAACATTGCTTATAATACCTACCACAATGTAAATGACATGTATATAGTTGTTAGGCTGTGTTGTTCAGGGAATGATGATAAGGAAGGGTCTGTACATGTTTAGTACATATGCAGTTTTCCTCAATATTGTCGGTCTGCAATTGGTTAAAAGCACAGATGTAGAGAGGTAACTGTAGTGTATTTCTGTGTCTGTAAAGGTAATGCCTGACTAAAGTACAAAATCCAAAATGCAGGAAGAGTACCTAAGTCTAGTATCTAATAAAAATAAGTCATGTTCCCATCACTTCCTTATAGACAACCAGTTAACACCTCAGAGACAGCCATTGTAATACCCACTTCTCAAGCACCCCGACCCCAGGATAGGCTCCACAGGTTGTGCTGTAAAGGATGCACAGGTTCAGTGGACAGCTTTGTATACATTTGGCCATATACTGGGCACATGTACTGCATATTATTCTTTTTATTGAATTTGTGTCTAGGAGATGATTCTCAATTTTCCCCTGTAAAGCTGCCATTTGTTGTCCTATAAACATATATTAATTTCAAAAAATAGATGTGCAATTGTATTCATGTAATGTATGCATCCAATATTCTACTGATAGATCTTTACCTTATTTCCAGTCTTCTGTTGATTAAAACAATGTTTAGTGTGCACATATATTTTTGTACATGTGAAGTACAATCATACAAAAAAATCCTAGAAGTCGAATTTTCAAGCTAAAGATTACACACATTGACAGAGGTTTCTATTAATATGTGAAACTGTCTGTTTCCCATACCTGCTGGAATGCAATGTTTAAAACTTACTGTCTTTGAAATCTTGATTGATGACAAATAATTCTCCAGCCAAGGGTAGTCTACAAATCTTTTGCCAAGAGTGACATTGAATGAATTTTCATATCCTCAAAAGCCACTGTGTCTCCTCTTCCATAAACTGTATGTTTACATATTACCTCAACTTGGATCAGGCTGTCCTTCTCTACCTTTAGGAGCTCTAGGTATCAAGGAATTTAGCCCTTTGATACAGATTGTTGATTTCTTACAATTCAGAGAGGCTATATGCTAGAACATAGTTCAGGCTCAATAATGGCTGTTGGGTAAGAACAGTGACATTTATTAAACACTCATTGTGTACTATATGAAAACTGTGCCATTTCAGCCTCATGACAATGTGAAAGGTAGTACCATCACTATCTGTGTTATCAGGATGAGTAGAGAATATAAGGAATAAACTACAGCCCATAAATATTCTGTATGGGAGGATCCATCCTCATTGTCCAGAAGCCAGCAGGAGTTAGTAAAGAGCCTTCATTACATAATGTTTTAGTTAAATATTTTAATAATTATGCCTGCGTGTAATTTTCATGGAATCTTTTCTATCGATAGCCTCGTCTAATTGGTTGGCCATTTTAGGCACCAAGCTCATCAAAACCTCAAGAATAAATGAGCTATCATCATTAGTAAGAGTTCAAACTTTCATCTGGATGCAGACATGTTGAGCTGAAATTATTTAAAAGAGAGGGGGGTCTTGTCTTTTAAAGTCCTGGGTGTAAGCTTCAAAGGATTTCTAAGATGCACAGGGACAGTAAGACCAGTGATCACAGAAATGGTTCTACACTTGATCTTAGCCATAAGGCTGAGAAGCAATAGAAATAGTTCTAATTTTTTTCAAAACTTAGATCACTTGAATGTCCCAAAGTACCCACCTTTCAGGTTTCAGTACAAAATGAAATACTCATCTAGAAAACATTCACTGGCAGCTCTTCTCATCTTGGTCTCTGAAACATCAGAATGGGGATGTTTTCCAGACCATGTATATGTCTATCTATAAACCATGGTGGTGATTACATCACAACTCACCAGGCCTCCTGGGCTAACATTCTAAAGAGAATTATAGACTATTCTGGGCTGAGGAATCATTTGTTATCAATCAAGATTTCAGTGAAAAATGTATTTTAAACATTGCATTCCAGCAGATGTGGGAAAGTTTCATGCATTCATAGAAACCTCATTAACATTTAAAATGTATAGTTTTTATCCTGAGAATTCTACTTTACTTCTAGGATTTTTTGTATAATTAGACTTCCACAAGAGCAATAAACATGTGTGCAGCCTAAGCATTGATTTAACCATCAGAAGATTGGAAACAATGTAAAAACCTATCAATATAATAATAGATGCATGTATTATATATTTAAATATAATTATATAAGTATATATTAAATTTATGTACAGTATGTTTATAGAACAACAAATGGTAGTGGTGGGTAAGTCAGGAAACATATATTAGCATATATACTACCTCATTCCAAGTTCCATGTTCCTGCAAAGGCAGGGGCCTCTGTGGCCAGTTTCTTACCAAACATGACAATGTCACCCATCAGGAAGGCACCTCCAAAGACAAAGCATATTTCATCACAGTGGTCAGCTTTGACGAAGGCTGGTTTTGTGTCTTCAAAGCACTGGGGCCGGTGTTGAAATTCATAGAAGTAAACAGGTGCACCAGCATCTGACAAAAGGTCAGAAAGGTCAAACTTTCATTTTTGTTGGAGCAAGGGGCCGGCCCTTCATCCCTCCCTACAAAATCCTGGATTTACAGAACCATGAGTGGGATGACTCAGACATAAGAGGTGATCTAAACCAACCTAACTTTCCCCCTTTTCATTTGAGGCTGGAATTCTCTGCTATAGTGGCTCTGATCCACAACCTTTCAGGGCAGTTTGAGAAGGCACTTGTTCTTGTCAGCAAACAAAAGCCCTTCATAGTAAGCCAAGATCTACCTTATGATTTCCTCTCATTGACTCTCCTTCCAATGTCTAGAGATAAACAGGGTAAGACTAATTAATTCTCTGCTTCCAAGAAAACACAATCCAAACATGTGAACCTACATGGCTTGGCCTCTCTTCTGCCAAAGGTCTTTGCTCTGTAGTTTCCAACACACATGTGCACACATATACAAACAAACATGGACACAGTTGCACAATACACAGCCCTTCACATAGGCACACATTAACACGCGCGCACACACACACACACACACAAACTTGATTTCCACTACCCCTCCAATTGTTAAACAATTTCTCTGCATCTGTTCCAGAAATATCCCACAATATAGTTGCTGTCTTAGTGACTTTTCTCTCACTGAGACAAAATACCCAACACTCAAAGTTAAAAGGGGAAGGGTTTATTTGGCTTACAGTTCATAGAGGTTTCTGTCCATAATCAGCTGGCTCCAAGGCAGGGTGGCAAAGGGACAACGGTTCATGGTGGCAGAAGACACTAAAAACAAGGGACCTTAACAGCTTCTTTCTGCCTTTTTTATCCATTCCAGACTACAGGAGTTCGGGCAGTGCCAAACCAATCACTCATGTGTGGTGGCTTAGTGATCACACACCCTTAACCCAGCATCACACATTCCAGGTTTAGCCACCTCTGCAAAAGCCTATGACCACATGAGATTTTGTGGGAACATATAGACACAAACCATAACAGTTGCCTTGTGCATAATGTCTCTACTTCCTCTCCTCTTTTTCTCTTTTAAAATTGAAGTTATTTATGGGTGATAAAAAGTACAGATTTTAAATGCAGTGTATGGTGTGTTTTTACAAATATATACAGTCATGCACCACCTCCCCAGTCAGGACATAGAGTATTTTCACCACCCCAAAAGGTCCCTTCTGGTCATTCATTCAAGATACAGGCAATGTTCTCATTCCTATTACTATAAATTAATTTCACCTGCTCTTGAACTTCACCCAATGAAGTCAATTTCACCAAATGAAATAATACAATATGTACTCTATTATATACTTCATGGCTTCTTTTACTAGTCATAACTTTTTGAGACTCAAGCATGTTGTTTCAATAGTCAATTCCTTTTTGTCACTGACTACTATGTTATTTCATGAATATACGAAAATTTGTTTATTCATCTGATGATAGACATTTAGGTTTTCTTCAGTTGCTTACAGAAATATGAATAGGCATGTGTGAGTCTTTTGTATGGACATATACTTTCACCCTCGACTGAGTAACAAGAAACAAGATTATTGAACAGTCAGATAGGTGAGTTTAAACTTATAAGAAACAGAGAGTTTTTTAAGGTGGCTGTACCATTTCCCTCTCCTACCAGTACTTTCTGAGAGTTCTGAACATTCCACATTCTTGGCAATACTTCTTGGTATGATTTGTGTTTTAAACTTACCCTTTCACTAAGTATAAATGGTTACTTTGTTTTCAGTTTATTTTCCACTTCCTTGATGATTAATATTGTTGAATACTTTTCATGGGCTTTGAGAGGTTCCAGTATCTTTTGAGAGATCTTTTTAGATATTTTCCCATTATTGCAAAAGACTGTTTTGTTTTGTTTTTTAATGAACACAAGTTCTTCTATTCTGGATATGTTTTTTGTGAGATTGTATTGTGAATATTTTCTTCTGGTATGTGGCTTGCATTTTCATTTTTAGCAGTATATTAGGTAAAATTCACTTAACATAAAATTCATCACTTTAGCCATTTTACAGAACATAAGAAATTCAATGATTTTTAATACCCTGAGAATGTTGTACAAACATCAACACTATTTTTACCCAGAACATTTTTATCATTCCAAATAGAAATCCCACATCCATTAAGTAGTCACTCCATTTAACCTTCCCCTCAGGCCTTGGAAAACATAATTCTTGTTTCTAACTCTATGGACTTGCCTAGTTTGGACATTTCATATAAATAGAATCATACATAGGTGTTTTTATTTTTTTTGGTCTGGCTTCTTTCAATTAAAGTTCTCAAGATTCACTTATGTTGTAGCTATAGTTCATTTATAGGAGCACCTTTATATTAATAGTTTGCAACTTCAACACTGCACTTTCAATAACAGAATAGCTATACAAAATATAAAGAAAATAGAAGATTTAAGTGATACTATAAATCAGCTAGACCTTGTAGACATGGAAAGAACACTGCACCCAACAGGATCAGAGTCCATATGCTTCTTAAAAGCACACGGAATATTCTCCAGTATAAAACATATGTTAGTGCACAAAATATATCTCAACCAATTTAAAAGGATAGAACTCATACAGAACATTTTCTCTGATCATAATGGAGTAAAATAAGAAATCAACAACAAAAGGAAACCCGGAAAATGGGCAAATATTCAAAAATTAAATAGTATATTGTTTTATACATTAAAATTTGTGGTAAAATAAACATAAAAAATATTTACTAGTTTGACCTTTTTTAAAAGGACTATTCAATGAAATTACATGCACATTTTTACACAGCCATTATACCTCTACATCTTCAGAACTTTTGCATCACTCAAAACTGAAACTCTCTTCTGATTTTTTTTTCTTTATTGGTACATTTTAGTTATACAGTACAGTTTATTCATCACTGGGATCTTGTACCTTACATGACGTATCTTGGTTCTTATATTTTCCCCATTCCCCTGGCCTACCTCCCCCATTCTTCCCTATCTACAAAGACTTTGTTTCCATTTTTTTCCTTTTCTCATATTTTTTCTTTTCCCTTTGTACCTTTCCCCTTCCCCTCTCACTTTCCCTACATCTTTAGACGTTTTTTCTACACTATATCAATTATACATTTTGGTCCTTATTTACACTTTTGGTTTATCACACCAGAGAAACTATTTGGCATTTACACATGTGTGTCCTATTAATTTCACTTCACAGTATGTTCTCAATGTGCATCCACTTAGCTATAAATTTCTCTAGTTTCCCATTCTTTATGGCTTAGTAGTATTCCATTTTATTAAAACACACACACACACACACACACACACACACACACACATCTTCTTTATCCAGTCTCCTGTTGATGGGCAATTAGGCTGTTTCCAAGTTTTAGCTATTACAAACTGTGCCATTATAAACATGGGTGTGCATACATCACTGTGGTATGATTCTTTTAATTCTTTTGGAAAGATACCTAGCAGAGGAATAGTTGGATCAAATGGAACATCTAATCCCAGCTCTTTGAGGTAGCTCCATATTGATTTCCATAGTGGTTGCACCAGTCTGCACTCCCACCAACAATGGAGAAGGTTTCCTTTCTCCCCATAACCCCGCCAGCATTTGTTGTTGGTTGATTTCTTGATAGCAGCCATTCTTTCTGCAGTGAGGTGGAATCTCAGCGTTGTTTTCATCTGCATCTCTTGAATGACCAGTGATGCTGAACATTTTTTCATATGCTTATTTGCTGCTTTTACTTCTTTGTCTGAGAAATGTCTGTTCATTTCAGATGCCCACTTTTTTTTCAGCTTTAATTGAGTTTATTGGTACATTTTAGGGATACAGTACAGTTACATTCATTGTTGGGATCTTGTACCTCTACATGACAAGTCTTGATTCTCATTTTTTCCCCTTACCTCTGCCCTCCCTTCACCCAAGATGCCCACTTTTGAACTGGGAGAGTTCTTCTGTCTCTGCACTCAGTCATCAGTATCAACATTCTACTTTATGAGTTTATAAATTTGACTATTTTAGGTACCTCGTGTAAGTGGAGTCGTAGTGTTTGTCCTTTTGTGTCTAGCTTATGTCAGCACAATGCCTCAAAGTTCACCCATTTGAACTGTGCATCATGATTTCCTTCCTTCTAAAGGCTGATTTAGAGTACATCACATGAATATATTTGGTTTGTCCATTTACTCATTAATTGACATTTGGCTTGTTTCCACCTTTAGTTATTCTGCATAATGCTTCTATGAACATGGGTATACACATATCTGTTCAAGTTCCTGCTTCCAATTCTTTTGCGGGTATACCACAGGTGGAATTTCTGTATGATATGATAACTCTATTTTTAACTTTTTCAAGAGCAATTATATTATTTTCCATAGTGGCTTCATCATTTCCTTTTCCCATCAGCAATATACAAGCATTTTGATTTCTCCAACAATTATTTTCTGTATTTTTTTTAAATAACAGCTAGCAGGGTAGCTGGATACAAGGTCAACACCCAAAAATCAATAGCCTTCTTGCACACAAATAACAGACTCATGGAGAGAGAAATTAGGGAAACAATTCCTTTCACAATAGCATCCAAAAAAATTAAGTATCGAGGAATCATATAAAAAAAGAAGCAAAAGACCTCTACAATGAAAACTACAGCACTCTGAAAAAAGAGATCAAACAGACTATAAGAAAATGGAAAGACATACCCTGCTCCTGGGCAGGGAGAATCAACATAGTGAAAATGGCCATACTACCAAAAGTGCTATACAGATTCAATCCAATGCCAATTGAAATGCCAACACTATATTTCACAGAACTAGAAAAAAGAATCCAAAAATTCATTTGGAACCATAAGAGACCTAGAATAGCAAAAGCCAGCCTAGGCAACAGAGACATGGTAGCAGGTATAACAATTCCAAATTTGAAACTATACTAGAGAGCCACTGTGATAAAAACAGCATGGTACTGGCAAAGAAACAGACCTGAGGATCAGTGGAACAGATTGGAAGACATAAAAACAACTCCAGATGCACTCAGCTACCTCATCTTTGACAAAGGAGCTGACAGTCCCCACTGGAGGAAAGATAGCCTCTTTAATAAATGGTGTTGGAAAAACTGGATCTCAACCTGCCAAAGATTAAAACTGGACCCTTATCTTTCAATATGCAATAAACTAAAATCCAAGTGGATTAAAGATCTAAATATAAAAACAGAAACACTAAACTTGCTGGAAGATAAGTTAGGCAGAACTCTGGAAGACAATGGCATAGGAAAAGACTTTATGAACAAATCCTCAGTAGCAAAAGAACTAGCAGAAAGAATCAACAACTGGGATCTCATCTTATTAAAAATCTTCTGCACTGCAAAAGAAACCATCAACAGAACTAAGAAACAACCTACAATGTGGGAAAAAAATTTTACCAGCTGCTCCTCAGACAAAGGACTATTATCTAAAATATAAAAGAACTCAAAACATCTAGCCTCCCTAAATATAAGGACCCAATTCAAAAATGGGCATCTGAAATGAACAGACATTTCTCAGACAAAGAAGTAAAAGCAGCAAGCAAATACATGAAAAAATGTTCCACATCACTGGTCATTTCAGAGATGCAGATGAAAACAACACTGAGATTCCACCTCACCCCACAAAGAATGGCTGCTATCAAGAAATCAAACAATAACAAATGTTGGTGGGGTTGTGGGGAAAAAAGAACCCTTCTACATTGTTAGTGGGAGTGCAGGCTGGTGCAACCACTATGGAAATCAATATGGAGCTACCTCAAAGAGCTGGGACTAGAGGTTCCATTTGACCCAGCCATCCCTCTGCTGGGTATCTTTCCAAAAGAATTAAAAGAATCATACCAGAGATACATGCACACCCATGTTTATAGCAGCACAGTTTGTAATAGCTAAAACTTGGAAATAGCTCATTTGCCCATCAGTTAAACTGGATATATAGATACATATTGAGGATATACTCCTAAGTGAAATAAATAAGTCACACATGTGTAAATACCAAATAGTTTCTCTGGTGTGAATAAACTAAAATAGTACATAAGATCGTAATGATATAATAGACAATGTGAAATAGGAAGAAAGGGGCTAAAGGTGTAGAGAAAATGGGAAGGGTAGGGGAAAGCTAATAAGGGAAAAGAAAAAAACATAAGAAAATGAAAAAATGGAAATGAAGTGTTTGTAAAGGGGGAGGGGAGGAGGGGTAAAGGGAGGGCAGGGACAAGGGGAAAAAATGAGAACCAAGACCTGTCATGTAAAGGTACAAGATCCCAATAATGAATGTAACTGTACTGTATACCTAAAATGTATTGTATACCTAAAATGTACCAATAAACTCAATGAGGAAAAAAAATAAATAAAAATAAAAATAAAAAATAACAGCTATCTCAATTGAGTATGAGTGATATCTTATTATGATTTTTGATTTGCACCTCCCTAATAATTAGAGATGATGTGTGTCTTTTCGTGTATGTTATAGAGATTTGCATTCTTTTTAGAATAATTTACATTCAAGACCTTTGTTCTTTTTTGAATTGAATTTTTGTTGCTGATACTAAGGAGTTCTTTATATATCATTCACATTTGTTCCTTATAGATATATGGATGGTTAGCAATATTTTTCCAAATTTGTGGGTTGCCATCTTACTCTATTGATCATTATATTTTTTTCTGTCCTTTTTCTCTCTCTTCTTCTTCTTCTTGATCACTTATGCATACATAAGTATGTGCAATGGTGACCCTCAAGATTCTTAGGACCTGCTCATCCCCTTAATTCTTTCTTCTTCTAGATTGGGTAATCTCAGATGACTTACCTTCATATTTTCTTACCTCTTCTTCTGATTGTTCAAGTTTGCCATTGGCCCTCTCCAGATTATTTCCCATTTCAGTTTTGAAGTTTTCCATATGAAAACTTCACTCTGAAGTGAAGAAATCCCACCCCAGAATATCTATTGGATTTATTTTAATAATTTTATAAATTCTATTTATATTCTCTCATTGTCCTCATGATTCCCTTTCATTTTTGTACATGATTTTCTTTAGCTATCTGAATATTTTTAAAATAATAGATATAGTCTGCCCAGTAATTCCAATGTCTGTATTTCTTCAATGACAGTTTCCATTCATTTCTTTTATTTTTGTTGTTTATGGGCCATACTTTCTTGTTTCATTGCCTACTAGTTTTTTATTAAAAACTAGATATTTTAATATTATAATATGGAAACTGTGTACATGAGATTCTACTCCTGCCCCAGGGTTTGTTTTATGATTTTTGTGGTTGCTACTGTTTGTTTACTAATATCTCTGCACTAATTTTCTAAATTCTGTATTCTTTGTTATACGTGACCACTTTGTTGTTTGAGACCTGTGTCTTCTGTTAGCTTAGTGGTCAGCTAACATATCAGTTGAAATTTTTTTCACAAATGTCTGGAATCAATCAAACAAACAAAAAACTCAGTCATTTCAGTATCTGTGTGTGTGTGTGTGTGTGCACATGCGCATGCACGCACATGTGTACATGTTAGAAAACTCCTTTAACACTTGGCCAGGTAGCTTAGAGTTCCACTTTAGCCTTAACTATCTGCTTGAGCAGTGCCTGAGGGTCAGCTCCGATATGAGAGCTAGGGACTTCTGAGGCTTTTTCTGACCATGTTTCCCACTACAGACATGCACACAGCCTTGTACATGGCCTTCTAGATTCCCAAAAATATGTAGGGACTTTTCAAGTCTTTCTTCTCCAAAGTTTCATTGTTCAGCTTTTTCTCTCAACATTTTCGGCTTGTTTATTGTTTTCCCT
Organism: Fukomys damarensis; assembly: GCF_012274545.1. Lineage (NCBI taxonomy): Eukaryota > Metazoa > Chordata > Mammalia > Rodentia > Bathyergidae > Fukomys > Fukomys damarensis. Next base: position 10,580,561 of record NW_022900944.1, on the reverse strand, counting down.
ATCTGAGATCCTTTGTTTCTGATTGCAGAAACTAATATAATTACCTTTAAATGTTTCTAATAGGCACCTTCAAGGTTGCTGCCCACCCATAATAGACTTCTAATTAGTGTCTAATAAAGGCAAGCCATTTAGGGAGACAGTCATTTTAGGCTAGTCATTTTGGAGTCACTAGACAAGTCAAACCAATCAACCATAATTCTTTAAGAATAACTTTGATTTTTCTCCCTCCAGTGCTAAGATACTACACAATTAATGTGGGTTGCTCTAGTTCAAGGTCATTGCCTTACCGGGTAGCAGAGGATGCTTCAAGAATAAAAGAAAATGCCACAGAATCTTATTACTGAGACTCAGGGGGTTATGTCTTAGTTAAATGTTTGCCTACTGGCTAAAAATGTTTAATTTTTTTCCAGGGCTCTAACAGAACTACTGGTTCTTGCCTATTTATTCACTATTTTTGTGGGATGTGGCTGATGAAATTTTGTATTTCTTCATTCTTGTTGGCCTCATTAATAACATCTTTTAATAAGCAAAAACAGTTTTCTTATGCAAAATTTCAGTTTATCTATTTGGTTCTACAATTAATCTCAAATTATTAGTATGTATGGTGTGTTACTGATTATGGTTTATTTTTTTCCACATATATATCCAGTTATTCCAACTCCAGTTCCTCACTGCATAAAAGTCAGTCTATTTTCTGGACACTTCACTCTCTTCTCTTGTCCTATGTGTCTATCCTTCAGCCAATATGAAACTTTATCTACTATAGCTCAGTGATAGACTTCCAACTTTTTTCAAGAATTTTTGGCCATTCTTGTATTTCCATATAAATTTTAGGATTAATTTGTCCATTTTCCAAAACTGTTGCAAAGACTTTGATTGAGAATAGGCTTGCATTGAATCTAGATCAATTTCTCCATTTCTCCTGAACCCATTTTAATCAACCTTTTACTCCCCTATCATTCCCAAGTAGTCTTTGTCAAGGTCAGCAGTGAAATGATGAAGGGAAAAGAATAGAAACAAGAGCTAATTGATGTTCTCAACCTCTGAAAGGCAGAGGATAGCATAGGTCAGCATTGAATATTTCGACTGCAAGCATATATGAGAACTCCCTCTCAGTGAGGGAACAAAGGGACACAGCAGATAGCTAGTTAGTCGGCAACTCAGATCCCTGAACCCAGCAGCCTCACTGGACTGTGTCCCTGGAGTGTGCCCTTCGTAGACTCACCTCTGTGATATCGAGCTGTGACCAGCCCAGGGACCACAAACAACACATCTCCAAGCAAGTCCAACAAACTATCTCGGACTTCAATCGGGGAGTGCTTTTCAGGGAAATATTCATTAGCCACAGCATGCAAATATGGGATGGGGATGTGCTGTAGAAAAACAAATCATGATCATAGAAGATCTAAATCAACAATAATGGCCAGCACCTTAAGCATTAGCCCAAGCAAACAAAATTCTGAGTGTTTTCGTGCTTTCCCTCATTTAATCCACATAGCAGTTCTATGATGAAAGTATTAAAATTAGCTCTACTTTACAGAGTCTTAGAGAGATTGATCCAAATTCTTTCACAATCTGTTTGCCTTCAAATCCAGTGCTCCTGACCACAGTACACGTGCCTCTATATCATGGCGATGTTTTTAGGAGATATGTTACTGTGGGGAATTCTGGACAACTTGCTCATACTTAAACTATTAACACTGTGCAGTGGTGCTTTTGGTAACCTAATTTTTGGTAAGCTTCTTTGGGCTTTGGAGGAGGCTACATAAACCACATCTAAGAGAGTTGTTCAGGCTCATTTATCAGACCTCCAGAAGGCTAATGATTCTTAATCAGGCCCAAAACAAAGAAGGATTTCTGCAGCAGGTGCAGGCTGTGTGGTTCAAGAGCCTAACCACTTGGACCACATGCCCAGTAGGCCTCGTGGTGCTAAAAGCACCCACACTGGGTAGAGAGACTGTCTGGAGTCTCTGTTAAGTCCCTGGACAACAGTCCCAGGGCAAACTGCTAAGGTACTGGAGTAGGGCTATGTTTCTGCATCAGAGAACTAATTACTATTTGCAAAGTAACTCCTGGAATGCCAGCAGGCCTAAGTGAAATTGCATGTCTTTCCTTTCCTCTTGCACCTTCACAGACAACCTACTTCCAACGCCTGGGACTTGGCTCAAGATACTGTCTCTCCTTGATGTGCTCTCCTGCTCCAATGTCTCCCACCTCTAAAGTCCAGATCAATGACCATCTCCTCTACAAGGCACTGCCAATTCAGCAGGAGAGATTCCACGTTTATACTCCTACCATAGTGTTAGCAACTGCAAACATCCTGTCCTGCTACATGAAACCCCTTTAGCTGATCTCCTCATACCTCCTACACCCAGTTGGTTCTCATGGTTCCTCCCAAGCTCTCCTCATTGTTACACTTCCTAAATTCTTCGCCCCAAAGGCGCCACTGCCTCGTGCTGTGGGCACCATGGGCCTGGGACTCTCCTCTGCTCTGGCTCATCACATGCACTGTCTTGTCCATCCACCCCACACTGCACTCCAGTGCCTTTGGAATTGCTGGGGTGTGTGGGTCTCAATAAACATGCATTCCTAATGTAGCTGAACTGTCTACCTAGAATGTACCAATAAATTAAATTTTTTTTAATCTAAAAAAAATGCATTACTGAATCAAAGAATGAGATGAATCTAGCACTGAGTAGGTGCTGAATAATGTGTATGGAAAGAACACAGAAGGAAGTAGAGTAGAAAAGAAGGAAAGGAATTTGTCTCTACAACCTAGTGTCTAGAGCCAGGGCTTTTGTGTTCATGTAGTAAGAGAATGAGCAAACGACTAAGTAATAAATGAGTGTGAGTGAATTTCTGGTATCATTGGAATATAATATGAGGCTGGGCTGATATACAGTGACATGGGCCTTGAGTTTCATGTGTGTGTGTGTGTGTGTGTGTGTGTGTGTGTGTGAGTGTGTGTGTGTATGTGTGTGTCAGAATTCAGAACTTTTCAAATCATAGATAATTCGGAGCAAATGTCACACATGAAACATGTTTGAGGAGGCAGCACCACATTGATATGTTTGCCAAGAAACAAGAGTAGTAGAATGCATAAAGTGAATGAAGGTGTGGGAACAGAAATCTATGGCACATATCAAGCTGAGTCAGATTTGGCTGCCATATGGTTACAAAATGCCTTCAGATTTTTGGAGCTCTTAGCATTTTGGGATTGTGCATATGTGATTGAAGACATTTACAGAGGAAAGGCCTACTGAATTAATTAATGGAGAAGAAATGTCTCTACATTTTGTGCTCATGATGAATGTGGCCCTGGAATGATGGTTGAATGAACAAGTCTCTGGAGAGTCACCAATACCCAAGTTCACTTACCAGGAGAGAGTGTATCATGTGAAAGGTAAGAGATATGCTGGAACCACTAAGGATCTCAGGAATCTCCTGCTGCAGAGAGAAGCACAGGGTCATCTGTGAGTCATCTGGTCATCAGAAAGTAAACCACTCTTTTGAGAGCCCAAGCACCTGATTTTCCAGCGGAGGAGAGAAGGAACAAAAATTATTTCAGCCCAAGGCAGCTATATGTAGATGCAGCTTGGATGAGTTAATCAAGCAATGAATTCCTTCTCATGATTGATAAAAAGCAGTCATTTCTTGTCATATCTTGATTTTGTGGGGCACAGGTGTCCATTTTGTAGGAAAGCCCATGTTATTGGCTCAATCATGTCCTCCTCCCAAAATTTTTGTGTGCTAATACTAAAACCCAGGATCTCAGAATATGACTGTTGAGGTAGGGCCTTTAAACAGGTGACTGCATTAAAAGGGGCAATCAATGTAGGTCCACATCTGATCTGACTGGTGTCCTTATAAGAACAGAAATTCCAGACACACAGAGATACTAGAAGTTCAAGCATACAAGAAGAGACCACATAAAGACACAGCGAGAAGATAGCATCTGTAAAATGGGGGGGTCCCCTACCTAAATGGGCTTTGACAATATTATGAATTTTCTCTCTCCAATCTACTGTGGACAAGAGAGTATTGCAAAGATCTTTCTAAACCGCAGACTCCAGAAATGATGGCTCTTTCTCTGTATCCAGGACTCAGTTCAGTGATCACTCCTCAGAGGAACATTTCCTAACACTCTTTGACCTCCCTAAAGCATCTCTCTCTCCCCACTAAGTCCTTCATAGCTTTTATCACTTTCTGAAATCATCTTTTCAACTGCACTTTTTATGATTCACCCCTCACAAATGTAAGCTTACACAGTGGAAACCTCATGACTTGTTCACTACTCAGTGCTCCATTTTATAAGCATATAGTAAATGCTCAGTACTATATCTACTTGCCAAATGAGTAAAATGATTTAATAACTTTGCCACTTGTAAAACTTTAGTTTTCTTAGAATTCAAAATATCTGGACCAAGTCTGTATATAAAAAGTTAAAAGGACTGAAGTTTTCCAAATGTATGTGAATTTCAGCTCTGAAGTAGTAGCTATGTTTACTGGAAACAATCATATGTAATGTTTTGTAATAAAGACTAAAAGAGCCAGGCATGGTGGCACAGGCCTGTAATCCCAGAACTAAAGAGGCTGAGGCAGGAGGATTGCTGCAAGTTCAAAGTCAGCCTGGGCTACACAAAAAGACCCTGTCTCAAACAAAATAAAACAAAACAAAAGACTAATGAATTCAATTATGTCTTTCCTTTTTATATAGCATCTTCTTTTCTTCTTTTTCTTCTTCCTTTTTTTTTTTTTTTTTTTTTTTTTTTGAGTCGGAAATCTAATTTGTGCTTTTCTGT
>NW_022900944.1:10551879-10575148 GCF_012274545.1 Fukomys damarensis | reverse complement strand
TTTTTTTTTTTTTTTTTTTTTTTTTTTTTTGGCACCAGGGATCAAACTTGGGTCCTTGTGCTTGCCAGGCAGGTGGCAGAACCACTGAGCTAAATCCCCCGCCCTATACCTTCTTCTTTTGTTTTAAATCTATATGAGGAACAAAGCAGACACTTGCTGAAATCCACCACCACCACTCCCAGTCCTAAATCCTCCTATCCCATGGATTGGAAATAGTTTGGATATGTCCACCAGAGGTTCATGCACTGGAAGCTTGGTCTTCATTGTAACAGTATTGAAAGTAGTGAATCTTTAAGACATGGGGTCAAATGGAAGGCAATTGCTACAGCTCTTTCAGGACACAGTTCTCAATGGGCTGGGTTGTTATAAAGCAAGACCTCCCCACATACTTAGCCCCTCTGCATGCAGCTATTTCCCTCTTCACTCCTCTACCATGCTGTAAATGGCCAGTGGAGTCCTCACAAAAGCCTGGCACCATACTGTTTGAACTTTACAGCCACCTGAACTGTAAGCCACATAAACGTCTTTAATTTATGTAAGCTGCCACCTGGTATTATGTTATACCAATACAAAACAGATTAAGACAGCCTTTCTGCAGACACAAGGAGGATTATCACTGTATGGATGACAGTAAGCTTCAGCTCATACTGCTAGTGTTGCCCCTGAAAATGCCAGTTATGGAAGCAAACAGCTGCATCACCATGGAGCGACCAGCAAGGAGAACAGCAGGGATTCTTACCGTGGGCAGCATGAAGCCACACTCGTGGTTATTGACTCCAATGATAGAAGGCACTGCTTTAAATGTTTTCTGAGACAGTATTTCTAAAGGCTCATCAGGAAAGAAAAGACCATCAACCACTCCATTAAAAGACTTTGTTTTCTGAAATAAGGAAGAGAAGAAAAATTAGCAGTTAATATCTATTCACAAATATGCTGTCCCCAAATCTTAGTCAAGATAATCCAATCTCATCAAACAATGGTTAAAATGCATTTAAAAAGGAAAAGCATCCCAGCCCCTTGAGAGGCTGACACATGATTTTAAACCTGAAGCCAGCCTGAGCAACTTCATGAGACCATGTTTCTAAAATGACAAATAGAAAGGGCTGAGAATGTATCTCAATGGTAGAGTACCCTGGGTTCAACACTTAGTGCTGCAGAAAAATGATAAAAGGAATCACTGTTAGCCCATCTTGCTGTTTCAATCCCTGGCATAGGAGCATAAGACAAGTATCCAGTCTTATTAACTATCCAATGATAGAAAGTTTGCCCTTGGTGAGCCAGACCTTGCTTGAGTATCTGCAAAGATGAGCATCTTTCTAAAGAAGCCCAGAAACTTTTGCAGAAAATTGAAGTTTTAGGACATTCTCAGTTATACTGAGCCAAAGTGGCTGTGCAAGAAAATGTCCAGCTACCAGTTTTGACTTTGGCATCTGGGAACATGTGGAATGAGTGTGGTCCCTCTTCAGTGTCTTAGGGACAACCCTTGTAATTTGCTAGATCTTCTTCAGGGTGGGCACCACCTCTGTCCCATCAAGTTCATTAAATAGCCTATAAAAGTTCTATACTCTACATCATTTTATTACAGGTATTACCATGAATCCCCAGCCTTCTCTTATTCAAGTCCTAAATCAAAACAAATAACAGAGAGGTAGGATTTATCTACCACAAAGGGCAAGCTTACCTCAAAATCCTCCCTTCCTGCCTCACCTGGCCAAGGTTCAGCAAGTCATTGGAGGATTTTGCCTGCAGGCAGTTCAGAAGAGCCTGGGAGTCTGACGCATTGCAACCACAGATATCTGCAACCATCTGCAACTATTTCCAGAGAAGAAGCCAGTCAGCACAGCACTGAAAGTATCCAAGAAGCGCCCTCTGACTAGTCACAGGCTGGTCCTTCATGTGCAAAGCTCAGCCTGCTGCCCCTTCCCAGTCCCACGCACCTCTGTGGAATAGACTCATTAAGGACAGGTTGGAACAACACTGTGCCAACTCTCCTGCCTGGCCTCTGTGCTTCTTAGGAAATAACAAAGCTGCGGGGGAGTTGCCAGTCTGAGACTCTGGATTGGAATGATGACTCCTGGTCATGAAGAGAACAGCCCTGTGAGCTCAGCTGTACCTCATGGTACCCAATGGAGGTTTGAGCCTCAAGAGTGAGCAGCAGCTTTGCAATCTCCTTAATCGTCAATTGAGGCATGACTCTGGGTCAGTGCTTTGTCAACTCTGCTCGAGCTCCAGCCCTAGCACAGCTAAAGGTCTTTTTTCAGTTTCTACACCCACATCACTTATTCTTTTTTTCTTTTTAACGTTTCACAATCATAAATTTATATTTGTTTCTATTTACTTTCTTCCTAACTTATTATCCCAGGCAAACTCCTGCCTCTCCTGAAATATCCTTTCAGAGCACTGCAGTCCCATAGCTTCTTCCTCCCCTACCCTCCTATCACCCCAGTGGTCCCACATTTCCTGCCTAGCCTTATTACCCTTTGCCCTGTCATTGGACTTCTATACTTATAAGAATTTATCTTTTGAGAGAGAAAGGTCTTAATCTTCTGGGAGACTTGCAAAAATGTTGTAGACTTTCTCTCTCCCCAGGAAAAAGCCAAACATAGAGTTTGCATACAATTGTAGAAAGTTCAAAGATAGCCTATCCGTATTCCCCACATTAAAAGAAAACTTAGTAATAGAAAGATAATAGTCTTCAAGAGTTTAAGACATGACTTCTCCACTTATAGACCTGTAAGTCCATAATAGCACTGGGAAAACAGTGAGCACTCAATAAATTCCTGGTGAATAAAAAAAAGTGTGTACAAACTGCTAGTAGGTTTATATATAATATTGACAAAGTTGGTATTTTCTGTGTATTGAAGGTGCATTCACATACAGTAAATACTCTATATTTCTCCTTTTGGTGTAAAATGCTATTGCCTATACAGTATTTAAGAAAATGCAACACACAAGCCAAGCATGATGACACTCTAGTACTCAGGATCCCTTCATCACGGGAGTTTGAGACCACTCTGGACAACATAATAAAACACTATTTGAAAAAGAAAGAAGGAAGGGAGAGAGGGAGAGAAAGAGAAAGCAAGAAAGACAGAAAGGAAGGAAAGAGAGGCAGGGAGGGAGAGAGAGAGTGAAAAGGAAAGGAAGGAAAGCGTAAGAAAAAGGAGAAAGAGAAAGAGATAGTGGAAGGAGAGAAAGAGGAAGACAGGGAGAAAGAGAGAATCAGAAGAATTTACCCAAAAAATGATTAATACCTAGGAGATGATTCCACTGCCTAGTGCTTAACTAATATTCATTGAATAAATCAGCTCATTCATTCACTGAGAGCACATTTGTGGCTGCTTGATATATGTCAGCTATGCTGGTGGCATAAAGGACAGAGAAACTTTGGTTTCCAGATCCTTACTATCAAATAGAGGATTAATATAACATGAGAGATTACAGATACTTATGACATATGCTCCATCACCCCTCTCACAATCCCATGCCACATACCATTAGTCACTCACAGTGTTATGTCCTACTGAGAAAGAACCAGCCTTGGAATCTTCCATAACAAAGTACCACCATAGGTAAACATTCCATGTAAAGTAAGTACAGAAGATAAGATGAGATGCACAGAATACTGCGAACTGAGTCATTACACACAAAGAACAATGGGATACTGTGTAAGAAGTCTAACACATATCTGAACACACTAAGCACAACAGAGAAGTTGCACTGTATAACTGGACCCATTTTTTATTGAACTAGGCCTTCCATTGAGGAACAGGGTTCCCTTTAGGCCAACATGAGATTCTTTGGGCATGGCCAATAAGGAAAGCCAAGAACATGATAAGAAAGGTGCAGCCTGGATTCCTAATCACAATGTCTCCTGACTAAGGAGGTATTAAAAATATACCTACATCCTTACTCTTTTCATCAGGATTCCTCAGGTTAGGCATGATGGCCACTCCACTCTCCATGATGGCTTTATGAAATAATCCCTTGGCCAAGGGAGACAGAACCTGGAGAGAGAACACAAGAAACACAGAAAAGTTGCCCCAGGAATCCCCATGCACCCCACATATTACCCATCCCATCTTCAAGGAAATCTTCCCAGGGAGGTGCTGACTTGGGGACAGGCAGGGTTCCAGTTCAGGGATTCAAAGACTAGTTGTGAAGATGATTTAACCTGTCTGAGGACTTGATTCCTCATGAACTTTTTAGCCAAGCATTCTGCTCCTTCACTTTCTTGCTGGGTTACCACTGACAAGTTGCCTAATATTTTAAAGTATCAGTTTACCTTCCTGTAAAACTAGAGTAAAGATTGAGCCCGTATCATGGAACGGTTGTAAGAAATGGAGGAAACAGTGAATATGACAGTCTCCACACAGTGCCTGGGAAAATTTCACTTACAAAATGTAGCTGTTATTTTATATGAAAGGTTAGGCTAATATAGTCACCATAGAAGGTAATTTTGAATTTATAAAAAATACCTTACACATTGTCAATTGCTGTACAGCTGATGGCCTCTTAACCCACTACCATGTGATTAATTTCTGTAATTAATCACTCAGACATAGTGGGCCATTTTCTAGTATCTCCATATATTTCTATTTACCAGTTTCTTGCCAAGAGTGAGATATATTTTCTTCTAAACTTGTTTTTTTAGTTGTGCTTATTATTATAATTATATAATCAATGGAATAGGACAGGAGCCAATGGATTATGAAGGTAAAAAGAAAGCAAAATTGTGTCCAGGGGAAAGAAAGAAAAAAACCTTGATATAGCCAATGGCTAAATATAACTGCTGTCAAATTAGGTATGGATGAGAGAAGAGTGAAACATTTGGTAGGAAAGTATAAAATTCCAGAGTAAGTGGTAGTCCAGCTACTTTAAATTTGTATTTATTAAAGGAAAATGAAACTGTGGCTCAAGGGAAATGGATTCTGGCTGTGTGTTACATGAAAGGATCCGTGTTGGACCTCTGGTTAACAGAATAAACACCCTGTACGGAGCCATTGATAAGGGGTGTACACTTTGTGCTTTAAGTTAAAATAAGCTGTTTGTATGTATACATCTTTTGTAATTTCATGGTCTCCCTGAGTTTTTCTATTAAGCAATACCATGGTTTGGGTATAGTTTGGGTATCTTTCAAGCATCCAAGTATGGAGACTAGGCCTTCAGGGGCATAGTATTGGGAAATAGTATGAAACATTTAAGAAGGTGGGCCTAGTGGGAGACCAGCAGAGATCTTGTCCACCCAAAGGGATTAAAGTTGTTCTCACAAGAATGCTGTTCTAAAAGAAGCAACCCTGACTCCACGCAGCTCCCTATGCCTCCTGGTTCAACATGTGATGCTTCCTCGTACACACACTCCCGCCATGATGTGATACCTTCTACTGTGCTCAGCAGAGCCCAGCTGATGGGACTGCCTAAACTTTAACTGTGAGCTAAATAAACCTCTTATTTTATAATTAACCTGCCTCAGGCATTTCTTTATGATAATAAAAACTTAACTAATGCTCAAGTGGGTGAAGCCAGGATCAGGGTGAAATTGAGACTTACTGATAGTACAAGATTTAATCATCCCCTTCCAGAAACATCTCAAAAAAGCTAATACACCTAAGTAATTGGCAGCCCTGGTAAATGGATGCTAGGATTTCAACTTTATAAATATAAGGGATTTTTTTCCTCAAACTATTATTCATTATATGACCTTAAGAGATTAATTACAAACTCCCCCAATGATAGCTGCCTCACCCATAAAATGAGACTGTACCCCTAACTCACACTTGTATCATCTGTAAGACTCAAGGGAAGTGTTATGACTTGTGTTGAAATGTCCCCCTGAAGCCTCATGCGATCATAGGTAGGGCTTTTTCAGATGTGGCTGGATCTAGAGTTTGTGATGCCAGAATTGATTCATGGTGCAATGCGAGGCTCAAGGGCACTAAGTGAAGAAAGACAATGTTAAGGTCCCTTGTTGCTTTGCTACCTTTTATCTCCCACCTACTGTTTCTCCTCTGCAGCCCCTGTCTGCCATGCCAATCTGCCTTGGAGCCAGCTGATTAAGGATTGAAACCTCTACAAACTGTGAGCTAAATACATCTTTCCTCCTTTAAATTGGGTGTCAGGTATTTTGTCTCAGCAATGTGAATAAAGTAACTAAGACAGGAGGCAATATGTATAAAAGTGTTTGTTCAACATGAAACCACTAATCAAATGTAAGTAATTGATCACCCTCACTTTTGTCACCTCCCCCATCAGGTTTGTTAAAGTCACAATACATGAAACTCATGAGGCTGGAAACACTTATGGCTTCTGCTGACTCGCCGAAGGTGGTCACAGAGCCTGGGTCCCCACCAAAGCTTTTGATGTTCTCCTGGACCCAGGACAAGGCAACCAACTGGTCCATGAAGGCCCAGTTTCCTGGGGCATGCTGGTCCCCTGTGCTGGACAAAAGAAGAGAGATAAGAACTCTTAGTTGGCAGCTCTGTTTCCTGCAGTCCAGGGAATTCTCAGAAGAACCCAATGGCAGATGACAGCTAGGACAAGGTTGAGAATCACAGTCCTGGAGAAGGTGGAAAACCAAGTCCTGGTAAACCAAGCTTAGCTCTCATTCTTTGCTGGGCTTCTGGTTTCATTGAGAATCTGATGAATACTCTGCACCTCAGAAAATGCATACACAATATTGTATGCATGATGCCCAGTTGTCCCTAGGCACCCCTGAATCCATCGATCACAGAAAAGTCCTGCTCTTGTGAATGAGTCTGTACCAATGCAGCAAGACCTTCCTGGACACATAGATTCCAATGAATGACAGTTAATAACTATATAACAATTGCTATAGACATAAGATGTGCCCAAAACTGTTCTAAGGATTTAAAGTGAATACTTTACAATTGTCACAACCTGTAAGGCAGATAGGTTTGACCTTTCTCCCTTTGCCTTCTTTCCACCATTCTCTGCCCTGCACCCAAAAGGTTAACCTCTAAGAACCGCATATTCTAGGCTTCAGCTCTGTGTCATCAGTGGGAGGTATGGACAGATGCTTGAGGGTGGATAGAGAGAAACTTGAGTATTCATCCCACTACTACATGCACCTTCTATTCTATGAAGTGGTTTTGACAGAAACTACATTTCTCCACTGCTACAGCTTGTACACATACCCTTAAGTCTGTGAGCATGCCATCAGGATAACAATGGATATATGACCTTCTGCAAGCAGATTAGGGGATTCAGGCACAGAGAAGTTAAACCCCCTTGTGGGGTGGGGCAGGGACAGTGCTAGAAAGTTGCAGAGTAGGGATTCAATGAGTCTGCCCCAGAGTCCCTACCCCTAACCACACCTCATGCTCTGGCCCCTACATAATTACATGTTTCTCAGAATTAATGGACTATTCATGGGAAACAAGTGAAAATGCCACAGAACCAAGGAAATGCCTAAAGACATTCATGTAACGCACCTGTGTGCATAATCTCAGGATCACACAGTACTTCCCAAAATTATCCAGTCCCCTAAACTCTCTCTCCTCCTGGGTTCTCTTCTCTGTCCATGACCCATGGGCTGGCTATGGCTACACCTCTCACTCCAGACCTCTCCAAGCCCTGCTAATTTCACTTCCATTCCACTGTGAACCCCACATCAGTCTCATTTTCTGTTTATCCTGAGAAGAACTACACCTCAATGTTTAAGATCTCAGCCTCCAGCACAAGATTCATAATGTAGCCACTATGGTGGGTAACACTGCACAAGTCATTTAACAAAGTTGGCCTCGATATCTTCATGTTGAAAGTGAGAATTATAACGTGCCTGTTGCACACGGTTTTTAGGAAGAGTGACAGTACCAAACACACAAGTGTCATAACCCTGTTAGCAATTGTTTTCATGATTCAAACCCCTTATAGCCTGCATCAAGATTGGGCAGTAGGGTCCCAAATAAACTCTCTATCTGCAGCTAAGCACACTATATCCAGCCTCCACTCTGCATGGAGTGAGATTCCTGGTGCACTGCTATGAGCAGGGTACTTCTGGGTGCCTCAGTCTTTAGAAGATAAAATCCAAATACCATGAGTGACCTGCTATTCAAGGACTTGCCCAATCAAGCCTGACCCTGTCTTTCATATCTATCTCCTACTATATCCTCACCTACCTATGCTCAAACCAAGATAATATGATCTATTTCTGGAAACCAGTTCCTCTCTGCCAAAGGACTCTTACTGAGAATGCTACTGTATAAAGCAGTTAAAAGTGTAACTGACCAAGTCAATGACTTCATAGCAGTCCCAGAGCCACCTCCCACTGCTATAGGCTCCAAGCATTCTATGTAAATATTTCTGCAGCCCCATGTATTGATATATCCCTTGCAGCCTCCCAGCCTTGGCTTAGGTAGCATCCTTAACTAAGCATATTCTCTCCCAAACCCAACCACATCTTTCAGGCACAACTAGAATACCATCTCTCTAAGGAAGCTCTGGATCCCTGGCAGCTCCCTCTTCATTTCCACACTCTCTTGCCTCTCACTTCTGGAGAATTAATCCTGTTCTGCCTGGCACCATGGAATTGTATGCACCTGCACTGTCTCCTCCACTGGTCCATCAGCATCCTGGAATAGGATTCCTATGTTACTATCTCCTGCCATCTCTACAGCATGTGACAGTAGCCTCAACTCTCACTGCTCCTCTGTTGCTCATGTTGCAATTCGGATTCACACTGCCATGCTGCAGGCAGGATAAATGAGGTGGTCAAGAAGTCCATCCCTGCTCTGTGACTGGGGACCTGTATAACTTCTCTATGCCTCCATTGCTCAGCTGCAAAACTGGAATAACAACAGAATATTTCTTATAGTATCAAAGAGTGAATGCAATAACATATGACAAGTGCAAGTATCAGGCTGGTTCTCAACAAATGGCTAGTACAAAGTAGGTCTTAGGGCGGGGTGAGGGGCAATGCAGTGGAGGGATTATTCTCAGAGGAGCATTCGAGGAGCCAACTGCTCCCACAGCCTGTTCCTTTATCTCTCAAGCTACAGATCTGGGCTACATTTCCATGTGAACTTACAGATAGATTTGCCCATGTGATTGAGTTCTGCCCAGTGGTATGTAAGCAGGAGTGATGAGTACTACCTTCAGACTGACCCAGGAAAACTTTCTGGACTAATCCTCCTTGCTTTTCTGCCATCTGCTGGTAAATGCAGGTCTGCAGCTCTAGAGAATCCACATCGGAGCCTATGGAAGGAGCCCAGGTCCCTGACTGACCCTGTGGAAGGATGTCTGTCAATCAGGGATATTCACTTGGGCTTTACTGAGAAAGAAACTTTTAATTGTTTATAGGCATGAAGAGTTGGGATTTATCTGTCAGCTACTAAAATTACTTAAAAATTAGAGTTAAATTTGTTTAATGTCACTGAAGGCTTCTTTCTCTTTAGGTTTCTGGACACTGCCCACAGCTGCTGCACAGCCTCTGGGGATCTATAGTGTCAGTCACTCAGAGATACTCACTTGAAGAAGCCAAATATTCCTAGCCGGTACTGTGTGGTTAAAACCAGCACATCCTCATAGGCAGCTAGGGCAGATCCATCAAAGATGGAGGCTGAGCCATTCTCAAAGCCGCCCCCTAGGAACCACACCATGACCTGTGAAGGGGAGCAGAATACACTAGTCAGCCCACCAGGCATCCACATCACCTCCCAATGCATGCTGGGATACTCTTTCTTCAGAAATTGCAAATGTCTCTTTTGGGGGGGTACCAGGGATCAAACTAGAGCCCTTGTGCTCACAAGGCAGGCAGCAGAACCTCTGAGCCAAATCCCTGGCCCTCATGTTTCATTTTCTTTTCTAAGTAGGATCAAATATTTCTTCTTTTGAAAAAGGCCCATGGTTAAGCATACAGGCATCTAGACAGATGGGTCTGATTCCCAGCCTTTGCACTGACTAGCTGTGACCTTGAGCAGATTATTCAACCTCTTTAAGGACTTTTTCTTTTCATTTGTAAGTTGTGAAGAATAAAAGTATCTCACTTAGGAGGTTAGTGTGAGGTCTGAACAAGATTCTGCATCTGATGCTGATAAAACATTGCTGGTTCACTCACGTAGTCAGAAAGCATTAACTAAATGTCATTAGGCCTGTGACATAAAGGAAGATGGAAATAATTATAAGTCATGAATAAGCAAAAGCAGTTTAAGATTCTACCATCAGAGATAAGAGAGAAGACGGTAAAGGGAAAGTGACACATGGAAACCTTACTTAGAAAAATCAGGACCTGGAAACATAAAACATTCTTCAAATAGTATTATCATTATTTATATGTTTAGTAATAAATCCTCAGGACAAAAAAAAATCAACACACAAAAACCAGTAACTTTCCTGTATACCAATAATGAACTCACCAAGAAAAAAAAAATCAGGAAAAGTTTTCCATCCACAATAGCTTCAAAAGAACCAAATACCTAGGTGTCAGCCTAACAAGAAGGTGAAAGACTTCTAAAATGAAAATTAAAGAACCCTGGAAAAACTGAAGAAGACATTAAAAGATATTAGAAAACAGACAAACATCCCTTGTTCTTGGATAAGAAGAAATAATGCCATGCAAATGGCAATATTATCAATAAAGAGATCTGTAGATTTAATGCAGTCCTTATTAAAATACCGAAACATTCTTCACAAAACTAGAAAATATTCTAAAATTCATATGGAGTCAGAAAAGTCTCACAATAGTCAGAGCAATCCTGAGTAAAAAGAGTAAAAATGGAAGCATCGCAATACCAGATTTCTAGTTACATTACCAAAATAACATGCTACTGGCACAAAAGCAGGCATGTAAATCAGATGTGGCAGTGCATGCTAGTAATTCTGCACTCTAGAAAACAGGCAGGAGCAACACAAATTTGAGCCCAACCTGAAGAATTTACCCTCTCCTGATTTTTTCTAAAAAAAAAAAAAAAAAAAAAAAAAAAATGGGGGAGGGGAATTAGCTCGATGCAAAGGCCCTGGCTTCAGATCAATTCCCAGTAACACCACACACATACATACACCCACAGGGCATGGGCACACACACACACATGCACATATACACACATACACACGCAGAGAAAGAGAGAAAGCAGACATGGAGACCAATAGAATAGAGTAGGAGATACAGAAGCTACTCTATGTATTCACTTCTACAGGGATCTTCTACATCCTTAGATGAAATACTTAACATTATTATCTGTTTAAATTATAAATGGCAAAGTTGGAGGATAGAATTGCCCGCTTTAAAAGTTCTCAATTTTTTTAAAAAAATCAGGGTCCTGTTAAGCCATGACTCTCCTGAAAGTTGATAGATCATTCAATATTCATCAAAGAGAAAAAAAAACAAAATTAAATAAAAAGCAAAGGTCAAGTCACTGCCAATGAAGAGTTAATCAGAAAGATGATAAAGCGAATTACCCATTATAATGACTTTTTAAAACAAGTTATTGATGTGGTTACATTTTCCCTTTATTCAATAGAGGTCAGGTCTGATTCCAGACACCCCACCATCCCACCTGCATCCCAAGCCAGCAACATGCTATCTGGAGCCCCAAGCACAGCAGACAGCCTTACAGGGAGATTGGAGCCCACATCAGCATGAGCTGGTGCATAGATGTTAAGGTACAGGCAGTCTTCCGACACTTCAAGTTTGGGGTAATGCACCTTGAGAATGCGTTGATTTAATAACATCCACTCCAAGCTCTGGAAGCATCTTAAAGAAAGGGAGATAAAAAAGCCCCCAGAACTGTAATCAGTAAATCTGCCCAGGAGGAACTAGTACTTGAGACAGCAGTAAGGACTGGCCATTCTTTCTGAGCAGGAGACATGCCCAGCCCTCATAATTTTCAAAACAAACAAACTCACAAGAAGACCATTATCCCCTTTGATCTGGTTCCCATTGCATCATCAACCCCAGCACACTCCCAAGCCTACAACCATGACCATAATACAGGCACATAGAAAGACTCAAGCTGGCTCAACAATTCCCCAAATTATACAAGGCAGGACACTGAGTTAGTTATCAATAATTTCGTGCTTGTTCCCTCCTCCGTTCCCAAATAAGCAAAGGGATATTTCCGGGCCTCTTTACCAAGAACCTACTGATGTACATTTGCAAACACACTCCTGTATCCAGGTGCTATTCAATCTCCCTCTGCCTAAACCGTCTTTCCATACCTGCTGCCTCACATTCTTCCCTTTCTTTTGGATTCAGTCCAAGCACCACTTCTTCGAAGAAGTCTTCTAAGAAGACCCCAGTTAGACCATAGCTCTTATTTGGAAAGACCTGTACAATGTGTATTCTGATCTGGAATTTGTCCTAGGCTTATCTATGAACATTAACTCTTACCCAACTCAACTGTGAGCAGCTAAAAGCCTAAGGCTCTGTATCAGTCATCAATGTACTGTATAACTCCTAGCCCAGAGCTTGGCATACAGTGAGACTGAGACTGTATATGCAGATATCCCTACCATACTAAGTTATCATTTAATGCTTCTTAATAAATAGTATATACAGCATGGACAATGGGAAGCCATAGCTGTCATCTATCCTTTTTTGAATATTGTTTATCACAAGTCCAGACCTCACGGCTTTCAGCAAAGTCGTGGCTTGTCTTTCCTGAAAGCTGGGCACCTTCTAAGGGGAAGTTCTCTGTGATTCTTCACCCTTCTCTGCCCAGTATGGTTTTCTTGTCACCTTATATTTTAATTGCCAGTTACTGCTTATGCCTTACCACCACCACCAGTCTACATGCTTCTTGAGGGAAGCTATGACTCCTGTCCTAAATTATGATTTTTTCACCTCTATAATGGTGCAAAAGCAACATACATTAGTAGAAACCATACTTTAAGTTTTGAATTTTAGTCTTTTCCCAGATAACGGTATGCAGGCTGATGCTCTCAAGATACTCAGCAGCAGCCATTAGCCAAAGCTCTCGACCACACAGTTACAAGGGGAAACAACCAATACTCTACAGAGTACTATGTGACTAAGCTGTAATGTTTGGTAGATTACATATAGCAAATGCATTTTAACCATGGATCTACTAGGATATGAACTTGTAATAAGTCAGAAAACATCTGTAATTCATGTTCCCCAAGGTAACGGAGAACAAATTATTTAGTTGGTTCTCAATGAATGAATGAATGAGTGAAGCAGCAAACCAGTTTTGTCTTTCTGTCATCAGTCCCTGGACCACATGAAGTCATCGTGGAGCATCCTGACCCCAATTTATTCCTTCCCCCTAGGACCCTAATGCCAGCATCCAATGTGGCCCAAGCTAAGAACTTCACAAAATCTTCCAATTTGCGGGGATTTTAAAGTCCAGCTGCCCACTCAGAAACCTCATCCCATTTCTCCATAATTAACCGGATAATTTATTACCCACGCAAGCTTGCAAATCTGCAGTGACTGGGAGCTCCCTTACTTTCTAGGTCCCCCGTGTCACAGAGACATTTATGTAATCATTCCACAGGTTTCTGTGGAGTTCTTCTGTGGGCCAGAAATTGCATTGAGCACAGTTTTGACTGTGGATATGGTTCTTCCCTAAAGCCCTACCCTAGTCTCACCATAGAGGCTGGCTGTGAGAGGTCACACAGAACCCTGGGATGATCCCTTTCAACCAAAATACTCAGGAAGCCCTTCATAGTACTTCCTAAATCTGGTTGGTGTTTAGAGTTCCCAGAAAGCTTCGGATCATAAAGATTCCTAGACAGACAGTGAGACTGAAGAAACTCAGATTCAGAAAGGTCAGAAGGGGCAGCAATGCTAGTGATCAGCCAGTTTAGGAGCCCTGAGATACTGAAATGCTTGCCTAAAACAATGGCCCTCCCCACCCCCTCTGTCTTTCTGATACTCACTCTTGCTCTCTTTTGCCCCTGGGCTGCATGACCTTTGTTCCCATTCAGTGATTTTTTTAATCCCCATCTCTCAGAATTACAGGATGCCCATAGAACCGAGCTGTGACTTACAATGCAGGGTAGGAAGTGGCCTCTAGCAAGTCATTCCAGGGCACTGCTGGCTGTGGGTTTGCAAATCGCAGGGATCCAAGAGGGGGCACTGCAAAGGGTATTCCAAGAAACACATTTACAGGTGTGGGACTTCCTGACACTTTTACTTGCTTTCCCTGGACCCGTCCTAGCCTGGTGTTCCTCTGTGGCACTTCATTCACAGGCTCTGAAGGAATGGGAGGAATGAAGAGCTGTCTGCAAACAGGCAAGGAATTGACCCAACAAGAGCTCCCCTTGGCACTGCTCTTTCTCCAGCATCAGGCCATAAGAGTAGTTGGATGTGTTCTCCATGAATCAATGTCTTCCACTTCCTTAAAAGTTGCCTTGGAAGTCACCATTACCAGAGCACAGACAGTTTCTCCTGGGAGTCCACCACCAAGCCATGGAATGTAGAGTGAACTCTCCTGTTTGCTGCACTGACACTGTTTTTCTCCTGGGAGTCCACCACCAAGCCATGGAATGTAGAGTGAACTCTCCTGTTTGCTGCACTGAAGCATTCCCTTCCTGCGGCACTGACACAAGCTGGGCTCTTTCAATGCAAGGACTCCACCAAACTGTCTGCCCAGGATTTTCCCCACTTCTGCCATTTCCCTACCTGCCGCATGTTTGTTGGCCTGTCTGTGGATCACAGTTACCAGCTGTTTATTTTTCTGAAAATTAAATAAATGTTTAAATTTTAACCTAGAAAAATCCCAAGCAATAGCATCTATAGATACGTGGTTTTGATGAGTTAGATAGATACTGAGAACATTAATATTCTTCAATGAAAATATAAACATTCTCATGCAAATGTCACCTGAAATCAGCTCCTCTGTTTCCAGGGCTTGGAAGATAGCACCTGAAGAGACTGGGCTGCTAACATCTCAGTTTCCACATAAAATACATAGCCTTGAGAAGAAATTGGCAAGTAGCATATTTAACAGGACTCAGATATCTTGGCACTGCGTGTTCTCCTGATGTTATTTTGTTGGTGAAAATTCTGTCTCCAAAGCCAGAATTACAGAAGCCCAGGCTCTGTTTCACAGCCCTCGGAGCCACTTCTTTCAAGGAGTGAGTAACCCAAGAGCAAGACCAGGGCCTTTCATACTCTACCTACACTCAAGAAAGAGACTCCAACCCAGGAGTCTCGGGGATATTTCCATCACTGGAAAATCCTTCCCACTCCTCTCCCACGGGGGATCTCACCCATGATGACAGCTACAAGGATCCAAATGGCCCAGATTAGGGTCTGGCTGGGGTGCACCCATTCCACATTCATCTATCTGGCCTGCCTGAATTTCTTAGATAGCCACAGCTGCTGCTGGCCTCAAAGAGCTTCAGCCAGGGACAAGAAAGGGCTTTCTGCTAGTAGACAAATGCCAAGCAGTCAGGCACAGGACACAGAGGGAGTAAAGAATAGCATCAGACCAGTATTTTCATAGGAATTGACCAAGCGAAACATTTCTGTTCTGATTTGCATAAGAAGTGGCTTATGATTAACTCTTGTGCTGGGAAAGATAATTTGGTAGGATTTGGATTTGTAGGATGGCAGAAATCAAAGGGATATTTAGGATCAGGTTAGACAAGGATCTCAAACTTCAATCCCTACAGAGGCTAAGAAGACAGCAAATCAACAGTGAATGAAAGCAGCTGGAAGAGATAATTAGGGAGTGGTGTAAAAATCAGACAATACATGCTTTCTCTAAGTGACTTCACTAAATGTTGAAACTGTAGGTAGGTTAAACCACAAGTTTATCATATGGCATTGGCTTTTAAAAATTACCATATGAGCTTAACATAGTATTTCTACTAACTTGAGTCATGATACTGGCCAGTTCTCTGCAATTCTGGCCTGGACTCGGCTCTCCAGTGTAAATACCAGTGAAAAGGACCAGGGAAGTGAAGTCATGATAAGCGGTTCTGCCAGGACCTAGCCTCAACACTCTGAGTGCTCACTGCAGTACTCTTTCGAATATAAGTCTCTGAGGAAGAGTTAGTGGATTCTGAGGAAGCCAGAGCAGGACTCAGGGCCTCACCACACTGCCCCAAGTGGCTCCCTGAGTTACCTACTAAAGGGCACACAATGAGGCTTCCCAATGATCGAGGGCTGAACTGGCAGAGTAAAAATTATCAGGGACAGTTATTGAAAAATGTATCCTTCTGCCCTACCCACTGGAAATTTGGAGATTTAACAACAATAGAAAGTTTGGGAAGCATCTATCTAATGTACAGGAGATCTCAAAGTAGTCACCTCCTGAGAGAGGCAGGACACCAAAGTAGGTATTTCATGCCTGTTGGATGCATGATTCAGTGTGACAGGCAGAAAAGGCTTTCTTTAAGGTCAGAGCCAAGGAGCTTCCAATGTGCTTTGCTCAAGGAAGGTGCTCCACAAACCTTTGCAGATTTGAAGCCCCCCAGCAAAGAATCTCTTTTTCCCCAATCCAACTCCATTCCTGAAATAATGCATAAAATGCCACAAATTGTGGAAAGAGGACTTCAACAGAATCTTAACTTACACGAGAGTTTGATTCAGCAAAAATCACTTATGTTTCAAATTGCCCCTAAAACCTAGTGACCAACAATGGGCAGCAGATTCTATGAGCAATGGTGGATAAAAACTGTGGACTTGAGCTAAGGAAGAAAAAGGTTATTTATATTACATATCTAGGTATTCAAACTGTCCACCTTGAGATAACCAAAATCTCTGGGAGTGAATGAGGGATGAGTGGTGTGGCTTTTGTCTAAATATTCCCCCAGAGCCTCGTGCAGTCAGAGGTAGGGGTTTTCAAAGATGGCTGAATCTAGAGTATGTGATTGATTCAGGGTGCAATGCTAGAATTAAGGGTGTTAGGATTAAGGGTAGGTGATTACTAAATCAGTCTATTGATTGGTTTGGCACTGCCCTAATCCTTGTAGCCTGGATAGAGCACAAGGGACAGAAAAAGGATTATCTTGTCCCTTGTTTTCTTGCTTTGCTACCTTTTGGCCACCATGAACTATTTCTCCTCTGCCATGCCTGTCTGCCATCCCATCCTACCCTGGAACCAGCCGACTATGGACTGAAAACACTACAAACTGTGAGCTAAATAAACCTTTTCCCCTTTAACTTTGGGTGTCAGGTATTCTGTCTCAGCAACAAGAGAAAAGTAACTAAGACAAGTGGAAATTTCTAAAGTGTTGCTAGCTTGCTTTCAGGTCTTGTTTAGGTTTAATATTAAGGATATAAATATCCTAAATGTTTACAGATGTCTTTGCTGTTGAGAGGATTCAAAGACTTGCAACTTTTTTAATGTTTTATTTTTATTTTTTATAGCATTGTTAATTTTACATATTGAACATATTATTGAAATTCAATAGGATATTTCAATTCATACATATAATTCACTGGTAAAATCCAGCCTTCATTTATAGTTTTTAAGACATCAAAGCACATAACTCATGTCCTGGCCATATAGTAGGTGACCAATAGTGTTTGCTAGATTATAATCTTAACCTTGCCTGCTAAGACCGGCCAACATACTGACTTTTTTTAAGCTGTGAAGAAGAATATAACTCAACACACCTTCTGTTATGCAGCCCTAAACAGTAAGTACGATGCTCTTACTTGTGGCTGTGAGACCCTTATCAGACACCTGAGTTCTACCTTGGTTCTGCCCCAGAACCAGCAGTGTCATTGAATAAATTCCTCTTATGATGACAACTGTGAAGACATTTAAGGATTATGCATTTCAGAGCCCAAACTTTGAGTGAGATTTCCAGACCTGACTACGATACCTGAAACATCCATATCAGGTGGAAAGACAGAGAAGATTCTGAGAAGAATGAGAAGATTGCTAACAAGACAAGTGACTGACTCTGAAAGCACTAATTTTGCCAACTCATAATAGTATCTGGGCTGACCAAGATGAAAAGATTCCAAGGACAATCTTCCCATTTGTCTACAGCATCCTTTGACAACTGCTATGGTTTAGATTTAGAATACCCTCCAAATGGCTCAGAGGCAGAGACTTTGGAAGGTAATGAGTTCATGGGGACACTGTACTCATCAGTAAATTCATCCATTAATGAGTTCAGCAGTAAGTATGCTACTAAGAGGTGGGGTCTGGCTAGGGATGGATCACTGGGGACATCACCTAAAGGGGTGTGTCCTCTTCCCCAGCCCCCCCCCCGCTTCTTGGTCATGATGAGGTGAGCAGCTTTCCTCTACTATGCCTTTCCTGCCTTGGAGCCAGCCAGCCATGGATTGAAACTTCTAAAACTGTGAGCCAAAACAAACCTCTCCTTCTTCTATTTGTAGGTGTCAGGTATTTTGTCTGAGAGGCAAAAAAGTGACTAAGACAGCAACCTAGGAGTTTCTTCACCAGGCTTCCTCTGCTGGTTGCCACTACAAAGATTCTCAGAACTGTATCCCTCCATCAAATCAGAAAGAATATTAATTCTTTATACTGTTACTGATTCAGTGGTTTTTGAAGTGTCTTTACATTTAGTACGTTGTTGTTACCTCCCCCGCCAGTTTGAATGTCTTTCTTCTCCAATTCCTTATCCTTTAAGGCAAATTCAACAGCCAGCTTTCCAGGAACCATCCCCAGTTCTCCTAAACTCTTTGGACCTTTGTTTTTCTAATATCTCTCATTTTCTAACAAGTTGTGACCATGGCTATCCTCCCTCTTGAGAGTGCACTTACATCTTTGCACGTGTCTATCTCAGCTTTACACACACCCTGGTGCTTCCCAAAATTAGCCATTGACCTAACTTCACAATTTGAACCATTCTCAAAACCAATATGGCTATTCATTTACTTGATAATTTTTGTTAATTAGATGGGTTTCTTAAAAAAACACATTTATCAAAGAAAATTTATATATCTAATGCAATGGTGATAGGGTTTTTAAAAGAGCAAAGCAGCATTTTTTCACTTCTATGCTCCTTACCCCTGGAAACTCTATGGTGAAATGATAGGGAAGAGTGTAGTAGATCCCACAAAGAGACAAGGAAACATGGAAAATCTGCCCCTCCTACAGTTTGGATCTAAGAAAGAAGAAGCTAATAGAGGTAAGGAATGCAAGGGCTGTTACAATGTCTCCTAACTCCCCTCTTAGATGGATATACAAGTGGGAGGGGTACTAGGCAGGGGAAGTGGAAGGCAACCCCGGCTACTACATCTCTGAGTCCACCTCAAGAAGCCACAGCAGAATAGAAGTTGTCTGGGCAGGCAGGAGAGATCTCAGGGGGTATTCTCACTTCCCTTGGATCCCCTACCCCTTGAAAGGGGCCAGACATCAGACAGTCTTAAAAGGATTTCAAAGGTGATCATAAAGCTGGGTAAACACTGGAGCAAGAAGAAGGACAGGGATATTAAGGGATCCAAGCGGTGATTTCAAGGATTGTGGGGAAAAAATGGAAGCACAGTCTGACCTGGGGTGGAACTCAATGCTGAATGCTAGGAAGGTAGGGGAAAATCAGTGGGCTTGGATCCTACCATTCCAAACCAATGCTTCAATGCAACCTCATTATCGCAACCACATCACTGCATCTCCATCACTATGGCCCCATCATTACTACTGTGCTCTATCACCGCAAGCTTACCACTGCATCTAGTGCTTGTTGCTTACATTTTTCTCTCATATAATATTTTGCCTTGACCTCCTCACCTGATGAAATCCACTTATCTTTCAAGATCCCATACAATGACATTTCCTTCACGCAGAATTCCTTATTTCCAAATACTAAAATTATTCTCATTATCCCTCCTATGCACTTCTTGAGATCTCTTATTTACAATATCTTGTTCATGTTCTCTAGCTGATCCAGCCACAGATTATGCTTATGCTGATGATGATGACAACAGTGACAACAGCTCTCATGCCAACTGTAAAACCTTAGCCCATTTGTGATGTAAGTCTCCATGGGACAATCATGTGCAGGTCCAGGATTACCTTGCATTAATAGAATACCACTTGAAGCAATCATAGGTCATGTGGCTATTTTCTGCCCTAGGATCTTCTCCCCATCAGGGAAATCACTTTTGTCTTTCCTCAAGTGATACCAGAATTACAGGACAGTTAAGCCCCAGAAATAATACTCAATAAAAAATGTCATGAGAAGTAGGAAAGCTCTGGAAGAAATCTGTATGCTGCTCAGTAGACAGAAGAACTAGAGAAATTAGAATCTCATTGCTCACAGAGCAGTTTCTATATCTGTCCCTTATCTTGTCCTTTGTCCCCTTTACTTCCACCTCTCTCCAAAGGATCATCACCTAAATAATCTACTTTCTTACCTAAAGCCCTATCTTAAGGAACTAAATGGAGTCCTTTGGTACTAAAAGGAGACCAAGAGGCAAACTCTAGTGGAGTTCTGAAACTGGGTCATTCACCAACAAAACAGCATCTTGTAACCAAGCACCTCAGTGGTGGATCGAGACAAGTTCTAAGTGAAGGAGAGGCACTCAGGAATGCATTAACTCTAACATATCTAGGTAGAGAGGCAATGATGATTATAAGGGTTGTGGTGTTAACCAGCTTTTGTTAATTGCCTTTGAAACCCTGAAGAAAACAGTTAACACAATTAGCTGTTTATGCAAGTTATGCCATAAAAATCAGAAGCCTTCTGGAAATTTAAAGATAACTTCAATTCCTGGAATTGTCGCAAAACCACGCAGAAAATTAGACCCAATATTTAACCATAAATGAGGAAGAACTACAAAGAATGTTGAATGTGTAGACTTGGAAGAGCTCCTAAGCTAAAGTCAGGGACCCAAAACATAAGATGGGAGAGCAGACAGATGCATTTGAGAATCATAAATACCCAGAGTCTCACGAACTCTGCAAACCAGCAAATGCAGCACTCTCACTCTTGCAGCAGGAGAGCAGACATGCCTACTCTCATAACAAAATAGAGACTCCATGTGTGGCACATCCCTCACAAGAAAAAGCTTTTCCTCAGGAAGATCACTTTTCTCAACTTATTGCCCCAGGCCAGTAGAGTCCTGAGAAATGGGGGATTCATGCTTTCAAATCTCAGCATAGCCTGGACAAGAAAATATAATCCTTCACAGCTTTCTCACTGAATGGATTGTATGTGTGAATAAAAAAAAAAACAATTGAATGGGAGTGATTGGTAGTGATTTTTCAGGAGATGATACTGAGGATTGGGGCAAAAGATGAGATTGGGTAGGACAGAATTTATTAATACAAGAACACATGCCCATGGCTCAAGATTAACCGTCCTGTAAGAATGCCTAATATGCTTGTCAGAGTGGAAAGGACACTGTTGAATCGAAGACTGAAGAACTCATCCTTAGTGTGCTAGTGAGAAGGTCATCAGTATCTTTAAGAAGATTGCAATGTAGCCCAAGGGGCATGGTAAGCATCGGAGATGTGAATTCATTGACATCCAAGATGATGGAGCTTCAAAATAATACAGTCAGTGGCATTCAATGGCCGAAAGCCAGGAGGCTATAATTACTATTATGACCACAAATGCCAAAAGGTCAGACAAAGGGCTTGACCTGTAAGAAGTGGTAGAGATGATTAGTGGAACATGGTATATCTTTAGGAGGAAAACAGAGGAGAAGCAGGAATGGAGGAGGTAGAAGAAGGCTGAGAGTGGTTTCCTCAATAAGATGCCTTTCTTAAACTCTCCCCGAGGCTCTCTTGATCTCCCACTTAGCCATTATTTGTTTACTAACATCCCCCTCTGTTCCTCATTACCCTTTTATAGTGTGCAATTCAGTAGTGCTTGACATTTTCTACAGTCTTTGTGGGCTCTGCTCTTATATTTTTCTAATGCATACCTCCCTGTAACTCCTACAGAAATTCCATCTACTTGGGACATTTTTCCAAGTCATTATTAGGAACTTTAGCAACTAAACCACCATCTTATTCCTGGACAATGGTGAATGACATGGCTGGCTTGCTCATGAGCCCGGGAAAAAAGAGAAAGAGAGAGGCAAGGAGGTTTGCAGAGATTATCTATGCCCCACATGTCAAGATGACACACTTTACTCCTAATGACAATCCATTCCCAAAGCGTCCTTTTACCACCTGTCTTTTGAGACCAGCCCTAATACCACTTGTATTAGTCTGAGTCCTCCAAGAAACAGACACAAGAAAAGATTGAACATGCGAAGATTTATTAGGGGAGATGAGTATGGATATTAAATGGGGAAAGAGCCAGGAAAGGCCAAGGAAGCTGCCAGACCATGATAGAATCTAAAAAAATATTCTAAGAAGGCAAAATGAGGAAAAGACCAAAAGGTTTGGTGAAAGTATCCTAGGATACAACAAAGACTAATAAAGGCCTTCCAAGTGTTTTTGCAGAGTTTATGAACCTAATTCAATCACCAGGGGAGTTCTGAGTCTCCCAGAAATGGCCCTGCCATTTTATTTCTCTGAGTCGATCAATAGCTGGAAGAAGCCTGTGGTAAGCAGGGTCTCAGTGTAAATATGATGAAAAATTCCAGAGGCAAGCCGGGGATTTAGCTCAGTGGTTCTGCCACTTGCCTCACAGGTACAAGGACCTGAGTTCAATCCCCAGTACCAAAAAAAATTCCAGAGGCAAGCAGCTGGCACTCTCAGTCAACTGTTGGAAACTACAGGTGGAAGCCTGCACGGTACATTCTCATGGCTCCTACTGTCCTACTATGAGATATGCTATCAGAGTATGCCATCAGAGTTTTTCATGATGAGTTGAATATTTTCACATCCTGCAATAAGATCAGGCAAGCAAATTTTGTACATTAGAAACTGTGGCTGAGCAATTCTGGATAATGCAAGTACATTACATTCACATGGCTGACCCAGTGGCTTCTCCATTGACTGCAACACCTCCTCTTCAATAGCAGCCATTCCCCATCTCATGGCGGGTTCCCTGTGCCTACCTGATGGAGGAAGAAAACAACTCTGGCTCACATATGGACTGTCTTTCAGAAAATAGACAAAAATTCAACCATGAACCACTATGATGATTCAAAAGGACAGTGATGAGAGAGGAACCTCGTGGTGATCAATCAGTTTTAAACAATATACTTGATTGTTCACCTTAAAAAGGAACAAAAGTGACCTGAGGTAAAGACACACATGATTTCTGGACAACAGTGAATGACATGGCAGGTTTGCTCATGAGCCCAGGAAGAGAGAGAGAGAGAAAGAGAGAGAGAGAGAGAGAGAGAGGGGAGAGGGTTTCACGGGGCGCTGCCTACCATTTTTATGGATTGCTGCACATCTTACAATGACTTCACAGAAAAATGACAAACAGTGGGCCCACTTACTCCGCTTTTCTAGGA
>NW_022900944.1:10544566-10551856 GCF_012274545.1 Fukomys damarensis | reverse complement strand
AGAGAGAGAGAGAGAGAGAGAGAGAGAGAGAGAGAGAGAGAGAGAGAGAGAAGGAGGTTTGCAGAATAATGCAAATCTATCCATGAGAGTAGATCAAAGTGTGTAGATCTTTGTGTCTCATGTTAGCACCCAAAAGAGAGCACGACTACAAACAATGAACTTTACAAATAGATGGAAAAACTCATCTGACAGTCAGCAAGACTGTCTGTTCTGCAATGCTTTTCATAATGAAGCTTTGAGCAGAGGTGGCCAACAGAAACTGTCGATGCTCTGATTCACCAAGGCTGATCTAGTCTGTACTGCTACTGTTCAGTAGAAGAAATTAATATGAGCCTTCAGTGTGGTACTATCCCTTAATGTAGTACCAAAATCTAATTAGAAACAATTCAGTTCTTCCAGACTCCTTCCAATCAGGGATGGGAGAAGGATAATAATTCATACTTACCAGAATTTGTATGTATTCAGGATACATGTTAATGAGGTTATCTTCCCTGTCCGCTGTGCCTTTGCCACACCACTGTCTAAGGATCTTTACCTAATTGGCTAACACATGATCCCATATAACATCACCTCAGCAAAGGGGACCTTTGTATGATTAAGGATGATGAGACAATAAACAAATGGCCATGGGATTCACTAGTCCTACCATGTTTCATCAACTGGAAGCAGTTAGTTTAATAGAGCAATGGAATGGTCTATTAATGTTAGATAATGAAAAGATGGAAATAAAGTGGTTGTAGATGGGGAGAGGAGGAGGGGGTGAAGGGAGGGCAGGAACAAGGGGAAAAAATGAGAACCAAGACCTGTCATGTAGAGGTACAAGATCCCAACAATGAATGTAACTGTACTGTATCCTTAAAATGTACCAACAAACTCAATTAAAGCTGAAAAAAACATGTACATGTGAAGCATGCCATTTTGCTAGGGAGAAAAGGAGTGTGATTTAAAAAAAAAAAAAAGGTAATCAAAGAATCAATTGGTAGAAACTCTGTAAGGTTGCAATGTTTACTACATGATTTAGTATAGTAGCTCCCCTTATCCATAGTGGATATGTTCCAAGGTCCCCAGTGGATGCTTGAAACCATGATAGTACCAGGCTAAAAACCCTGTATATGCTGTTTTTTACCTCTTCGTGAATACCTGTGATAATGTTTAACTTTTAAATTAGGCACAGCAAGAGATTAACTATGACAACTAACAATGAAATAGAACAATTATAACAATATATTATTATAAATATTCTTTAAAATGTATAAATTTTTTATTTCTTGGATTTTTCCATTTAATATTTTCATTGGTCTGCATTGGTTGACTGCAGATATCTAAAACCATAGAAAACAAAATCTCAAAAAAGTGGGGAATATGCTCTAAAATATCTGGAGTGTGATACTGTATCCCAACATCTAGAGTAAATCCATTCATGACAGTGGGTCAGAGTGTGGATCTTTGTGTCTCTGTTAGAGAATCAAGAGCTAAAAGAAATATTTACCCCTATCACCACCATTCCCAGTGACTTACTTATAGAGTTTTTGTGTCATGTTTCCTGAGAATTTGTGAACTATGAGGTCGTGTTTTTTTAAATATATTATTGTTGATACATTTTAGGTATACAATACAGTTGCATTCATCATTGGGATCTTGTACCTTTACATGATGTATCTTGGTTCTTATTTTTCCCCATTCCCCTAGCTTACCATCCCTCCCTTCCCTATTTGCAAAGACTTTGTTTCCATTTTTTGGAGACTGGATAAAGAAGGTGTGTTTTTTTTATAAAATGGAATACTACTCATACATAAAGAATGAGAAACTGGAGACATTGATAGCTAAGTGGATGCACATTGATGTCATACTCCTAAATGAAATAATAGGACACACATGTGTAAACAGCATATAGTGTCTCTAGTGTGATAAACTAAAAGTGTAACTAAGGGTCAAAATGTGTAATTTCTTATATTGTGTAATAGGAAAGAAAGGTCTAAAGGTATTGGGAAAATGGGAAGGGTAGGGAAAATGTAAGAAGGGAAAAGAAAAACTAGGTTGTGTTTACTAGGACTGGAGAAATGCTTTCATTAATCAACACAGTTGAATATTTGACACAGCAAAAATTCCTCTGCACTTTAAACTAAATCTCATGCCTGATTACTTTGGGATCTTGATACAAGTAGAACAGAAGGCAAACAGGATTTACTACACTCCTTTATATTATCATGAAGACAAATAAGGCTGCTGTTATTATTGGTAGTATACTTGGTGATTCCATGCTCAGGTGCAGCAAATTTAATATAGTAAGTCGAGTTAACCAAGCATTAATATCTATCAGGGTCTAGGGTCTGGATCATTCTATTAGGTAGACTTGGACTCAGGACCCATTGTAGAAATGGATACTAGTCTTATTCTTCTAACTCTCCTGTATTGTCTTTTATGGAGATTGTTGCTTACACCACCAGAAAGACTGTGATAGTGCAAACTTAATATGAAGTGTGAGCAGATATAAGTGGAACAAAGGTAGATTGTATTGATATAGGAGAAATACAACTATTAGAAGTCAAATGTACTGAGTTCATAGTCTCACAACATAAATGAATGAAGTTGCAGACCAAAGGAAGAATTCATGAGGGTTTTATTGGAACTAAGGAGAAGAAGAATAGCTCCTAGATTTCCAAAAGGGGTCCCTAATGGGGTGGCCACCAAGGCCCCTTTGTCAGGACTAATTTATATAGCAAAGTCATAATGTGGATACATGGGTCAAACTGCAGTCAACCCATAGGATTACAAGTCTAGCCACTTAGCTAACATTGATCCAATAAGGAACAAGTCATGTAGCAGGGATACATTAAAGAACAAAGGTATTTTTGAAAAGGGATGGGTCCAGATACTCTGGTCACCCATCTGGGCAATTGATGCCTATCTGGACTTACTGGACCAGGTCATGCTAATTACAGTATAATCTCAAGTTACTGTTTATTGCATAGGAAGGCATGTAGATCTGGCCATTCATCTTCATATTGAAGCCTCGCCTTCAGATGCACCTCCAACCACAATTTTGATGTCTTTATTTTTGTGCTGACTTCTTTGAGGGCCCAGTCCCTCTCTGACTGTATATTGATTTCTATCTAAAATAACCCTCTATAATAATAATAGATGCTTCTGATATTCCACATCAAAACCCCTCAGATCACCTCTGACTTCAGTCACAGTTGTTATGGACTATTTCACAGGCTCTAGATTCACTTCCTGTTGACAAATTCTATCTAAATTGTAAGCCATACAGCTCTCTACTTACTATCCCGGGGGCTTTTCTGACTAAAAAAATCTACCTGGTTCATATACAAATGTAGCCCAGAAGTAGGTAATACCTGCAAGGACAATCTTTAACCAATAATACATGGCTCCAGCCTCCTGTTGTTCAAGTGAATAATTCTAGCAGGTAGTCAGTTAATTGTCTGATAGGTCCCCATGGAATCAACTCCCCATTCTCAGTAGCAGAAATCTCAATAAAATACCTTTATATTTACTTTCCCTCCATTATTGTGTCTCCTACTCTCCTATTCTCTTATTCCTGGAACTGCCTAAACTATCTAAACCTAAGTCTTTGTTTCAGGCTATATATTCACAGGAACCCAAACTAAGGTCTCTACTTATTGGTTGTGTCAGTCCCTCTGCTGAACATATTGCAAACAGTGTTATATATTTTCCTAGGTTTGGGTTGTGTATTTCCTTGAATCTTCACAAAATGCTTTGAAATAGATTTTGTTGTCATTCTCTTTATAGATTAGAAGACCAAGACATGGTTAAGAGTAAGTCAAAAAGCTAATCAATGATAAAACTGGTCTTCAAATCTAGATTTACCTGACTCTAGTTTCAGCCACATGGTATTCAGCCTCACTCAGCAGGTTATGGACTACCTTACAGCAGGAACATTGTGGATTCATTTTATACTACCAGTGACCAGCTCAGAGTCCAACAGAGTAGGATTTTAATAAATTTTATACTGTGAATGTGTTTCTCTGGCCAATTCAATAGTTAGTTCAACAAGGTGGCCAATAATAATTAAAACCCAGGAAAATACTCAATCCTGCCACCTACAAAACTTTAAAGGACCTGAACTACAAAACTTTAAAGGACCTCCTATTCCTAAGTGATAGGGAAAAAAACAGGTGTTTTTTCCTTTCCATTCTCATACACTATTCAACACAACACTTCAGCAAATATGGGGGAATTTCCCCACACATCAAGCAGTCCTACAGTGGACACTACGTGGATACCCTTTAACTTAATTTGACTTTGACTATATAGCTGGTTAACTCAGATACCACAGTTTGAAGACCCCTTTCCACAAGACAACATTCCATCTCAGATGCCATTCACAAATAGTATCTCATGACCTGTAATTCCAGCTAATTGGCCACACATCTGGGGCTTCTACACCTGCTTCTCTATGAACGGCACTCATTTGCTAAAGTGTCTCACAGAGCTCTGGAAAACATTTTACTTATGTTTATCAATTTTTTGCAAAGGACATTATTAAAGAGTACAGGTACACTGCAGATAATACATGTATGGAGCAAGGTACATGGGAAGGAGCACTGGACTTCCATACTGTCTAGACATGCCACCGTCCAGGAACTTTGATACATTCATCTACCCAGAAGGGCTTCCAACCTGTCACTCTGTAGATTTACATAGGCTTTGTTATGTGGGCATGACTGATTAAACCACCGGCCATCCGTGATCTCCTCAACATTTAGGCCCCATCACCTATCCAGAAGTTGGTAAGGGAAACTGAAAGTTTCCTGTGACTCTAATCTTGTGATGGATTTCCCTGACAGCCAGCCGCAACCCAGGGCTATTCAGGAGCCCCCAGACAACAGGCATCACATTAGCATTAAAAAGGTGTTTATCACTCTGAGGATTCTGAGGGATTTAGAAGTTTTATATCGGGAAATGGGGGTAAATACTAAATACATACTTCCCAGAGTACACTGGGATAGTCCTATAATAAAAACTCCTTACTGACTCTCAATTGGACTTCAGAGTCAAATCGTAATAACTTTTAAGCCAGCAGTGTATCAGGAGTCACCCTCACTAAAAGGAACTTGATCTGAGTGCCTCTGGTGGCAGTAGTACAAACTGAATGAGAGGAGGTCCTGCAGACATTCCAGAAGGACAGACCGCCTGTACACAGCCCATCAGACTGAAAAAGGTTAAGCATATGGGAATATGAAGAAGAGCAAAGGAGAGACAGGAAGCTTCAGATAACATCCTAAAATAGACCAAAGGGGGGAAAAAAGAACCTATACTTATTGACTGTAAGAAATATTCAGTTTAGAAAAAGAAAATCAGATCACCTAGTCTCAAATTTCAAGGAACATTCAAATGAGCTTAAGACACCATAATGTTCTGGGCATGGACTTGAATTAAATGGCTTTTCATTTTACGTGTGTGTGTGTGTGTGTGTGTGTGTGTGTGTGTGTGTGTGTGTGTGATTTGAGAAGATAGATGTGAAAGAGAATCCTAGGCAAGCATAGATCCGTTAATGTTGATCTTACAGGAACTCCTTTAGAGAGTAAAAATGTAAGGAATACTTTCCAACTGCTTTAAAGGTGTTACAGCAAAACAACTCTTGATCTGTTAAATGTGTTGAGTCTATGCCTAGGAGTCCGGAGAATGGACTTGAGGACAGATGAGGTGAAGAGCAGGAGAGTTTCATTAAGAGAAAGTTCCTGAAAGTGGATTGCTGCCAAGGATTTCTGTATAGGGTTTTTTATACAGCAAAATCACAGAATAGGTTACCTTGGCTTAAACTATAATCAACTTATAGGTTTACAAGTACAGTCACTTAGCTAATACTAATCTAATAAAAAAAAAAGGTACATAGCATGGAGAAGAACGAAGGCATTTCTGAGAGGGGTAGGAGTGAGGTTCAGAGTGTTCTGGTCATGGGTCTGTTTATTTATTATGTTGTTTCTGAGAGTTTGTGATATTGTTTAGGCTCACTAGACCAGGTCGGACTAGTTACAATAACAGCTCTGAGCTATATTTTTTTAATCTCTGGGGAGTCCTGTCTTCATTTGTGGCCTACTTTCTATCAACTCATACCTCATCCATAGGCCTAGTTTGCCTCATCTCTATTCTGACTCTGTCTTGGGCCTGGTCCCTTTCTAACTGCCTATCAATCTCTTCTAGCTAACTTAGCTATCTGCAATAATGAGACCTTCATTATCTTGATTCCAAAACCCACCAAGAACCTTATAAGAAAATAAACATTGAATATTGCTATCTCTTATGAATGTGTGTGAAAAACAATCCTTTCAAATATTATCAATTCAAACCCAATGATATATAAGCACACACATCACCACTAACTGAGGCTGATTCCTGATGTTACTGGACAGAAATCCAGCTACTTACCAACTACACTCAAAAGGTAAGAGCTGGTGAGAAGGAAATCAGTCTGAAAACAGGCCTGAAAAGATGAAATGCTGTCAATGTAAAACACAGAGTATCTTAGACAACTTATGAGTGTGAAACTGTTTTTAAGGGAAGGACAAGGAGCAACGTAGGATGACCCCTTTGTGATGAATGCCGTGTTGCACATCCAAGTTCAATAACCATCTCTCTCACTCTGGAGATGTATGTATGTTTATTTGTTTCTGCTAAGATATCCTGTGATAATAATCAACCTTTGTGCTCTAGCCCAGTCCTCCTAATTTTTTAGACAAACATTATTTTCCTGAAAGATAAACATTATTCCACTTTTAATTAAAGGACAAGATTAACAAGTCTTTGTTCTGCATTTTGATGTTATCTAAAGACCATCAGATGTCCTGAGTTCAGTAAATTTAAGGAAAAGTTATTGATTAGTAAGTTTTATGACTCGTATCTTTTTAGTTCTTTTTCCCAGTGCTAACTAAACTTACAGTTAACCAACAAGACACAGAAGACACGTTTTGCCAGGGAATTGGAGGAGATAGTGACAAGCAACAGTTTTAATCCATGAGGCAACTTAAGTCAGAGTTATCATCTATAGCCAAGCTGTAGATATAACTGGGCTGTATGACTTTCAAGATGAAGTGATTTTTAAATGCAAGTAAGCTAAAGGATTTTTTTAGGTTTTTCCCTTTGTTAGCAGGGCATTCAAGATTGGTTTAATATTTGAAAATTAATCAATGTGATTTATATATTACAAAATGCTCCTAAAAGCAATTAGGACAAAGTTGCTTATCTTTCCTGTTGTGGCAAGAAAAAAAAAAACACAGAAAACATTTTAACATTTTATATATGTGTGTG
>NW_022900944.1:10525201-10544554 GCF_012274545.1 Fukomys damarensis | reverse complement strand
GTACTGGGGATTGAACGCGGGTCTTTGCGCTTGTAAGGCAGGCCACCAAACCGCTGAGCTAAATCCCCGGCCCTTAAACTATATTTTTAATTGGAATTACAACCATCAAAGAACTGTGGACACACAGAAGCCTAATTGAAACAAATTTCAGAGGGAAGAAGCTGTTCC
Source organism: Fukomys damarensis (assembly GCF_012274545.1). Taxonomy (NCBI): domain Eukaryota; kingdom Metazoa; phylum Chordata; class Mammalia; order Rodentia; family Bathyergidae; genus Fukomys; species Fukomys damarensis. The sequence continues at coordinate 10,544,386 of NW_022900944.1, read as the reverse complement.
TAAATTAGCAGATGAATATGGATGAGTATAGTTATATATTTAGGAGAAACTGCCAGGTTAGTGTCATAAATAGGTAGCAAAATGAGCCCACCATAGGCAAAGGAGTCTTTTAGGGACAAGGACAAACCACTTAAACTCCTAAAGCCAAATGTGGGTTAGCCCAGCAGATGGATATCTGGAAAAATCCCAAACACGGGCTTTCCGCTCCCCAACTGCCAATTCTCCTCCACAGGAATTTTGCTGAATAAGCAGTGGCACAGGGATGCAGAGAAAAATGTTGGAAGTTAGGAAGCAATGCTGTATATTCACAAAACCCCACAGAATAAAGAGATTTTAGTCCATCTTCAAGACATTTGAAACTAGAGGTCAACTATGAATAACCAATGTTCAATCTTACTGCATTTCAACTTTTGATTAAGTTGATAGTATTAGCCCTATGTAAAATATCCAACATAAAATAGAAAAAAATATGAATCATGACAAAGAAATGTGACCTATAATCAAAGGACAAATAAGGTCAATAGAAGCAGTTGCCATAAATGACAAAAATATTAGTATTGATGGACAGGAACTTTGAATGAGTTATAAACACCTTAAAGAACAAATGATGAAAAGGGAGATTTTCAGAGGAGAAATTAGAACTGTATAAGAAACCTAATGAAAATTCTAAATCTGGAAAACATAACATGTGAAATAAAAAATTAATTGGATAGGATTACTAGTAGACTAGACTAAGTTGAAGAAAAGATTAGTGGACTTGGATACAGGGTATTAGCAAATGTCCTAAATTAAGCACAAATTGTAGGAGGAAAAGAGAGAGAGAGAAAGGAAGAAAGAGAAAGGCAGTCAAAAGCATCAGTACTGTAAGGTATAATATATAATGGACTACCATATGTATGGAGTGTAGTAGAGAGAACTAGCAAAATGAAGCTGCAAAATTGTTTCAAAAACTATTGACTAAAAACTGGATGAAAGACATTAGTTGCATATGTAAGAATCACAAAAAGTTCTAAGTAAAAATAACATAATGAAAATAGTACTCTTTAGTATAATTTACTCAGTTTCTGAAAACCAAAGCTAAAAACAGTTTATTAAGTTTTAATACATTTTAATTTTCAATATAAAAATCAATTTTCTTTTTTCTGTAACAAAAACCAGAAAATGAACATTTGTAAATGCTAGGTACAATGGCATCAAAAATATCAAACAGAAATATATTAAATAGAACATTTGAAAGAATTCAAACTTCAAAATACTGCTAAGGTAAATAAGATCTACATAAATTAAAAGATAGACCATGTTCATTGATTCAAGGACTCAATATTATTAAGATGTCACCTCTCACAAATTGAACTACTGAATAAATTCAGTCTAACTGAAAACTCCAGTAGGATTGGTTTGGTTTGGTTTTGATAGATATTGAAAAGCTAATTCTAAATGGATTACATGGAAAACCAAATGACAATGAAACATGTTGAAAGCCTTACACTATCAGATATAAAGACTCCTATAAAAGTACATTGATCCCTACCTCATCACACACAAATATTAGCTTAAGATGAGTCATAGACCCAAATGTCAAGATTAAACTATAAGGCCAATAAACTCAATGAGAAAAAAAAAAGATTAAACTATAAGGCTTCTGCATAGTAGGATAGGCAAATGTCTCTAAGAGAGAATAAAAAAAAATACTAACCAGAAAGGCAAAAAAGATACTTCATTTTAAAAAAAGAACTCATTTTAAAAAACATTAAAATATGAAATGGCAAGCCAACGAGTGGGAGAAAACTTTCACAATGCATATATATGACAAAGAAATCATATCTGGAATATGTAAGTCTCTACCCCTTAATAATAAAAAGATAAACAATCAATATAAAGTGAACAAAAGTACTTAAGCATGCACTCTTACAAAAGAAGTTATCAAAATAACTAATACGAACATAGAAGCTCAATATCATTCATCATCAGAGTAATGTGATTAAAAACACAATGTGTACCGTTACACACGCACTAAAGAGGCTAAAAATAAAAAAAAATTTAAGCTAATTATATCAAATATTGGCACTGATGCAGAGTATACATTGCTGGTAGGAGTTTAAATGGTAAAAACTGCTTTTAAAACTGCTTAGCAGTTTCTAATAAAATTAAACTTCCACCTACTCTATAACTGAAAAATTCCACTCCTAGGAAATTAACCAAAAGAAATAAATGCACATGACACAAAAAGACAAGTACAGGAATGTTCATATCATCTTTATTTCTAATAATATTAATAGACCCACCAATATTTATCATTGGGAGAATGTATGAATAAAGCATTATGCACTTATATAATTGAATATTAGCCACAAAACAAAGAGACTATTAATATACACAACAATATGGATGAATCTCAGAAATATTGTCTTGATTGAAAACTGACACAAAGAGACAAAAGAAACTAATCTGTGGTGACAGGAGTCAGAGTAGTGGTTATGTCAGTAGAAAGTATGAAGAATTAAGAGGCATGGGGAACTTTTTGAAATGTTCTGTGTTGTAATGGATATAAAAACATGAATGTATGAAGTGAACCTTTGAGCTTTGTTTACTTCACTCTAGGTAACTTTTATTTCAACAACTTGCTGAAAGATAAATAAATAGAGCCCCATTCCTGAGCATTTTTCTGAACCACATACCCAGTGAATTGGGAGTCAAGGCCATTTCTGTATTCATTCACTGTCAAACCCACAGGTCACCATTGCTTCAGGTTATACTCTAATTTCAAGCTATACAGAATACATTGCTGACCTCCACAATGCCCCTGTGGACATGTTCCAAAAGCCAACTATTGGATTTGGTCAGCTCTTCAAAACTCATGTGCAGTTGCCAAAATTCTAGCTCAAGCCACAACCCCAAAATAACTCTGGGCCTTTGCAGGAAGTGTGCAGCTCTCTGCCAGAAGAGCAAGCTCATTCATCAGTCCCGGAGAGACTTCTATGAGTTTTACTAACAAAGAACAAATCAAGAAAAAAAGCTACCTAGGCAAATAGCTGTACTGCACAGGCTGAACATAAGAAGTGTGTGAGAATCCCGATCCACAAATTCAGGAGCACCATACACATGGACTGGTTCTTATCTGAGCCAACAACTTCTCCATCAAGTGCCATCAACACCCTGTACACTGTGAATTCCCGACAGTAATCATCCATTTTCAGACCCAAGTCTGTGGCTCCATCCCTGCTCACTGTTCTGTGTTGCTGCTCCATTTCTGGCTTTGAATTTTAACAGAGATTTTCTTCTTTTAGTATTTAAATACACTTACATAATGTAATTTTAAAGTAGCATTAGTGCCTTTTGTCCTCTCATTTTAGAAATGTTCTCTTTTTAACACTTTCATGAAGTAAGAAAAAATAGAGAAAAATGTCATCCATCGGCATCAGTAAATAATAACTATTAATATTACATATTTTCATTTTTTAAAATACAATCTATTGGAGATATAAGGCAGGAGCACGTGGTTGGGCTTCAGACCTCAGCCTCCTCCTAGTGTAACTTAACCACATACATAGTGGGGAAAAGGCTGAGTAACCAGCCCTAATAAAAATAAGATTCTTCTTAATATTCCTTCTCTGTCATACTTATCATCACAATGAGTTTGCTATAAGGGACAATGTGAAGGCACAGTAGAACTCACAGCACGGGTTAAGAAATCATAAATTATTAATGTCATGAACATGAGTTTTCTCCATTCTACTGAATGTTAAGGCTTTTGAACCTCAGAAGTCTAGAACTGATTCTCATTTTTGTGTTTTGTGCTGAACTCCTCTTTTGTGAGGCAATGAACGCAGAATGGGCTGGCTCACTGAATAGGAAAAAAGTGCAGTGTATACAAGTGATGAAGGAGAACATGATATATCACAATGTTATGTGTCCTTTCAATCTTGGAGAGTGTTGACACCTTCCATTAACTTCACTGAACAGCTAACATCACAAGATTCTGGGGAGGGAGGGAGGGAAGAATATAAGGCATAAAAATTATCTTGGGGGACGGGGATTTAGCTCAGTGGTGCCATGCCTGCCTCACAAGTATAAGGTCCAGAGTTCAATCCCTGGTACCAAACAACAACAACAAAATTATAAGATTATCCCAGGGAGGTTAGATTCAGGTCAGGAAGTTACTGTGCAAGCATCTCTAATAGAAAATAGAATGTAATAAGCACAACTGAGATTTGAAAAGATTTTGGGTGCAAAGAGAAAAGATAGTTAAGCTAAATCAACAGTGTTAGTTAGCTTTCTGCTACTGCACCAAAGTGACTGAGAGAATTAACTGAAAAAGAGAAAAAGTTTACTTTGTCTCATAACTTTGGAAGTTTAAGTCCATGATTGGATGATTCAGTTGCTTTGGGGCCCGTCATTAGGCAAGATAATATGGCTAGAGTACATGGTAAAATAAGCTGGTCACCCCATGGTGGCCAGGGAATGAAAGCAAAAAAGAAAGAGACTTGCTTTTCACAATCTTCCTCCAAGGACATGCCCCTCAATGACCTAAAGATTCTCACTAAGCCCCACCTCTTAAGGATTTCACCACCTTCCATTAGCAGCACACTGGGGACAAAACCTTTACCACATAGGCCTTTAGAGAATATTACAGATCCAAACTATAATAGAAACCCAAAAGGTCCCTACTTGTTATCTACCCTCCTACTCCTAACTATTGGATCATTGGCCTCAAGCACCCCTCTTCAGGGACCTCCCAGCCTCTAGTCATCTTCACAACAGCCTTGAGGGTATTTTCCACACTACTCTTTGTCTTTGAGCTTCAGATCACATCATTCAAGCTCAGAGAGTTTCAGGGCCATGTCAAGTCCTTATAAAAAAGGAAAGGTCAATAAATGGGAAAGTATCCCCATAGATAATTGTGGTAAGGTCCAAATTTGTCTGCAAATATCTATATCCAAATCCTCTTAGAGTCCCCTTCTACACATGTTCTGGGCTTGGTCATGTGGCTTGCTCTGGGAAATGAAACAACAAATATAACATAAACAGAAGTTTGAAAAATGTTTGTGTATGGGGTTTGCCTTCCCTTGCTCCTTTTTGGACCATGTAGTCAACACATGTGGAACAGGATAGCTGATTTACTTGCCTGATGACAACTCCATGACCCAGTTACCCGCATTGCTCCAACTGATAGTCGTACCATCCACACATGCAGCCTCCTAACTGTCAGGAAGCTGAATACAGATGCAGGAGTGAGCCTAACTGAGAACAACAGAACTGCCTAAGCAAGCCCAGACAAATTTCTGACACACAGGAATGTGAGCTATGTCCTCAGAAGGTTTGTTATACAACCATAAATAACTAATATAGAAATCTGTGTTTTTCTGTATATAAAATTTATCCATACAGAATATTTTGTCATTAGTCTGCTTCTAGCTATCACTAGTAAGACAGAGAAACAATGTGTTGAGGCAGACAAAGAAGTGACTGCTACCAAACATTTCATTTCCTGATTATTGATTCAGTAGGGCAGGACCCAGAAGGGTGGAGGAGAGTGGATCAAGAAGAAACTTGTGGGTCCTGAATAGAGAGGATCTATACCCCAGATTATGGCTGAAAATGTGGTGCTAATGTTTGAGTGTCTCGCGAGTTCATATGCTATAAACATAATTCCAAAATTAATATGTCAATGATCTTTGGAGGTGAAGCCTTTAGGAAGTAATGAGGACTAGATGAAGTCATGACGGTAGGACCCATGATGACCTTGATAGCTTTATAAAAAGAGGAAGAGATTTATTTTAGCATACTTGCTCAATTGGGCCATGTGATGCCCTCTGCCATGTTATGATATGATGCAGCAAGGCCCTCATTAATACCAACCAGATGCCAGTGCTCTTAGACTTCCAAGCTTGCAGAGCCACAAGAGAAACAAACTTCTTTATAAATTAGCTGGTCTCAGGTGTTTCATTACAACAATAGAAAATGCACTAACCCAAGGGATAAGACTTGGACTCAGAGGTGGAATACTAATATGCAGGCAGGTGGAAAACCCACAAGCCATCTCATGAATGGCTGACTCCCATGCCCCAGATGTCACTCATAAAGAATATGAATCTGCTGTGCCTATAAACTACTGAGTAGGGATGACAAATGTTGAAGCATATGTGGGTGAACGATCATGGAAAAGTTGGCCCTATAATCCCTATGCCACCACCTCATACCTTAGCACTGAAAACCAGGGAGTATGACCCAACCTCCAGAACTGGGAGTGAATTAGGAAACCCAGAAATTAAAGCTCAGTTTTCCCACCAAAGAAAGGGCTCTGTATCCTAACTTAGCATCATCAACAATAAAGAATGTTGTATTTTTGTACTAAATTAGCCATAACTGCATTACTATATACCTCTTCTTTCACTCTCAGTGATTGTCAAAGGAGTCAAGCTCCTTTCCACTGGAGGAAACTGATTATTTGAATTATTCATAAGTATTCATATTAATATTATGCAACCATTTGGACTATTTTACTGAGTTTATTATCATGATTTCCACTGCGCTAATATTTTATGTTCATTTTTTAATCTTTCTATCAATGTGAAATGGGCACTGTTATTCCCATCTTATAAATAAGAGGATTAAGCCTCAGGAGGACAAAGTATCTAGTTTCCCATCTTCCAGGTCTGAGCTTTAACCCACTATTTTAATTGCAAATCTCTCTTCAAAGACAACAAGTAAATTTTCACATATTCCAAGAGAATTAACAACTACAAAGGGTTAGATGTGACCAAAGCCAGCCTCCTCCTTGCAGGCAGGGGATGGGATGTCAAAAATGGGTAGGGCTGGGACCTTAATTCCTAGCCAAGATTTCCCTATATGGACTGTAGCAATTTCCCACTTCCCTCTGAGAGGGCGCCAACCTTACAATCCACCAGGTACCTTGGACTCACATGTGACATGCATCATCTCATTTAATCCTCATTACAACCCTGGTGGGTAGGATTTACTCTCATTTTAAGTAAGACAATACTGTGACTAAGGAAGATTTCTTGCCCAAGGTCCTGGCACACATTTGAAATTAAGACTCCATTAGCAATCCTGTGCTTTTAATGTAACTTATCCTTTTAGAGAAAGTAGAACTTATCCCAAGGAATGAGTTGACAGAGGTAAAATTTCTGTTAGTGGGAGGGGGGTTCACAGGATCATCCCATGTCCCCAAACTATCCTCTTTATTTCCATAACCACTTCTGGGCCTACTTAGCTCTCTCAAAAGAGCTGACATTCTATTCTTCCCCAGCTTGGGTCTCCAGAGGCCTGCTAAGTGTTCTTCCAGGTTCAAATGAAAAGCATCTAATGCCAAGGAACTTCTCCCTGCTGTCCTGCCAGGTCTCTCTCTCCCTGCTCTCCTTGGTAGGAAGCAAAGCACTTTGCCTGGGGTGGGGAGAGTCAGCAGGAACCCGAGGGCAGAAGAAATGCTCTGTTCCTTAGTCTCACCAAAAGAATCAAACCTCTCTAGGGCTGGCAGGGGATGTTTCTTAGAAAAGGGAAAGAAATGGCCCTTGGACCCTCTAAATGGCCCAGGATCCTGGAAAGGGACCAAGGTTAAGGTTTGCTTACCTTTCCTAGGAGATATGAGGCATTTCTTATCATTCAACACCTAAATGGATGGAACCAGTCTTATAGAAATCTGCCTTCAATTGAATAGAGCCAGGCAATGTGTGCTGCCCAAATCCTCCAGTGTCCCTGATGGAGAGACCCAGAGAGACCATCTCCTCGAGCTGTCAATATACAGTGGAAAAAACCAAGATCCACCATGGATCCAGGTTCCTTTATTATTAACACATACTTATAACTGACACATCAGGCTATTCAAATTAATTTGTCATTCACAACAGCATTATTTGCAATAGTGAAAAAAATAAAACCAACTCAAATTCCCAGAATTAGTAAACAGATGTATTAGAAAGATAAATAAATTGTGGTGAGTCCATGCAATGCATCACTACACAGCAGTGAAAAAAATGAAAATTGCTACTGTATGTCATGAAATAAACAAATCTCCCAGACTATGTGCAGCTTTAAAAAGCCAATTACAGGACCAGAGGTGTAGCTCAGAGGCACCAAGCCTGCCTGGCAAGTGCAAGGTCCTGAGTTTGATCCCCAGTACAGAAAAAAAAAAAAAAGAAAGAAAGAAAAGAAAAAGCTGAACACAAAAGCATATCGACTATACAAATCCCATAATGTAAAGTTCAAGTTTAACCTATGACAAAAGATAGATAATGACTGTGAGTCTTCTGGGATGCTGAGAATACTCCACTTATTGATGTGCAGTGTAGCAACATGAGAGGAAAGTTGCACAAAGTGATCTATGCACTGAAGACTTGCATACTTTTCTATATGCATGCTATGCATTATATATTTCAACTGAAAAGTAAAAGCAAATATGACTGTTCCTTGGGTTCATGCACTAAAAATCACCTGTAGGTATAGCAAGAAACTTAGAAAGGCAGCAGTAAGGTGTCAAAGGAGGTAGATCTATAAGCAAAGAGCTTGAATATTTTCACCTTTTTCATAATTTTTCTGTTATTTTAAATTTACTTACAATGACCATGAACTATTTCTATAATCAGAAAAAAAATTTGGCTTGGTGGCATATGACTGTAATTACAGCACCCCGTGAGGCTGAAGCAGGAGGATTGCAAGTTTAAACCCAGCCTAGGTAACTTAGCAACTTAGCAAAACCTTGTCTCATAATAAAAAATAAAAATTGAATGGGGATGTAGCTCAGTGCAAAGGCCCTGGGTTGAATCTCCAGTACCAGAAAAGAAATTAATTGTTTTTATTTTGAAGAAAGACATAACTGAAGTAAAATAAAAGCAAATAGCCCTTAAAGAGATCTAGGAGGAGGACTCTGAAAGAAGTGTCACAGCACATCAAACACACTCCATACATATCTGGGAATTAATGTATAGCCCCAAAACCCAGAGATCACTTCAACAGGCCAGGAGACAGAGCTAAGAGTCCTTTATAGTCTCATCATCAATTATGAAAGAAAGATTTTGTCCTCCTAAAAGCATTTGCCCTTGGGAGCAACTGAGGGGAGTATCTGGCAGGTCTTGGACACTGTAGGAGTATCTGGGGCTTCACCAAAAGATTGTCTGGCCAAGAAGATGGGAGCATAGTGGTGCCAATATTGAGAGGTGCCAACACTGAGATCATCGCAGGCATGGACACCCTCATGACTCTTTCTAAGAGACCACAATGTAGGGGGCCAAATCAGTCAACTAAGCTATTCTTCTCAGGTACGCCATAAGAATGTCTGAATATCTGCACTTTGCAGATAAGGAAGCAGAGGGTTGCACAAGTCCTGTACCTGGAGTGGTAGCCCCAGGAGAAAGCTGTGATGGAGGTTCTAAAATAAAAACCCTGGAGCACCCCTATGCTATGACAGCATGGGTCCTAACATACCTCAGATCTGTATACTGCCACATCCCTGAGCATAGCACCTGCCAAGAGGGTCTTTCCAGAGATCCTCTGCTTCCAGCACCTCCCCTAGATACCAGGGACAGCAAAGAGTCAGAGTGGCTGAGCCTATCCAGAAAGGTAGAGGAAAGCTCATTTTGGTGGCAGGGAACAGACAGTCTCCTTTTAGAGTAAATATAGGAATCAAGGCTGTGTTCACTCATTGCCCTTGGGATGGAGGCTTCTTGGAGGAACTTTCCAAATCAGTCTGGTTGCTAAAGGCAGGCTGTACTCCTGCACATCCTTCCTAGCTGGGAAGTTGTTGAGATTCCCTCCAGAACCCCCAAGTTAAAATACAACCTTGGAAGAGGATGCTGGAACTACATGGGAATTTTCAGCAGAGATGCCAGGGCTCTGGGTCTGTCTCTTTTTAAGTTATATATCCTGAAATATTGGTTTGTCAGAAGAGCCTTGGGGGCCAAATAGGATGGACCTTTCCATCTTGTCTCAAGAATTTCACCTTTTACCAATTTGATTAGGTTAGGGCAGTGTTTCTTCATGGACGGGGGAACATTAGGCAGTGTTTCAAATTTTGGGTTTTATAACCAGGATCGTCTATTAGGTATAGGCCAGGGATGTTGCTGGTCACCCTGGAGGGCAGCCTCCCACAATTATCTGGCCTGAAAGGTCCATAGTGCTAAGGCTAAAAATCTCTGGTATATATAATATTGCCTATTTTTTACCTGTTAAAACAGTATTTCCTTTGTTTTACTTTGTGTTTCAATAGATAACAATTGAAGAGAAGTTTCCAAAATATTTTCTAACTGTGAACTAATTAATCAAACCAAAAAACTCTACTTGCACAAAAAGAAGTATGACCCAGAGAGAGAGAGTGTAAAGGGTTATTCAAGACTACTCAGTGGTAAATGTAGCTCCAGACTCAAACACAATCCCCTTCACCATTATTAACTCTCCCTGACAATACAGAAGCCTGGCCTCCAACACAGGATTATTCTTGTCACAAGACATGGCCTCTTTCCTAGTTGGTGCTCTAATGCCATATCCCAAGAAAAGTTTTGGAGAAAGTTGTTTCTAACCAAAAACTTGGAATGACAGTCATCCAAAACTCAAAATAAAATCAGTTTGCTTAGAAAGAAAAGAAGTTGGAGAGCAAGGAGGAGACAAAAGAACCTTATCCCCAAACAGTCATGCAAAGCAAGGCCAGCTGCAAGGAATTAAACAAGATTAATACCCACTCACGTTGATTGAGAGAGAAAAGGCACAGGAAAAGCATGCTGAAATGACAAGGCTTTCCTCTCGAGGAATAATAGCTTTGTCTCACATGGACAAGGAGCTTTTCACTCTGAAAAAATGAACCAAGCTCCATCCGTGTGGGGGCCTGCCAGTGATCAGGAAAACTTGTCTTCAAGGAAAAATCAAATTTGTGATGCAGTAGCCACTTCAAAGAGCTGAAGACCCACAGCCCACTGCAAACTGCTTGCCACAGCTGGACATGACTTTGGTGTTCATCCAGGGAACATGAAGCAAGTGAGATGAGCAGATTTGGGATGAGTATCAACAGGCAGACTTGCCTTTACTCTGCAGCCAGAAGCCACTTCACCTGTCATCCTACATTTAGCTTGCACTCACTTGTTTTAGTACCAAGACACCAGTTCCCTGCCTATGGAAAAGTTTAAACACTTTTCTAAAAAGTACTTTTGGGAAGTACTCAACAAATCCTGGATCCTGTTGCAAAATGGAGAAACCGAGGCAAGAAGGATGGGCTTTGCCTGTGTCAAGAGGTGCACACCCTCCTATGTCCAGGTTAGGGTCCTTTCCCAGGGAGGAAGGGAAATGCAGCCATACTCCTTTGTGAGTACACTATTAAAAGGCTGTTTGGTTTTAAAAGCTTCACCATAAAATTAAAATAAACCTCCACAGACACAAAATACACAAAGCTATCCAACCTGACAACCAGACAGTTTGAGAAGCAGATTCGCCATTCTCAGTGAGGAAGACAATTCCCTTACAAAATGCACCTGCGCTCCCCTGCAGCTTCTCCAGATTTCCCATTCATCTAGGTGTCGTTATTTCCCTGACGCACTAGGTCCAACAGCAGTGGCATCACATGCTGAAACCTCAGTTCCCCCAGCTTCCCTCCAATGGTTTCCGTGGCAACACTTATATCTCCCATGTTCCAGGCAGGATTAGACCAACATGAGAGCTCTTGCAAATGTTTTTCAGACGCTCACCCCCTAAAAAACTGTCTCTCTTTTCCTCTTAAATATCAATGGATTTTATTTTCATTTTGAGGCCAACAGTTAGATTCTAGCTGTTGTGGTATTGTCTGTCTTGTCAGCATGTGGCAGCCAGCCACAGCCAAAATTCTTCATCCTTGTTCCTTTCAACAGGGAATGATAGAAGGGCTGTAATAAGGAACGGGAGAATTCACCTTCACATAAAACTCTTCCCCTTTGATCTGAGCCTTTTTTGACAGTGCTTGTGGGTGATGAACATGGCTTTGATCCTTTGCCTGCCAAATGCCACTGAAGGTTTTCCATGTTTTCTGTTCCATTTAGAATGAAGATGAAACATCATCACATGGCAAGCAAAGTGAGAGAATGAAAAATGTGAACATCTACTCTCGTGGTTACTGTACATTTGGGAGGCCATGATCAATGGAGCATGGATGAGCAGCAGAAATTTTTCTTCCATGATGCTGTCCAAGTTAGTCAAGTCCTAGGGATGGCTGCCCCCTATCTTCAGGTAGGATCTTCACTACATACCACTTTCTCACCATCAGAACTGACATCATAAGGGCTTACCCATGGAAGACAAAGAGGGGTATGACAAAGAAGACTGGCTTCTTTTCCTAGTCCCAAAGCTGTAATCTGGATCTTAAATGACCCCCAAAGTCTCACGTGTGAAAGGCTTGGACAAAGGCCCTGTTGTCTGTGTGGTGCTATTGCGAGGTAGTAGAACCTTGGAGGATTGTGGCCTAGTGGGAGGTCCCTAGGACACTGGGTCATGCTCCTGAGGGGATTGTGGAACCCTAGCCCCTCTCCCTTTCTCCCTTTGCTCCCTGGCTTATGTCATGTATACTGTATTTTGCTGGACCACACACTCCCATCATGATAAGCAACGAGGCCAATTGATTATGTACTGGAATCTCTAAAACTATGAGCCAAAATAAACCTTTTCTCTTTGTAAATTGATTATCTTAAGTACCCTATTTTGTTATAGTGACAGAAAGCTGGCTGACCAACATTGTGCAAAATCATTGTTTATTCAACCTCTTCCAACAAGAGATTTGCAATGAAATAAGGTTATCAGAGGCATTATCTACAGCTTTCAGAGTCCTGGGCCCAGAGAAACTTGAAGAGGCCTTTGAAGACACAAAAGTGTGGTCCCTGTCAGGTACACTTTATACCCTTTGATTTATAAGAAAGTGTGGAGGGCAAAACATAAATTTCCATCTTCTACTTGTTGCCTTAAACACCAACCTTAGTGACTCCTATAGAACACAGATACTCAGGAGGAAGGTGGGAGGAGGGTGTCGCAGACCTTAAGGTCCTTGGATGAGAGGATGACTTTACTAGTCCAGAAGAGCCCATATCAGCATAAATGTACTAGAGGCCAGAGGAAAGATGAGAGAGGAGAGAAGAAAGAAAGATATATAAAGAAGTGGAAGCAGTAAAGAAACCTGCTTCCTTCATAATTCTGACAAAGGGCCTGCCTGGGAAAAGAGTATTTTAATTCTAGTTATTCACTGGTCTGAACTGGGAGAAGACCCCTTTGGTCATAGAGCTCTGGAACACAGCTTGTTTTAAAGGAAAGCTGAGAAAACAAGGACACAGCTTTATGCTCAAAGGTACTGCCTTTGAGTTGGGGCAAAACAGGACACGTCCTGTGTGAAAGCACCAGTGCCTGTGTCTGCAGGTGTCAGTATTCTGCCAACTCCAGCCTGTGAGGACCACGGGGATATCACATCTGCATAGATCAACAGGCTTAGCTCAGTGTAGCGCTCAGAACAGGGCTCAATCATCATTTGTTTAATTAATGAACCAATTAACAGAGGAGAGAAACAAAAGACCTAAGTAAAGAAACTAGCAACATGCGGTGATTTAGGGCCAAGAAATCTGAGTCCCCATTTCTGCTATTATGAGTACTTTCAAGCTGAGAGACCTAGGCAAGTCAGACTATTTCAGGTAGGAGTGTTTATCAATATTCTCATACAGAAAACTGAGGCTGAGATAAATTTAGTGACTTGCTTATGGTAGTGCCTGGGATAGAACCCAGGTTTATCTCACTGCTCTTTACTGTATTACACTGTTTCTTGGTTTTTAAAGTAAAAACACTCACCTGGCAAGCATAATGTCCTTAGAATCCCTAGTGCTTCCAGCCTCTTGTCAGGCTCCCTTACCCCAGATAGGGTCAGCACCCTACACAGTGCTGTCTAATCCGCACCTCCCCACACATTGCCTTAGAAGATATTGGGCAGCACAAGAGTGCCTACTTGTCTTGTTTGTCCCCAAGCCCCCAAGACCTAGTACTATATCTCACCCAAATAGCATATCAAATATTTTTAATTGAGTCATATGGATTGAAAAATAATCCAAATTTTCTCTTTTCATGCAAATAGACACCTGGCCACTCGAGTCTCCAGTTTGATAGACATTCTTTCTAAATAGGTTCCTTAGCATTGTAAAAACAACTGCAGGTCTAGTGTGTAGCTTTCCGTATCTTGCCCTTGAGGTATCTGCTACAATGAGCAAATGCTCCAACTTTTCTTCTGAAGAAACAGAGCTATTAACAATTTATATCTTGCCACATAAGTCGTATTTCAATTTGAAGCTCAAATTTTCAATACCTATGGGGAAAAGTGATATAAAACAGAAAAAGGCTGTACAATACTATAATGTTTTCAAATTGTTAGTACATTATTGCATTGTGTATACTGAATATATGTGATAAACTGAATGTTAGTTCTAATCTCACTTTTGACTTTGGGAGCCCAAAATAAAGGAAATGATATTTTTATGTTTATACTTCTTTTTTGAGTTAAATGTTGATATATTGAGAAGCATGTTCCTTGTCTTCCACTTAATATTTTTATCACTTTGAATTTGTGTCTCCTCCAAGTATTAAACTCTGTTCCCAATATTACAAACCTAAAACTCATTAAAAAATGAAAATGTGAAAAAATATGCTAGAGTTTAGGCAAGAAATTCTTCTCCCTTAAACTTCTTTCAGCAGTAAATTCCTGACCTCAGCATCCATGATGTTTCCCAAACCCCATATCCAGGCCTCCCTCATAAAGGCAACTCCCCCTGCAGACTAACACAGATGCTCCCCAGGGTGGTGTTATAAACTGGGGTGAGCTTCACGATGAGAGGATCTCTAATGATTGCTTCTCTTCTCCTTTTCTCCTGGAAACCCTAAATATGATGTTAAGCATAATTCTTCCTCCCATGTCCAGAGAAAGGCCCAATTGCTCCAGGAAGGCTTCCTCATCCTGGCTGCTCTATATTCTGCAAGAAGGCCTGGAATGCAGACAAGATTAGGACATAGCATTTAGCTGCTGATGCAAAGTCCTCGTGATTACAAAACCATACCCCTGGTAGAGAACAAAGAACCCCATGATTAATTGACGAATAGAAGGAAAAGGAAGTTTTTATTAATCACGTAGGAACTCTTTTTAAGGCTCTAAACCTGCTATCTCATCTAATCATCTCAACAACACTCCCAAGAAGTATTATACTCCCCACATTATCTATGAGAACACTGAGACTCGGAGCACTAAGTTTTTCTCCAAGTTCATAGAGAAACTGACAACGAGATTTGAATTCAGGTCTGCCTGCCTCCAGAAACCTGCAGTCTCAGACTGTGTAGGCAGCATCTTCTAAAGACTCTGTTACAGCTGGTCAATGCTGGTGTTCCAATAGGTAGGACACACTCCCTGGTCACTAGAAAGACAGTTGGGCTTAAACAAGACAGCATCATACTGAGATCATCCCTGTGTCGCTGTTTCCTGTTGAGAGCATTTGAGGAGAGGGACGTTGATTGATGTGGGTTATAATAATACTCATTTGTCTGTAATTATTCCCTGAATTTCAGCCAAAATGGACCATACTGAGCTGCAGCTGTACAAGATGTCTGGATTCTCCCACACACCAAAGAGTCGAGAACAGGATGGTCAGCAAGGGATCCAAGCGGGGGCAGAGAGATGTCTCCATTCAGTGAATATGTATTGCATCTTTACTCCACACAAGATCTTGGAGAGGGAGAGAAGAAAGGCTCGAAGTTGAAAATGCTTTAAATTAAATGTTTATTTCGAAAGTGCAAAAATAAGAAAAGATTGGTTTCTTCCTTTGAGAAAAGTCACAGGAACATAAATGAAAATCAGCAGTGTGGTGGGATTGCAAGCACCATGATCAGGGTGTGCTGGGGGAACCCAGAAAAGTTACTCCCTGGATGAGCTGGAGAAGATCCAAAAGTGGGAACTTTTAAGGTAAGTTTTCCAAGTGAGGTCTTCTGTGTTGTTCACTGGGTGGACAAGAAGATGGGGATGCAGGCAATCCAGGCAGAGAGAACAGACTGGATAAAGCTGAAAGGCATGCACAAGCATGGTATGCTTGAGGCTGAGCGTGAAGTTCTGTTCCAGGTGTAGCCCCTGTCTACCATGTGCTGGCTGAGAGACTCTGGCAAGTTAGTTCCTCTGTGCCTCAGTATCCTCTTCCATGAAATGGAAAGACTGATTGTCCCTATGAATATAGCTGGTGTAAAGATTACATATTGCTATATGCTTAATGTTTAGAAGAACTCCTGGCATACACAGGTGCTCCATAAAAGCTAGTTAATATTTTCATTATTTTGTGATGGTAATGGTGATGGTGATGATAATGATGAGACACTAAGGAGAAATGAGGATAGGATCTTACACCAAAGCAAAGTTCCTGAGACCTTCCAGTGCTGTGGGAATAGGGAATTTCATCCCATGAGCAATAAGAGGTTCTGTTTCAGAACAGAGCTCCTACAGGCAGAGAGCTTTGGACTCAACACATAGTTCTTTCATCCCCTTTGCTACCAGGTGAACCCCCACATCATGTGGTAAAGCCAACACACTCATCCCAGGGGTTCCTGGGAGCAGGATGGGGAAACATGAGTTCAACTTGACAAGAAAGGTCCTGTATCACCAAACCCCTGGCACTATTCCCTCATATGCCTGCTAAAGGGGTCTCTGGGATTTGTGTGGAAGTCCCCAAGGATGACCTACTCCATAAGAAACTGTCAATCTTCCATCTTTCTGCCCCACTCCCTGGATCCCTCCGTCCACACCCATTGCATGTCTCAACTCATGAGAAATGAAGTTGGAGAGTTCCCTGTCCCATCAGCCTTCCTAGACAGAGTCTGGCACTCTTTGGCCAATAGACTGAGCTTGGCATTGCTTAACTCTCTCCTCCCTCCTCTGCTCTGATTGGTTTTTCTTAAATTTGTCCCTCCTCTAGCCTCACCCTTACACCCCTGGAGTGGGCCGGACTCTCCAGCTTTGTTCCTGTTCCTTCACAGCAGGGCTCCTGCTTTCTTTATAACCTTCTTGAACACAAGAACCTCCATTCTACTCATCTTCTCAGCATGCCCCATGCTACTTCTCCACATTCCACTGAAGACTTCTTCTTCCACAGCAT
Source organism: Fukomys damarensis (assembly GCF_012274545.1). Lineage (NCBI taxonomy): Eukaryota > Metazoa > Chordata > Mammalia > Rodentia > Bathyergidae > Fukomys > Fukomys damarensis. The sequence goes on along the minus strand of NW_022900944.1, from coordinate 10,527,263 downwards.
CCCCTCTAATGACTATAGCCCTCACTGATGCAGCCTTTCTTTTGGCCTCCATATTCAGGATAAGCCTTGGCTCTCCCCACTTATATCCCAACCCTGTCCCAGCTTAGTCCCTCCCTCATCTTTTTCAGCCATAAGCACCTTGACTTGTAGGACTGATTTTCCCCCACTGCAAAAGGATGGGTTGCTGTATGAAGGTCACTCCACCCCACCCTATTGGGTTCATTCACTTTGTACTATCTCCTGATGGGCTCTCCTTCTCTCTTATGAGCTGAGACTGCATCCTTCCTCCTCCCTCCATTCTCTCCATTCCAGGCACAAATTTTTCAAAAAGAATAAAGAAAGGTGTTCATATTTTTCCCAAAGAAAATGAAACACAAAGAGAATCTAGAAAAGGAACAAAATCTCCACCTGTGTAGATGTGAGGAGTGGAGAGACAGGGTCGCAACAAGCTGGGAGAGGGCAATTTCTTTTGCGTGGGATTGAGTCAAGGCTGTGTAACCCCCTGCCTCTGGGAGACACTGCCCTCCACCCTTCCTGAAAATTGGAAATGACTGGGAACCTTGTCCTCATTTATCTGCAGAAAAGGGGGTTAGAAGAAGTGGTGAAGGGCTAAGTTCTTCTCTGTATCCCCTTTCCCATTGAAATAGGACAAAGAATGAAGGTGAAAGTACATTTACTACTTTCAGTTTATTTCTCACTTTCATTAGCACCAACAACTTGTGCCTGGAAGTTAAATTAAACCAAAAGTAAAGTTGGAATGACTGCAATTAGACACCAGGAAGAGTTGGTAGACCAATGGATAGAACACAGAGGTAACAGAAAGAATATATAGGTATTTCAAAGGAAGGGAAAGGTGTCTGATAGCCAAGTGTTGAAAATGTGCCACTCCTGGAGGTAGGGGATCTGATCTTTTGAGTTCTGCTCTGTAATTAAAAGGGTCCAAAGAGTGAAGCAATGGCCCACGTATGGGTGACAGTAGATCTGAGGCCCATGGCTCTACCTACCTCTATAATGACTGTGCTGGCCTCCTAGAGAAGTCAAGGAATCTGGATTCTGATACCTCTGCAAGCCTTCAGCAAGTCTATTCCTTTCTCTGCATTCCATGTCATCATCCTGAAAATGAGAAAATTGGACCAGTTATCCCTAATAGATCCCCACCCTTCTAAGGTAGTTTGAGAGCCTACTGTATTCCAAGCCTATTGGGCATACTGCCCTGAATGAATGTCAAACCTGGGCTGGCCGTCCACTGTGCCAGTCCACTACAGAACCATTCACTCTGCTTAGTCAAAGTTACATCCCAGGCATAACCATGCCCTCCCTGCCTTACAGGAAGGAAAACAGAGTGCATATCCAGAGAGGCAACTTCTTCCCTGGAAGAAGGTAAGTGAGTAAGGTAGAAAGTGCACTGTCCCTTCTTTTTGTGTGTCTTTAGTGAGAATTTAACTGCGTGAGAAGCTATAGATGTGTCCAGATTCAAAATTGTTAGTAAGAACAAGAAGATATGATTGTGGTGGACAATGTATAGTCTCTGCTAGGGAACTTGAAGAGTACCTGTTTTCTGTGCATCAAAATAAAGCTGCATCTCTTTTGGGGTTGCTTTGCTTAGTTCTCACAGTACAATGATAGCATTAGTACTATCCTTTACAGATAAAGAAACTGAGGCACTGAGAAGCTCACTATGAACAGTAAGAGGCAAAGTCAGATCAAAACCCAAATCCATCTCATGGATATTTTTTATTCTGTAATTATTATGCCTTTTATCCCTTGTTATGGTTTGGATCTAAATCTTCCCTCGAAAGGCTCATGTATTGAAAGCTTGGTCCCCAGCTGAGTAAGACTCAGAGGTAGAGTTTTTGTAAAGTAATTAGATCATAAGTGCTCTAGCTCCTCTGTGGATTAATCCACTGATGGACTCATAATTTGATGGCATTGCTGGGAGGTGATGGAAACAGGAATTTGGTCATGGGGGCATGCCCTCAGGAACTATGTCTTGTCCCCAGAGCCTTCTGGTTCTCTCTCTCTCTCTCTCTCTCTCTCTCTCTCTCTCTCTCTCTCTCTCTCT
>NW_022900944.1:10411707-10524704 GCF_012274545.1 Fukomys damarensis | reverse complement strand
GAAACAGGTATTTGGGCACGGGGGCATGCCCTCAGGAACTGTGTCTTTTCCCCAGAGCCTTCTCTTTCTCTCTCTCTCTCTCTCTCTCTCTCTCTCTCTCTCTCTCTCTCTCTCTCTCTTCCTTTCTACCTCTCTCTCTCCCCACCTCTTGTGATTGCCATAAGGTTAGGGTGCTCTGCCACACACTTCTACCATGATATTCAGTCTCAGAACAGGGCCAAGAGAGATAAGGCCAAGTGACCATGTACTTAAACTTCTAAAATGAGAGCCAAAATAAATCTTTCCTCTAGGTTGATTTTTTTCAGATATTAGGTCACAGGGATGGAAAGCTAACAGGTCCCTATAAATATATTTTATCTGGTTCAATATCCTAACTTTGAATGTTAAAATTGGAGGCCAGAAAAGGGCAGGAACAATCCACACAGACAGTAAAAGGCTGAATTGGGACAGAGCCCAGGGGTCTTGGCCACCTGCCTGCTGCTTCATCCATGAAGCTTCCTCTAAGCTACTTCCAAACAGTTCCTGCCCAGGTGCTATTATAGGGATGCAGGACAGAGATGTGCATTATTTGGCCTCATTGACTCCAAAGCGCAAATTTAAACCATAATGTCATCTGAAGTTTCTGAATAGAAAATCTACCAATCAAGAGGAAAGTGGTGGCCCACTGTCCCTTGTTATCTCTGCAGCCCTCTCTGCTCAGTTCACAGGCCTTGAATCAACTCTCTGGCCTCTCCCAGAAAGAGAGGAACATTTATTCTCTTGGGCTTGGTTGTTATCACGCAGAAACTAGATGGTAGAGAGGGATTGGGCCACCAGGGTCCCCAGATCCTCCGTGAAACCATCCCCTTGCTGTCGTCAGTGTCAGTTGCCTAGCAACTGCCTTTGGCAGATGGTGGCACTGAAAGCATGCCAATCTCTCCCACAGCTAAAAATACATTCCGACGACAACAGGTCTATTTTAAAAGACACAATGCACTCCCAACGTCCTCCCTTGTCTGCGAGGAACAGTGCTGCGTCGGGTCTCTCTGGGCTTCAGATTGCATCTGACAAGGTAGAAAGAACATTCGAGGAAAAACAGCACAACATCAGGCACCAAAGGAGTGCTGAACATTGTCATGGAGGAAGACAGAGAGGAAGAAGGGCATAGAGAAGAATTAATACAGGAAGAGACATCAAGTAGCCAGCAGCAAACCTTCTCATTTGGCCATATCTTTTAACTATTCAAAAAGGTAGGGTTAAGGAGGAAAAATTCATAGGAGCACTGATGCCTAGAACTGGCAGAAACATAATCCCATTTCACAGCTGAGGACACAGAGGCCCTGAGAGACAACCATAAGAAGAACTGGCTCTTTGCCCTTATTCAGGATGCAAAAGCTGAGGTTCAGGGTGGGGGCCAGGACCTCAGATCTCTTAACTCCTCTTGACTCCCTGTCAACAAGTTAAACACCCATACCTCACCAACCCAGCCTGTCTGTTTAATCACCATCCTGTGCACTTATGCCCTGCTACAAAGGTAGGAGTGAGTCCATTAAGTCATGCACAGATTCAACAAATAATTATTAAGTACCTACTAGTATACTGTGGCATAGCCCTAGAGACACAGCAGAGGACAAACACCTCCTGTTCTCTGTGGCTTCCCAGGTGAGGCAGGCATTGGGAAGGTAAGTGTAGGGTGCCCCATGGGACAGACACCAGAGTCAGATGCACATCCAGGCCTACTTACTAGCTGTGCACTTCAGGCTACCACTTAATTAGCCCTGCAAGAGAAAACACAGCAGGCCCAGTTAAGTTTGAATTTTCAATGAATAGCAATATTTTAAAATAGGAGCATGTCCCCTGTATTGTATTCTCTGCATTTAACTGTGCCTCCTATTTTTAAAAATATTTTTAGATACTTTATTTGATAAATCTCACAACCCTGTATTTCATATCACTTCTGTTCCATTTCTCCATCTATAAAATGTGGAAAATAATGTTTCCTTGCAGAGTTATTCTGTGAGTTAAATTATAATATGGATATATCTGAGGCTGGGAGGTAAATGTCATTTCTTTTTCTCTCCAAACAGGGCTTTCCTGGGGTTTTTCTCTGTCCAGCCAGTACTATCCAGCCCAGTGGTGATAAGGAGAGATGTGCATGGCAGCCCCACCCCTCCCAGCCAGGCTCTGGCAGAAGGTGATAGGTGAGGGAACCCTGGCTCTCCTAAAGTCATCTCAGGGCCTGAGTTAAATCTACCAGTTGACACTTGAATTATCAAAGAATGAAGAAACAATAAGACCTCTCTTGAAGTCCTAGTCAGAGTTGGTAGTTCTCTGTTGGCTGGAGTGCTTGTTAAAAATATATATGTCAGAGTTCTACCCAAGACTTTCTGAATAACTAGGGAAGGATGTGGCCTTTAGTAAAATCCGTGGAAATTCTTGGACTCTAAAATTTGAGATCCACTGGCGTAGGGCACAGGGAGAATTTCTGTCCCTGGGAAAGCAGGATCACAAAAGGCTGCTTTGGAATGTGAGATCCTGGCTTGGATCCTGGAACAGGAAAAGGACATTAGCGGGAAACTGGGTGAAATCTGAAAAACATCAGTAGTTTAGGTAATGGGATTGTACCAATGTTAATTTCTTAGCTTTGATCATTGTACCATGGTTACATAAGATGTTAATGTTAGAGAAAGTTCAGTGAAGGGTATATGGGAACTCTCTGTACTATCATTGTTACTCTTGTGTAAATCTCAAATTATTTCCAAATAAAATGTTTAAAGAAATAAGCCTACTTTGGCTCAGAGCCTGCCTTGGGCCCTCCCCAGCCCCATTGCGCACCCAAAGCCCAGTCTGCAAACTGACTACTCTAAATTGGGAGTAGTTACACAGCGGCAAATGCAAATAGCTAAGGGCCCTCCACAAAAATACACACAAGTGCTGGAGAGCACTGCTTCTCTTCTGTGCCATTCACACTGGGGCTTAAATGTCAACCCCAATGAATTACATTTTAATCTGTCTATGTTATCAACCTGGCCAAGGCCTTAATTGGATGCCAGGCACACCACTGAAGGGCATGCATAATTCATCAGCCAGGAAGGAGGCCTTTCATCATAGGCCAGGAAAGGAGGAGGGGGAGAAGGAGGGAAAGGGGAGAGAAGAACAGGGGAGGGAATGCAGGAAGGGGAGGGAGGAGGGAGACATAGGAGGGGAAAGCAAAGAAGAAAGCTAGAGGAAAAGGACAGGGGGAGAATGGGAATCGGGAGAGCAGAGAAGGAAGAGTTGGAAAAGGAAGGAGAGGAGATAGACTCAGAGGGAGGGGTAGAGGGAACCTGAAATAACCTTGCCAGATTAGTGCCAGCCACTCAGCCTCTGAGTTCTGCTCCAAGCTCACCCCTCCAAGCAGTCTTCATTCACTCCTTCCTGGGCTCGCAGAGGAGGAAGCTGTGTTTCAAATTGGACTTCTTACTCAGTCCTATAATGCTTATCCAAACATCTGCCTCCCTGAGGCCACGGATTCTCTAGCTTTGGGATGATGTTTGACCATTCCTGTAAACTTCAAGCAAGGGTTAATACCCTCTCAAATATATGTATTAGCTATCTACTGCAGCATAACACATGACTCCCCAAAGTTAGCAGTTTAAAACAATAAACAAAATGAGAACCGAGACCTGTCATGTAAAGGTACAAGATCCCACTGATGAATGTAACTGTACTGTACACGTAAAATGTACCAATAAAGTCAACGAGAGAACAAACAATAAACATTGATTATCTCACATTTTCTATGAGTCAGGAATTGAGATGCCCCTTACTTGTGTGCCTTTGGGTCAGGTTCTCTTTTGAGTCTGTAGTTAATTGTTCACTGGGGCTATGCTCTCATCTGGAGGTGGAATGAGGAAAGATTTGCTTCTAAACTTACCATGTGGTTGTTGGCAGGACTCAGTTCCTGCCAGGTCCTTGGAATGAGGGTCTCGGTTCCTCACTGGTGGCCACTGGGTCTCTCGATATAGCTAACAAAGGGGAAGCTGGCTTGCTTTACAGCAAGGAAATAGGAGAACAAGAAAGAGTACCCAAGACAGAAGCCATGGCTTCTTTTTGCAACCAAATCTCAGAAGTAACATTTCATCACCACTAAGAAACCCTGTTAGCCAGAAATGAGTGGCTAAATCCAGTCCACACTTAAGGGGAAGAAGCCACACAGTAAATGTGTGGGAATCCAGGATGTGGGAATCACTGGAGACCCTCTTAAACAAGCACCTCAAATGAAACATGTCCATAACAGAACTCCTGGTTTTTTTGTATCCCAAACTTGCTTCTCTCCAAATTTTCTCTGTCTTAGGTAAAAAATAAACCAGAATTGTGATAACTGTACTGTCAACTTGGATATACTGTAATGACAGCTCCGAGAATCCTGCTATTGCATGGCTCTGGGGTAGAACTGACCAAAATGAGAAGCTGGAAGGTAGGAAGTAAAGGGGCGGTTGTGGTTCTTGAAGTATCATTGTGGTCAGACACTGACAGGCAGACACAGAGAAAGGCACGGGTATGGGCACAGGAAGTAAAAGCTGCACATAGGCAGTGTCCCCCACCATCACCTTCTCCATGATCTCTCCTCGAAGCCCCACCATGGTGGCTGCACCCAACCAATATTCCAACTATGGTGAATCCTCTGTTCCCTAAAGATCATGGTGCTGGCTCCCCCCTTAACTCAACTGAAATGTCTTTCCCCAGAAAAGCCAGTACGGTGTTCTAACCTTGTGTTTACCTGAGTCCGAATCCTGATATTTTGGTAGATTATGAAGGAGATAAATAATTCGCAACCTTTACCAGCTTCTTACTCTAACCACATACTATTCTTGGTTCTTTAATTATATTACTATCACTCCTGTAAGAAAAGATATTTATCCCTACTTTTGATGGGGAAATAAAAGTATAAAATGGTAGAGTCTGGGCCAGGATTTAGAAAATAAGTAACTAACCAGCAGAAAAGGGATCTGAACTGAGTTTTGTCTGACTTTTAGTCCATACTCTTCATCCAATTGCAATGCCTCCCTGTGCCTGCAGCTGGAGTGGAGAGTTCTGAGTCCTGCCCAAGTATCTCAGAGACTGACTGGCACAATAATGGCACTTAATACTCTTTTGTCTCTTCCCACTTCCCCACTCCTACAAATCTCAAAAGCCAGGCTCAGTATTTCCCCTGGGGTGGATCTCTAGAGTGGGATAAAAGACTGGGCCACTAGAGACCCATGTGCCTTCTACTGGACTACATGGCAGATTTTACTCTGGGACCTTGGCAGCACCTTGCAGGATCCCAGTGTTCCCCATTGGGGTTGGGCTATGTCAGATCTTCAAGGCCCAGCTGGGACTCTTCCAAAGTCTGTGCAACATGTGAAGCCATTTCTTTGGAGAAAAACATTGATAATCCAGCAGGTCATAGAGCTGCAAAGAGGGAAGTGTTGCTTGGCTGCCACTGAAAATAGTTTCATCCTCCTTACCTGGTGGTCGAAGCCCAAGGTCCTCGCTGACCACCAGAGCTCTCTGGAGTCTGTCTTCACCCAAGACTTCCTGCCCAAATGCTATGACCCAGTCTCTCTCCAGAAGACATGGACCCTTTAGCTCTTCTGACCCTCAGCTCAGAGTCCTGTACTCTCCTAGTAATCTCTTATCTCCTCTTTACCTAGCTCCTATTTTCATTCAAAGCCAACCAGCTACTAACCATGTATAGCTGAAACAACCTTTGTGAATGACTTTAAGATTTAGAAAAATCACTCCTTTTTCATCAATTTACATGTTCTAAAAATGTTTTCCCATCTGTTGTGCCACTTGATCTAACAAAAGTTATTAGGTGGGTTGAACATAAAGCAACCCTACTGCAGAGTTGTAGAAATAATCATACCTGACACACTTTGAGCTCTTCCTTTATGCCTAGTGATGTGCCAAGAAATTTCCATGAGTAAAACACAGTACACTGAATCTTTTCAAAAGTCCTGACAGTTAGATACTGTCATTACTCACATTTTCCAGAAGGGAAAACTGAGGCTCAGAGATATCCAAAAATAAGCATAATCATTTTTTTTGAACTATTAAGTATTTAAAGTCATGATTTGACCCCTGATCCAATGCTCCAGTTAACTACTAAACTGTACCCAATCACAAGAAAGGACCAGGAAACTAGAGAGTCTTGAACATAAATGCTTCCTACATTAGTCCATTTTTTATTACTGTAACAAAATACATGATGCTGAGTACTTTGTAAACAAAAGTGGTTTGTTTATCTTACAGTTTTGGAAGCTAAAAGTCCAAGATAAGCAGCCCTGTTGGCTAGTCTCTGGTGAGGGCCTCATGGCAGATGAGATCACAATGACTGAAACATGTGCAAGAGCAATCATATGGTGAGACAGGAAGACAGATAGATTCAATGGCCAAGGTTGTTTTGTTTATAATAACCTGCTTTTGCAGGAACTAATTGGGATCCTAAGATAACTAAATTAATCCCTTTCAAAGCGGCCTCAATTTCCTAATCACCTTCCACCAGGCTCCACCTCTCAAAGGTTTCACCATCTTTACCCCATCACACAGAGGCCCAGGCTTCCAACATATGCATGTTTGGGGGACATTCAAACTATATCCAAACCATAGCACTTCTCAATTTTTAATGTGCCTATTGACCACCTGGGGCTCTTGTTAAAATGTATTAAAGATTTTGATTCTGCAATTGTGGGAAAAGGCCTGAGATTCTGCATCACAAACAAGTTCTTAAGAGATGTTATATTCACGTCCCAAAGACACTTTGAGTAGTCAGGCTTACACCCTCTTTCTCAGGTAGGTTCCTCACAGGTAGGTAAACTCCAGTTTTAGGCCATTAAACCTGTCCCATTCTTGCTATTACAAGTCACAAAAAAATTCAAATTTTTATTTAAGACAAAAAAATAATTTAATGACTCACATAATTGATAAGTCTGGCTTCAGGCCTGTCTGTATCTAGAAGCTCCCATAACTGCTCAACTTTGTGCTCCATGTTGATTTCATTCCCAGGCTCTGCATAGTGATAAAAAGGCTGCTCAAAGGATGAGTACACTGTAGGATGATGTGGACAAACTGATGTCCAGGCTGGTGGATGAGCTGACCTCTAGGCTAGAAAAGACCATAGAGTCAGCTAAGAGTGACTGTTGATTTCTTCCATGTGAGATTCCAGGTGCTCTCATAACCACCAGCACCCCCACCTGACCAGAATGCCCTTCAAGTCTGAAACGCCAGAAATGTCAATACTATCGGGCAGACAAAGATACTAAGCTAAGGAGCAGATGGATAGGAATGTATTGGCTCTGCCAATGTTGGTGAGCTCTGTACAGACCTCACACACTAGACTAGGGCTCACCTGTGTTGTCACTGAGGTAAGTGGAGCAGAGTGGGCAGCAAATGGGAGCAAACCAGGGTTCACTGGCTCCTAGGGACCACCTTGCATCAGCCCCCACAAAGTACAGCCAAATGAGATTATGCAGTGCTTCCCATCCCTCCTGGGAAAATTCCAGTGGCCTCACTGAGGAATGTAGGTGCTTAGCTCACAATCTGGGTTGGCACAGATGGGCTGCTGGCAGATCCTCCTCATTCCCCCTCCTCAGAATCACTGGTGGGGAGCAAACAGCAGGCCTCCACAAATCCCCTCATGCCCGCACACAGACAATCTGGCTGTGTCTCACATGTGCCCCTCATCCCCCCACCTCTGTCCCATCCACACTGGCCTCTCTGGGCCTCCATGTTCCACAAACCTGGTTATCACTTCAAAACTAGGATAAGACCCACTTTTTTGCTCAGTGATGCATTACAAACATTGAGCTGATACTCAGTAAGTATTGATTAAATAAATGAAAGCCATCACTCCAGGCCATAGCAGATGCTCAAAAATATTTACTATTTAAGTATCAATACAATATTGATCCAATAGTACACACTTGAGTAAATACTGAATAGCTTCGCTGGTGTGAAAATCTAAAAGTATAAATAAGGTTCAAATGGTATAATTGATAGTGTGAGATAAGAAGAAAACGGCTAAAGGGGAAGTGGGAAGGGGAGGGGAAAAGAAATAAGGGAAAAGGAAAAAATGGAAACAAAGCCTTTGTAAATAGGAAGGGGTGAAGGGGTGAAGGGAGGGCAGAGGTATGGGGAAAAAATAAGAACCAAGATCTGTCATGCAAAGGTACAAGATCCCAATGATAAATGTAATTGTATTGTTTGCTTTAAATGTACCAATGAACTTAATGAGGAAAAAAATATTGATCCCAAGCTATACCCAGAAATGCTTTCTAAACTTCATCCCTAAGAATTAAATAAAATCATGCAGAAAGTGCCAAACACACTGCTTGTTATAACTTTGCTTCTAAAGTTAAGTTTGCTATCATTAGGCAGAGTTCTACACAGAAATCAAACCAGTGAATTAAGGGTGTGTGTGTGTGTGTGTGTGTGTGTGTGTAGGCAGGTTGGGAAGAAGGAGAGAGAATAAGGAATTGGTTCACACTATTATGGAAGCTGAGAAATTCCAAGATCCACAGTTGGCAAGCTGAAGATCCAGAAAAGTTGATGTGTGATTCTACTCCAAATCTGAAGGCCTTAGAAATAGGAGATTTGCTAGAGAAATTTCCAGTCTGAAAACTGGCAGGCTGAGATCCAAAAAGAGCTCAATTCCAAAAACTGGAAGAAAAATACTAGGTCCCAGATTAAATCAGTCAGGATGGAGGAGTCGCCACTCATTTGTGGGAAGATTGGGGTTTTTTTGGTTCTACTTAGACTGTCCACTGATTGAATAAGGGCCACCCACACTATAGAGGGCAATCTGCTTGACCCAGGCCGCTAATTCAAATGTTGATCTCATCTAAAAACTCCTTCGTAGACACATCCCATAAATATTTTGATATAGGGGGAAGAGATATAACTCCCAAACCTGCTAGATATCCAAAACATGAGTTCATGTTCTCTAAATCAAAGAATGAATTCTAGGAACAATGGAGGTTAAGAGTAGGAAAAATTTATTAAAAGAAAGAAAGCTTCTATCTAAGAGAGACAGAAGGGGGACCAGAAAGTGGGTTGCCCACCCAACCCACTTTTAAAATATGTTTTATACAGCCAAGCCATGTGGGGAGGCAGGTACAAAGTTGGACAAAACTATAAGACCCAATGGAAAATTATAAGGTGCCCATGAGGTGGGTCAAAAAAATGACCAACCAATAAGATTACACGTATAGTCATCCAGGTAATATTGATTAAATAGGGGTCAAATGGGGGAGCAAGTCATGTAGCAAGCATACAAGGATTTTCAGTAAGGGTGGGGGTAAGGGATATTTCTTAGAAAGGCTGGGTTAAGACCTTGGCCCTCCACCAGGTGATTGATACCTATTTAGAATATCAATCACTGCTCTTCATCTCCATGGGAAGCACAAGTAGTAGTAGTTTCTCTCCTTTTACAATTCTGGCCACAGTGAATGTGTCTTTATTGTCCTTCACGTTGGCTCCTTGCTGTGTTTGTTGGCTCCTTGAAAGCTGGCTACTTGAGGGTAGCCCTGTATAACTACCTACAAGATATCTAATTAACTTACCTATCTTCGGTAATTTGACCAAATATCTGGGCACCCAATGGCCCAATCAAGTTGACATATAAAAATAACCATCACACCCATTTTGGACTACATCTGTTCTCCTACGTCTAGCCATCTTTCAAGGCTCAGCCAAGAACCATTTCTCCCTAGAAGTCTTTTACCTCACTCTCTTCTCCACCTTTCAATTCTACACTACTTTAAAACTGTATTGGGCCAGGGATTTAGTTCAGTGGCTCTTCCACCTACTTTGCAAACACAAGGTAACAAGTTCGATCTCCAGTACCAAAAAAAGAAAATTATTTTCAAATTAGGCAATTTTCTCCAGACAGTTGTCTGTGTGTACTTTATTTGTCAATGCATTTTCCCATCAGCTCTCCCTGTGGTCTTTTTCTTTATTGATGCCCCCTCTTTTGGCTCAGCTTACTGTCCACATACCTTCCACCTACTCCCCCTAGGACAGTATAAAATATGGGATAGGTCTGCCTGCCAACTATCTTATCACAGAAATATCAGGAATATAATATAATAAACAGGAAGCAACATTTTAAAAAATTGAGCCAGAAAGATGACAAACATAAGCTAAAATGACTATTGCTGACAAAATTCCAGTCTGTAGATGGGTCCTCCGCAGTTACCAAAGTGCAGAGCCCAGGTGGCTAGGTCTCATTTCCTCTTGACTCCAGGTTAGCATTCTCTGATGTGGCACTTCAATCTAACACCTCCTTGGGGCCTTTGTCACCTTCATTCTTCTAAGGATTTAGAGAAAGTATGCTGTTATTTCTGAAATGTCCTCAGCAGCACACACGACTTCCTGTGATACTTAAAAATCTACCTCCCTACCTCAAAAAAGTAATGGAAGAGGAGAAAGGAGAGACTTTGCATTTGTTCTACAAAATGCCTTATTTGTAGTTCTACAGGCCAATGCCTTCCCTTTCTTCATGTCTTTGTTTGGAGTACTTGGTTGAGGATTCATCTGAGATTCTCTGAGATCTTTCTGCCCAACCAGATAGCTTCCCTCCCTACCCTCTCGATGATGATGCTATGTCAAAACAACTTCAATCCAGAAAGTGAAGTGGTCTTATGGTGACTCTATCATTGGATCCAAGCATACACTGTTTTTTCCCAGACAGCCCCTAAATCTTAGGACTGGTCTTGAGTCATCTTCTTTTGTGTCTCCATAACTTTTAGTAATAGGTGTTCCTCTCCATCTCAGCTAATAATTATGTGACACCAACATAGATCAGAGAGTTAATTCAAGAGGTACATGGTGCCATGGTGCCATGGTCTGGGTGTTTGTTCCCTCCAAAACATATGTTGAAACTTAACCCTCAAAAACCCAAATTAATGGATTTAGAGATAGGGATCTTTGGGAAACAATTGAGATTGGATAAGGTCCTGAGGCTGAAGTCCTCATGATCAGGTTATTGGCTTTATAACAAGAAGAAGAGAGACTCAAGTAAACAACCTTGCTGTATTACCACATGACATCTACACCACTTTGGGATCTGCAGTGTTGTCCTCACCAACAAGAAAACCCTCACCAGCTGCAATTCCTCTACCTTAGACTCTCAGGCTCCAGACCCATGAGCTGAGTATTTTTTTCTTTTCCTGGGGATTGAAGACAGGGCCTTTACACTGAGCTATATCTCCAGATATTTTTTAATGTTTTACTGAGACAACATCTTACTAAGTTGCTAAATTGCCTGGACTGGGCTAAATCTTTTAATTCTTCTGTTTCAGTCTCTCCAAGTGCTGGGATTACAGGTGTGCACCACCATGACTGGCCAATAAACCTTTATTATTTATAATTAGCTACTTTGTGGTATTCAGTTATAGCAACAAAAAGAATAAGACAGATGTTCTTTGAGAGTGACCATGAGGCTTCAAACTGACAGAATGAATTTTTTATTTTGGGTGAGAGGGATTTTTGGAGTTGAGGAGCACTTTAATGAAAAAAAATTTCAAGCACCTATTTTATATAAAGTACTGTATTTTTAAACATTCACTGAGTATTTACTGTGCATAGGGCATTGCCTATGTACTCTGCACATATTCATACATATTATACAGTTCAATCCTCAAGACATGTAGTAAGGGAACAATGTGATTACACTGTCTTCTACAGATAAGTAAGCTGAGGCACAAAGATATTCAGTACATCATTAAATGGGCTGGAGGAGACCAGGCTGACTGACAGTGGTATCACAAAGCGCAGAATAAGATAAATGTCACAAGAGAAAAAAAGCTGTAAAAGCAGACTGCTTGCCTGGAATTCTCTTTGTATCTTACGTACCTGGAGAACTCCGCATGCCCTTCAAGACCCACCACTGGGGTTGTGTTCTTTTGAAGAAGTCTTCTCTAACTCACCCCTACCCCAGCTGAGCTGACAATATCTTTCTTTAATCTGTCCTGCCTGACATATAGCAGTGACCCAGCCCTGACAACCCTGTGTAACAACTGCTTCCATATCTGCCTCTCTCCTGGGGTTGTGAGCTTCTAGAGGGCAGTGACAGACTGGAATCCTAAGGCACACAGAGGAGCACAGAAGATCTACTCAACAAATCCCTGTTGGTAATACAGCAGTAAAGTCAGGTTGACTGGAAGGCATCTGTCCCAAAGTGACCTGTCTCACTTATTCACTTTCCATTGACAAGTAAGTGATGTACTTTTGATTGCGTCCTCTATACCTCAGACTTTTCCTGGTAAGGCTCAGCTATTCCCTGGAGAATGCCAAATGGATGAGCGACAAGCAGGTGGAGATGGCCAACCCAAGTGGTTGCATTCCCACCAGGCATCCCCTGAAAGGCACACTTCTGGCAATGTGTGAGTTATTTATAAATGAGGTATGTCTGATGTGAGCTATGAAAGGAAGACTTTGGGACACTGATGGAAGAATCTATGACATAGGATAGTTCCTATTCCCCTGTTACCTCTCCATGTGACTTTGATAGAGGCCTTTTTCCCTTGAGGATTCTCCTCTCTCTGAGTACAATTTTGGGCTCCAACCTTACTGTCTTCATGACTGCATGGTTCCTGATATTTATGCTGAGAACATGCCTCATCAACATGACCAAAGTGTTACCAACTCCATAATTTGGAATCCTGATGAATTTTAGCACAACTAGCAAAATATTACTGAAAAACAGATAATCTTCCTTGCTCATTTCTAAAACCCCTGTTTCCTCATTTCCCATCCATTTTTTTTCTTTCTTGAATACTGAAGCCCTGGAGTAAATAAGCTATGTCATATCCAAATTCCAAGATATGTAGATTCCATGGGATGAAGTAAAGGAAGGATGAACTTCTTTCCTCTTTCATCACAGGAAGCTGCAGCACATTTCAAATGTAAGATGGACTGCTGATAATTAAAAATAAACTCTGGCTCACAGCCTGCCTTTCACATTAATCTTGCCAACAGATGCGTACTTGCAAACACACACTCTAGCTTTGTGCTGAAACCCAGCTTCTCTGCCTAGTTTTCACACAGATTTTCTAAGGACAGCCATTTCTGTTAGAAGAACTATAAAATCACCTATTTGCTCTCTCAAGGAAGGGGATACTACCCTAGGTTTAAGGAGCCAACGGCTCCATAGAATCCTGGCTGAGGAATAAGGAAATTAAAAGAAAACTTGAGATATATAGCTATTTATTAGGACTCCACTAATATTAATTGAAAGAACCATCAAATGATATTAGCTACAGCAGGGAAGGTAGTTGCATTGTTGTTTTGCTTTGCTTTGTTCAAGTACCTGAAAAATCCAGAATGTGAAAGATACCTACTAGCTTCAGGAATGGCTGGACCTAGGTGCTTATGCTCATTAGGAGTTTGTCTCTCTCCTTCTGTAGTTTATTTTCCTCAGTATGCCTTTTCACTCTTGGGTAAACACTTCCCATGCTGTGATTCCACCCAAGCAGTTCAGTATTCCTAGTGAAAGGCAATTCTACTTCCCATTCATCCCCATTTAAGTCTCAGAAATAAATTGCATAGCATGAGTCACATCCTTGCTCTTTAACCAGGTATTGCAGCCTTGGGATAAAATACATTAACTGGCCTGATCAGGAACATGGCACATGGAACTTGGGCTGAAGTCAACCCTAATACATCCTCAAGAATTGAATTTGGTGGAGGTTAGCTCCCCAAAGAAAAATCAATTTAAAACCTGGACAGAATATATTGAATATTCTTAAGAATCTATCAAGTAAATGGATAAAAGACTTGAGTTCAGAAAGTAAGTACTACTGAACCAGTTATGAATTAACTTTTCCCTCCTCTGTCATCCATAGAAGTGAACATAACAAAACCTAAAACTCTAATGTGGATTATCAAAAACAGAGAGCTCTAGGAGAAGCTTTATGGCTCTGGCTCAAGAAGTGGAAAGGAAATTCCTGCTCTTAGATACAAGTAAACTGACTAGGACTGGGGATTCTGCCACCCACCTTGCAAGTGCAAGGGCTCAAGTTCAATCCCCAATGCCATGAAAAAAAAAGAAAAGAAAAAAAGTAAACTGACCAACATCATCAACAAATTACTGCTTAATAACATTTATAGAATAGCCTCTTCAAGTAAAAGCAAAATAAACATTCTTTTCAAGCACACATTAAATTCTCACCAAAATGTACCATTATCCTGGTTGATAAAATAAACTTTAACTAATTTAAAATAACTGAAGCCATACAAATATGTTTTCAAACTACATTAGAATTAAACTGGAAATCAATAAGAGAAAGAGAAGAGAAAAAAATCTCCACAGAGTAGCATGTTAAAAAACTCACTTCTAAATAATTTGAGTCCAAAAAGAAAAGAAAAATCTCAAGAAAAATTTGAAAATATTTTAATTGAATTAAAATGAAAATAGTACATAACAAAATATTTGGATATATCTAAAGCATTCAAAAAGGAAAATTTATACTGTTAAATGCTTACATCAGTAAAGAAGAAAGGTTTCAAATCAGTAGTCTGACCTTTCACCACAAGAAATCAGAAAAAAATATCAAAATTAAACCAAAGCAGCTAAGAGAAAGAAAACAATAAGAGTGATGCAGAATCAAGGAAATACAAAGATAAGATAATAAAAATTAATCAACCCAAATGTTTGTCATTTTTTTAATTTTTAGGAAAAATTGAAACATGTCAGGCAATATTGAAAATGAAGAGAAAAATTATTAATATCAGGATTGAAAAAAGAGGGTATCACAATATATCGTGTGGCCTTTAAGAGAAATAAAGAAATACTACTAACATGACAATACTACACTTGATCTTAGCCAAAAGGTGGAGAAGCGATTAACATGACGATACATATAAATTCAAAAGCCTTGAGGAAGTCAATTTCTATAAATTTACAATAAACCCAAATTCACTCAAAATTAAATAGATAACCTAACTAGTCCTTTATAATATAATATAATTGATTTACTTAATATTATTATGGAATCTACAGTTTAAAAATCCTCCAAAAATGTTCGTGGATTCTGTGGTTTCACTGGAAAATCTTAAGAAATATTTAAAGAAGAAATAACACTAATTCTATGCAATTTCTTCCAGAAAGTTAAAGTAAAAGGAACATGTCCTACTAATTTTATGAAGCCAGTATTACCCTAATACGAAAAAAAACCTAATATATTAACATATAGAAAACTACAGACTAACCTCCTTCATGAATATACAAGCAAATTTTTTTCAACAAAATTATACCAACTGAATTCATAGAGTTTCATAAGTTGAATAATTACAAATCAATACAATCCACCATATTAAACCTTTTAAAAGTAAAAAAATACATGATTATATTGATTAATTTAAAAAGCACTTGACAAAATTAACACTGATTCATGTAATAATTTATAAAATCCAGAAACAGAAAACTCCTTCAACTAGATAAAGGGTATCTATTAATCTACAGCTAACAATATATTTAATGGTGAAAGATGATACTTTCTCTATCAGATCAGTAACAACTTTGCAACATTGTACAGGAAGTCCTAACCAGTTGCAACAAAATGGAGAAAACAATTAAAAAGTATATAGATTCAATCTGCAGATGATATGATTATCTATGAGGAAAACAGAAAAAATTTTGTTTCTAAAATTTAGCAAAATTTCAGTATATAAAATCAATGCACAAAACAATCACAATTTCTTTTTATTAGCAATATGCACATGGAAAATAAAATTTGAAAACAATCCAATTTATAACACCCCTCCAAAAAGAAATGCATATAAAAGATCTGCATGCAAAAAAAAAAAAAAAATTCTGATGAACAAAATGAAAGAAGACCACATAAGTGAAGATATATACCATATTCATGGATTGCCAAATTCAGCATAGTTAAAATGTTAGTATTTTTTCCAACATGATCTACAGATTTGACACAATTTTAATCAAATTCCCAGGTGAACTTTTTGAAGATACTGATAAGCTGAATCTTAACCTCATATGCTCATAGGTAGGACTTTTCAGAGCTGGCTGGATCTAGGGCATGTGAAACTGAAATTAAGAGTGTATGGTACTAAATTAGTTCCCTGATTGGAATTAGCATACAGTGGTACCTTGGTTTATGAACGTAATGTGTTTTATGATTTTGGGAAGATGTCTATGCTTGTGTTTGTGTGGGGAAGATGGCCATGGTCATGTTTGTCACCTGATGTGGAGTCTGCAAACAAACAAAATTTGCCAAATGCTTCTGTTTATAAACTGAATTGTTTGCAAACAGAAGCATTCCTAAACCAAGGTATCATTATAGTTCTGAATGGCACCTCTTAAAAGGCTGGTAGGCTAGATGCAGCAAAAGGAAAAGGCAGACTGGATGCCTGCTGCTGCTGCTGTTGCTGCTGCTGCTTGCTGCTTCCCTGTCTTCTGCCTGCTTGCCATGGATTATTTCTCCTCTGTGATTCCCTACTGCTATGTCACCCTACCTTGGAGCCAGCTGACTGTGGACTGAAACCTCTACAAACTGTGAGCTGAAATAAACCTTTTCTCCTTTAATTTTAAGTGTGGATATTTTGTCTTGGCAACAACAACAAAAAAAGTAATTAAGACAATGTATTAGAGGTAGACATAGGACATACTCAAAAGCATTATGTGGGTGCCCAGAGAAATGAAGCACCTTTCCGAATGTTTCAATTTCAAAAGAATAACTTTCTATCCATGTACAGTGGTGAATGCCTATAACCCCAGCTATTCAGGAGACAGAGGCAGAGGACCACAAGTTCAAGGCCCAAAATGAAAATAAAAAGAGATGTGTATATAGTTCAGCAGCAAAGTGTTTGCCTAGTATTAACAAGCTCCTGGGTTCAATCTCCAGTATCACAAAATACATGAATAACTTTCCAAGGTGTTATGTCAATTCAGTGGCCAAAGAAAAATGTTTCTAACAAAGAGTGGCAGAATGACTATTTATCTATATGTAAAAAAATGAATCTCAACTCCATCTCCATCAACACCCCATAAACATAAACTATTGAAGATAAATCATAGACCTACCTAAGAATAAAAGTGAAAAACCATATAGCTAGAATAAAACATGGGAACAAATATTTGCAATCTTAGTGGTACACAAAGATTTCTTATGGTATAAAAAAGATAGTAAACACACATGAAAATAATTAGACTTTAAATCCATGCTGATAAGAGAACCCCTTAAAAATAAAAAGGACTGTCTCACACAGAGGGAAATTGTTGCAACACATATATCTGACAAATGACTTGTACAGAATATATAAAGAATCCCTACAAATCAACAATGAAATGACAAGCCAAGTTTTTTTTTAAATGGGCAAATAACTTGAAAGATATTTCACTAAGGAAGATACTTTTAATGGTTAATTAACCATTCAAGGATTCTCAATACCAAATGCAAGTTTTAACTACAGTGAGATACCATTTCATGCCCACCAGAATGGCTATAATCAAAAGATTGACAATACAAAATATAGATTCTAAGGACCAAATGGGATTTTTGCACAATGCTTCTAAGAATATAAAATAGTACAGCTATTGGGACATCTGTTTGACAGATTCTACTAAAGTTAAACTTATATGAATCTATCATATGCCCCAACATTTCACTCACATTTCAACAGGAATGTGTTCATATGTGCACTTAAAACATATACTAGAATGCTTGTTGCCGCTTTAATTGCAATAGCTAAATACTGGAAGTAACACAAATGTTTTCAACAGAAGAATAGATAAGCAAACAATGGTATGCCTATACAATTAAATACTATTCAGCAGCAAAGGAAAAATCAACTTTGATGAATCACAAATGGTAAGCAAAAGAAGCCAAGCACATAAGAGTACCAACCATGTGATATTGTTCATGTAAGGTTCTAGAACAGACACAAGATCACTAAACTAAGGTGACAGAAATCAGAACAGCTATTGTGTGGGGGTTGGGAAGGTTGTCTAGAAATGAGGCCCAAGGAGCTTTGTGGAATGATATAAATGTTATATATCCTGTTTAGGGTAAAGTTTCACAGCTGATTATAATTGTGCAAATGGAATTGAAAACTTGAGCCATTTCTGTTTTATATAAATTTTACCTCAAGTAAAAAGAAAATAAGCAATTAATATGGCACTTTACAAAACACTTTTACACCCATTCTCCTATTCCCTCTGTTTGATCTTTATGTCAATCCTGGATATTAGGAAGATCGGAAATATTTTGTGAATAAAGAAAGGAGGACAGGACTCAAATGAGAGAGTGACTGCAAAGCTAGCTATACTGTAGGTGCGTGCCAGAGCCGGGCCCAACAGCCCAATCCTAGGACTCTACGTCCAGTGCTCCTTATACTCTTGGTTTCCCTTGCTTTTGGGCATTGCAGACCTGTGTGAGGGGCACAATAAGTGCCTCCTTAGTTTTCATTGCTTTTTCCTCTTCTACAAACTTGAGTTCTGCCTAAAATTCCATTTAAAGTTTAGAGAATTATTGATATTACCGATGCTAAAACAAATATAAATATCCAGGAGCACCTATCTTCATTTGCATCCTTTGTGATGTGACTTGTAAATATTAAGAATATCATTTCCACACTTAGCAAAAAACAGATGTACCTAAAAGAGTGCAGCCTCCAGGAACTGTCTATTATACCTGTGTTACAATAGAAAGATAGGCTTCAGCTAGAGTTTGTCACTGCATTATGTCAGCCTGGTCATTTCTTTAGGAGCCTTTGTTTCCCCTTCTTTAACTTAAGGATCTTGCAGCAGAGAAGCTCTCGTTAAATATCCTGTAATAGGGTCTACAGCTGAAGAGGCAGTATTCGTCTTCTGCATGCCCTCATAGAAGCATTAATAGCCCAGATATCCCACCCACAGATTTTTATTTCAAAGAAAAATCTCAAGCATCACTGAGCTGAAAGGGACCCACCTCCCTGTACAGAGACGTACCCACGACCTCCAAGATAACTCAGCTTCCAAGGAGACTTACAAGGCCTGACAATCTCTGTGTAACACTTATGGGCCAAGAAATCAATTTTGTGAAGACTGAGGTCATAGCTCTAGCTCTATCAGTCATGGCAATGAAATATTGGAACAAGTCCCTGTAGAGACTTGTTGCCTCGCCCAGTAAATGGAATTAATGACTCCTGACTACCAATTGCTGAGATCGAATGAAGAGAAAGATCTGATCATACTACCTTGAACAGAATAATCTCCCTATCACCATCAGAGGCTCTTATCTCAGGGAGGTGAAGGGGCCGAGTAGAACCATCTCATCTCGGTCCAGAACCAACCTTTTTCACCCAAACTTGTGAGGTGTCGCTTAGACCACTAGATGGCGGTAACTGTCACTTGACAATTCAGAAAAGGGTGTGGGAAGAGCTAGGGGACCCACCTGCTTTAAGAAAACTAGGCCGAAGCCTGCTTG
This sequence comes from Fukomys damarensis, assembly GCF_012274545.1. Taxonomy (NCBI): domain Eukaryota; kingdom Metazoa; phylum Chordata; class Mammalia; order Rodentia; family Bathyergidae; genus Fukomys; species Fukomys damarensis. The sequence continues at coordinate 10,505,271 of NW_022900944.1, read as the reverse complement.
TTACATCACTTCTAATCGAAACAGCCAGTACAGTCTGGATTTGTCTTTATTGCTGGCGATAATGCTCAGAAACTTCCTGGCTCTTGCGTATTTTCATGCTAATTATTCGGCCTGAAATCACCCAGAGATTGGTCCTGGAAGCCCTACCCACACCGTGCCTGCGGACAGGCCTCTCTCCTCCAGGCTTCTTAGAGGCTCTCTTTCCAGCTGCTCTAAACTAATGCCTCGCCCTAAGCCACACCTGAAATGCATTTGTTGTATTGTGTTTAAATTTCAATTTCATTCACCAAGCACTCATTAATGTCTATGCATGACCCATATCAAGGCTAAGTAGAACCTGGCTAAGTAGAACCCAGGTCCTGCCCTCAAAGGAAAGGAGGGAGCTAGAAGGGAAGTTAAATTCAAATCTACCTCTGGCCTTTTACTATTGTATGCATAATTTTGCACCAGTCATTCAATTTTTTTCCTCTTTGCTTTCCTTAGTTTTAAAATAAGATTAATAGCTTATTTTGTTTCTTAAATAAATTCATGCTAGCCAATTTCATGCTTAGAATTGGACCTGGCACTTCATAAGCAATAATTACTTATAGAGCACCTACTGGGTATGGATACATTATTTGATTGAATACCTATGTCTATGACTCTGAGTTAAACAGTTTGCTCGAGATTGACACATCAGAAGCAAAGGCAGAATTTGAACCTAGTTCTGTCTGATTCCAGGAGTCCCACAGGGGGCTAGTCTTACAAAGAGAAAATGAGCCACCCAAAGCAGGGTGAGAGACCAGCAAACCTGCAGATGGCACCGTCAGTCCCAGCACGCTGCAAATCTGCCCTCCCAAATCATTCAATTCAGTGATCTTGTCATGGATTTAGGTCTAATATAAACTGGGGCTTTATGGTCTGGGGCAAGATCTCTCCTTGAACCTGTTGTTTCATCTGAAAAGCAAAGCAGTTTAATAGATTAGTATTTTCCACATGTACCTAATTGTCAAAATCATCTAAGGTCCTTCTTAAAAATATAGACCTTTAGACCCCACTTGAGATCGGCTAAAATAGCATCTGCAGAGGAGGGGCTGGAGATCTATTTTTAACAAGTGAGTCAGATGATTCTCAGGACTAGAAAAGTTAAGAAAACATCTTAGATGATCCTAACCATTCTCCAGCCTTATTTCTAAGCGATGCTATGATCACTCAACGGGTTCTTGACTCACCTTCCCAGGGACACCTAATGAGTGTCTGACTACAGACCCTCTCTCTCTGCTACGATCTGACCCTCATCCCCAGCACCTCCCTATCCTGCCTGGATTTGATAGCTCCTTCCTTCTTTAAGGCACTCAGGCTCTCAAGGGAGCTGAAGCTGTTTAAATAATGAATGGAATTTACAGTAGCATTTGGAATTCGCTTAAGCGATAGATACACGATCGCACCAAAGCCTCCTTAAAAGTCATCTGTTCACTGGGTAAGAAGGAAGACAAAATAGCTTCTCCCTTGATTTTCCTAATATGCAACTCAGGATATTTTGCCAAGACTTGAATCTCATTTTATATCCTGTCCATTTGGAAGGTATAATTTTCACTTTCAGACAATAGTGCCCTGATGCCCCAGACTGATATACCTAGGAACTGTGGGTCAGACCACATTCCAAGTTCAGGGCAGGATTACTGGCCCCTGTATTCTGATAGGAGGCCTTATAGGAAAAATGGAGAAGCAGCCACAAGGCACAAAGCCAGCCCCAGACCTACTCTATTTGCTTCTACTTAGAAGCCCTTCCAATCCTGGCTCTTTCTTTTTGCAGAATCATCCAATGGCACAATTGAGCAAGACTGGCTGGCTGATTTTTGTTTTGTTTTTCTCTTCTTTCTGCTACAATCTCAGGTTTTGCAATCTACTGACCTCTCTAAACTGAAAATGACCTCATATTCTTACTGTTAGGCCATGCTTTGGGGTTAATAGTGTTAGGTTAAGGGTGAGTGCTCTGGGTTCCAGAAGAAAGTTGTATCTGTCAGCTATTACAGCAGTAAGGCCACATAACGAGCACCCTAATACTAGATGACTTACAACATTCATTTATTCTCTCACACATGTGTGGGTTGTCTAGAGCAGCTTTGTGGATCAATTATACTCCTTACATAAGATAATATTTATTAGTGTATAGAAATGACCTTGTTTTTAGTAAAAATACACTTAAATGTTAGGGAATAAAGTGTTATATCTGCCACTTATTTTAACACACACACACACAAAATAAAAGTAGCAAAGTAAACAGTGACTCTCTAATCGGTGAAAGTCATACATGTATTCTGCCCACCACATGGCTAAAGCATGTCACAAAACTCAAGACAGGATGGGCAGGTTAAAACTTGAAAAAGAGCAAAGTACCTGAGGGCACTCCCTGCAGGTGGAACAACATGGTGAGGGGATCTTAGAAAGCTGGGCCTGGACTGCACTTAGAATTCACTCAAGCAATGGAAACATGATTACAGTAATGTCTCCATGGGGAGAGGGGTACTAGGGAAGGAGAAGATGTAATTCAAGGGGAAAACATTATCTCCAATTCATTTCCTTGCCTGAACCTCAACTTTCTCAGTGTTCCCTCTCCCCATCTCTAACTGAGAAAACCCATATGAACTGTGTCTGCCATCTTCTTTGTCACATCTGGTTATTGTCTATAAACAAATCAGACTTTTATAAAAGATCAGCCTGGGAGCCAGGCGTGGTGGCGCACGCCTGTAATCCCAGCACTTGGGAGGCTGAGGCAAGCGGATTACTGTGAGTTCAAGACTAGCCTGGGCTACACAGTGAGTTCCAGGTCAGTCTCAACTACATAGTGAGACCCTGACTCAAAAAAAAAAAAATGATCAGCCTGGGAAGGCACACTGGAAGACCATATTTCTTCCAGAGAGGAAAACAAGATGACCTCAGCTTCCAGAGAGGAAAAGGTGTTTTTTTGGAGGAAAACTTTTCAGTTGGGGCACTAAGAAATTCAATTTCATTAAAGAAAAGACTAGAAAAAGTCTCTCTAGAAAAGTCTAATTAGTATTCTGATGTGGGGGGATATGGCACATATATAAAACAATTAAAAAAAAGTCTTGGGAAATATAACCTTGAGCACTACAACTAAAACAACTAAATATATGGTCTGAATATCTGATCAGGTAAAAACTAAAGACAAAATTATTAAACTGAAGGATCAAACCAAAAACTTAACCCAGAAACACCACAGAAGGAAATATAGGTGGAAGACAAGAAAAAAATAAAGACACAGGGAAGGAATTCAACAATACCAAAATGCATACAATAGGAATTCCAGAAAGAGGGAACACTGAGACTAGAGAAGATTAAATTGAAAATCTTCCATACCAAAAGGGTCCATCAGCTGCTGAGCATGTTAAATTTCAAAGATTTTTTAAAAATCCACATTTAGGTATTCTATGGAAAATTGTTATGAGGAAGAAGGGAAAATGTCTCCAAATGTTAAAGCAGATTTCTTGTGCAGTAGTCAGCTTGGGCTACCATGACAGACTACTTACTGTACACTGCAAGGTGTACTCAACAGAAATTTATACTCTTTCAGTTCTGGAGGCTGGAAGTGTAAGATCAAGGAAAGCATGAGTATGTGGCTTGTGAGGTTTCTCTTCTTGGTTGGCAGACAGAAACCATATTCTGGGTGGGGACCTCTAGAGTCTTTTCAAGGCACTTACTCAACCTTGAGTATCCCACCTTCGTGGCTACATCTAAATCTAATTATCTCCAAAGCTCCCATCTCCAAATACCATCACACTGAGGGTTAGGGCTTTGTATATCAATTTGTTAGGGGCACAGTTCAGTCTACAGCACCTTGCAGAGCAATGAGAATCCTGTGACATCAGAATTCTTACTGGTACCATTGAATGTAACAGACAATAGAACAACAGTAATCTCAGAATTGTGAGGGACTTTATTTTAAACCTAGAATTAAGTGCCTAGGAGAACCATCTTTGAAGTAAGAAGTGAAATAAAAATGTTTTAAAGCATATAAAAAAAAGAATTCTTGACAGAATGGAACCATAAAAAATGGAAAAAGGAGTAAAGCAGGAAAATGTGGGTGCAAGAAACTAAGTTAAACAAAGGAGCCCAGAAAAATTAAGTAATCTTACTAATTGAAATACGTGTTGATATCAAAACAAAATCATTGATATTTTGCAAAAGGCTCTTTGTTATAAAATCTTTGTAATAAAGTCCTTACTGATATTAGCATGGTAAATGCTTAAGTGGATAGAAGAAAGTAGTAAGAGAAAGCAAGAAGTAAGCTGTTAACATTCTTCACTGGAAGGATTTGAGAAGGGGTGACTTACAGATATCAATATTCTTTTTTAAAATGCATCAATGCAACAATCTGTTACAACAGGTTAGAGGTATAAAATAGGATGAATAACTTCAAACCATTACAGAAGAAAATGTAGTAAATTTATTTAATAATCCAATAAAATTGAGAGATATTTGGAAAAAATAAGAACTGATGCTAAATAAAATGCACAAAAAATAATGGGAGTAAATCCAATTAATCATCAATTTCAATAAATATGAGTGATTTAAAATCCCTATTGAATGAAGGGCCAGTGATTTGGCTCAGTGGTTCCACCACCTGCCTTGCAAACACAAGGACCTGAATTCGATCCCTCATAAAAAAAAAAAAAAAAAATCCCTATTGAATGACAAAAATTCAAATTAGATTTAAAAACTAAAATCCAGGACATGCTGCTTGTTAGGTATACCTAAAGAAAGTGACACAGAGGAAGACGAAAAGAAAAGAAAAGAATTCAAAATTTTTAAAAGAATTTATTTTATTCAAAATAAAACAATTTGTAGAGCTGTGCTGTGCAAATTCTAATGAAAACAAAGTAGGTTGATACATAATGGAATCAAACATAACAGAATTTAAGACAGAGCAAAAAAAGATATTTAGAAGAATATTTCATCTTGATAAAATATAGAGTTATAAAGAAGGTATTTCAACCAAAGATTTTCATTTATCTAACAACACAGCTTTGATATATAAAGTACAATTTGAAATATGCACAAGGAGAAAATGATAATCTATAATCATGGTGAGATACCTTGTTACTCAGATCTGAGAAATCATCAGATCAAGTAGCTATAGATAAGGTACAGATACAGAGGATTTGAATTACATTATTTTTAGGCATACATGGAATATTAAAAAAAGTTACTCATATTAGGTTACAAAGAAAATCTTAACAAATCCCATAAAAAAGAAATCAGGCAGGTTATCTTCTGGAATTAAATTAGAAATTTGTAACAAAAAATAGCCAAAAATTAACCTGTGCATCTGATAATATTATATACATGTTAAGTAATTCTTAGGTTAACAAGGAAAAAATAATACTCTTACTTAGAAACGAATGGCAAGGACAAGCCACATATCAAAAATCTAGATATGTACCTAATTCATGGAAATTTATGGTATTAAATTTCTTAGGAAAAAGAGAAGAACTGAAAACAAGGTCAACTTTTCAACTCTAGGAAGTTGGAAAAAAATAAAATAACCCCAATGAAATTAAAGGAAGTTATTAAGATAAAAGCAAAAATTACCCAAATTGAAAAATAACCAAAAAATCCACAGTACAAATCAATAACACTAAAATCCAATTCTTTGAAAATATTGATAAACTAAAATAATCTATCATAAAACCAAGAGTAGGGAGAAAGTAGGGATGGATGACAACACTAAACAATATTAATACTGAGAAAAGAGGTATAATAGAACAAAACATGTTTAAAATTAAAGAAAGCATATGTATTAATTTACACAAAAACATTTGAGAATCTAGATGAATTGGATAATTTTCTGGGAAATAATCACAAAAGTGGGCTTAAGTAAAAGAAAATTATTAAGACCCACAGTCATACAAGACATTGAAATAATACTTAAAGATCTACCTAACCCTTCTTCCCAAAGGGCACTTGAGAAAGTTAATGGTCAAGTTCTACCAAATATTCAAGAAAACCTTATCTCCCTCCAGTATCCTGGGCCACGCAAAAGAAGATATAAGTTACTCAACTCATTTTATGTGGCTAGCATAACCCAGTACCGTAACTGGACAAGGAAAACACATGAAACAGAAGAATATATAAGCCAATATCACTGATGAGCCAGCATACAAAAAGAAACCTATATAAATAAAATATTGGAAAATCAAAACTAGTAGTATGCTAAGAACAGAAATATAAAAATTGTTCAAAATTAAATGACAACGCATATTTCTCACTACAGTAAAATCACCTCAACAAATAATCTTAACTGATGCTGAAACTGTTTAAAATTTCATGTTCTTTCATATTAAAACAAACTAATAAAATAGAGAATGTTTTTGTTTTTACTGTGGATTGAATGCATGCCATGCAAACACCCTACAGTGTACTGTTGAGCTATATTTCCAGCTTTCCAGCCTGTTTTTTTTTTTTTTTGGACAAGGGTCATTACGCTGCCCAAACTGGCCTCAAGGTTGTAGTCCTCCTGCATCATCCTCCCAACTAGCTAGGATTACAGGTGTGTACCATCACAACTATCTGCATAATTTTCTGCCATAAACTCACTTCACATATCATAGTTAAAATCAGGATCAAAGCAAAGACACTCACAAACACTATTTTTTTCTAACACTGTAATAAAGGCTTGCCCACAGAGACAAGAAAGGAATAAATTTATCACTGAACAGAAAACAACAAAACTGTTAATGTTTGCAATCAATATAATCATCTATGGAAATAATCTAGAAAAAAACACTATTGTAATCAAATATGAGTTCTAAGAGGATGAATACAAAATCAACATGCAAAATTAATAACTTTCATGTATCAGTAAAACTATGTAGAATATGTATTTGTATAACCTTTTAATAAAAGGGAAACAAAAACCCAGAAAAATAATTTCTCAGACAAGCTTAATAAGAAATGTCAGCAGAAGAAATGTGTAAAGCTTTAGGACATGAAGGGAAACCTGTATAAATATGAAGATTATGATATTATTGTTAAGCAAAGTACAGCTTAAATATCTGTCTCTTTAAGTCTCATGTCTTTCACAAGAGAAACAGGCTTAGAGAAAACACCAGAACCAAAATCCTGCACTTTGAGCCAAGTGGACCGGGATTTATAGATTTAGTATTTCATTGGCAATTGGAGAAACTAAGAAAATATCTTTTCAGGAAACAAAACCGAGGACATGAAGCCAAAGCAGAAAGAAAGGGTGGGAGAAGTGGAAAACAAAACTTGCAGACTTAGTAAAGTTTCTCACTGGAAGCCCTGACAGAGGTGAGACCCAGGAGTGGGAGATGAGGTTGCTCCCCCCACGCATGCCCCAAAAACCCGTGGTGGCCAAACAGATGGCACAGAACATTTTTAAACCACTTTAACACAGTAACTTTTTTTTTTTTTTTTTTTTCTGCTTTCTCTTTATTCCTTTAGTCAAAAGTCCCACCAGCTGTCACCATCTCAAGGAAAATGTCAGGGGTTTGTGGCTGTCTCTGCATATGCTCAGCTCAGTGGAGGACAGGGGCCCAGGAACCTCAGCCAGCAGGGTTCCTAATGGCACAGCTGGTGAAGTGGCCAAGGAAGTGGGCCCCTCACAAAATGAACCCACTATGGAAGTCAAGGCCAGTCTTTCTGCACATTAGCCCCTGCCAGGGACTAAACTTTCCTAAGTGCTTTCTAAACTTCTGGTCCTTTGTCTCCTACTGGACATCTCCACTCTCATCCCCATCTTAGAGAGAAAACAATGGGGAAGCTTGGCTTCTAGTCCTGCAAACTACCACCTGAGTAATCTTGGAGACGACTTTTTCCTTTTCTATATGCACAATAAATTGGCCGAATGCCTACCAAAGCCCCTTTCAGCTGGAAGACTGTGGGCCATTGCATAATATCAGGAAGATGCTCTTGATTCTCCTGCCTGAATACCACTTCTTGCTAATTCTAGGACCTTCATCCCACCCCACTCCAACTGGAAAACCAAGGAAATTAGAACCTGGGAACTGCAAGAAGCTAGCAAACTAATTTCATTCTGTAAAAACCAATCAGCAAGTCTTTAAATAGGAGCCAAACAGGGCTGTTGGTTTCTTGCTGAATCCAAAAGAAAAGAAAATTGATGGGTAATTTGCTGAAAGTAATTCCCCCAACCTTTTAAAATCACACACTTAAACTGATAAAGAACTTTGAAGATATATTTAAAATTTCCTTTCCTCCTTGTTTCACTATATAATTGTTTTCCCTCACAGTAATCTCTCAGAGGCATCTTCCTGACTTAAATCTTTCTCCACGTTTGAAATCATCCATTAGCAATAAGGACCTTGTCACTCCATTATCCACAATAAATTTTACTGCTATTCAATCACCACAGGTCTTGTGCAGAAAAGGAGATCCAGGATGGCCTCCTGAGCCAGTACAGTATTAGGGTGCAGCCTCAGAGTTTACTCCAAGCCCTCTTCTCAGTTCCTTATTCCAGCCCTGGATTCTTCTGGAGTCCTAACATCCACCCAGCCTATCACAGGGGCTGATCCAGACATCTCTAAAGTTAACTCTCACTATTTCAGTGGTTTGGGGACTATGATCCAGGGAATGGCAGCCTATGGCCAGGGCCCACCTTTGGACCAAAGCATGAAACAGAGCTGATAGACAAGAGCCAGACCCACCCTTGGACCTGACACAAAACCTCAGTGGCCCTGCTGGCCTTGACACAGTGATACAGTCCTTTTGTACATCATGTACATGGCACAGCTGATAAAAGTCAAATGTGTTTACCACTTTTCTGCACTGCTGCCAGCTGGCAGCATTCTTGGGGGACACTAGCTTAGTGTACAAGCTGGTGATGTCTCTGCTCACTACCAACAAGCAGCACCAGAATAGGGAGAAAGAACAGAATCATTGCCTGGAAAGACCTCAGAATCAGAGCTGGAAGAGATCTCAGAGGCTGCTGATTTCAGGAGTTGCCAAGCTTCATTGTGTGGGCATCACTTCTGGAACCTGTTGAACGTGCTCATACCCAGCCCCGTCATACACTGAGAAGCTTTAACTCTAGGTGGACCTAGTTATCTGAGGCCTGAAGGGGCAAAGAGGTCATGCTGAGGCATCCAGAAGATTGAGAATCAGTCATCCGGCCTCCAGATTTTCAACACTGGCAATAAAAGATACAGACACTTCTCGACTTACCATGGTTTAGGTCTAGATAAGCCCATTTTAAGTTGAAAACACTGTAAATTGGAAATGCATTTAAACATTTAACCTATCAAACATCCTAGCTTAGCAATACAGTACACTAAAGCAAAGAATATTCATTGTTTCCTATCATAATTACATGACTGATTGGAAGCTTGTGGCTTCTGGCATCTGAAGAGTGTATCATACAGTCTGTGAAAAGACCAAATTCAAAGTATAGCTTCTACGGAAGGCATACTGCTTTCACACCATCATAAAGTTGAAAAATCATAAATCAAATTATTATAAGCCAGCAACCATCTGTAATGAAGTGAGAAGCTTTGAAATTATCAATTCTTGAATTTTACCCCATTCAATTAAATCAAAATTTCTGACTGTAGACATTGGGTATCAAAATTATTTAAAAGCTCCCCAGTTAATAACAATGGGCAGTTAGGATTAGAAACTACTTACCTGAGCATTTTATAGAAGGAAAATGGCACATAGAAGAGTTAGAATGTTCCCTAAATCATACAGCAAGAGAGAGAGAGGGAGAGGGAGAAAGAGGAAGAAGGAGGAGGAGGGAGAAGGGAGGAGGGAGGAGAAAGAGAGAGAAGAGAGAGAGAGAAGACATAGGAGAGAGAGAGAGACAAATAGAATTCTGGTCTCATATGAGCTCTCTGTGTATGCTGCGATACACGTGGTTAAGGAACAAGATTAGTTCCAGAGGGTCAGAGTCACCCAAAGAAGATGCCATTGCTCAGTAATGACTGTTACCCATCAGGAGGTCAAGAACCTAGGTACTGTCAATGCTGCTGATCTGGGGACCATACTTTAAGTACCAACAGTCCAGATTCCTTCCATTTTACCTCTTCCCTCTTTTGGAATAAGAGCATTCATCCACTGGGCAAGGCATTCAAGGTTTCCACACTCTCTACACAGAATGAGGACATGAAAATAAGCATACTTTGACACTGATACCTCAGCCAAGGATCCTAACCGTTGTAAGTGAATGGCAAGTGAGTAAATCTATCTCCTGCCCAGACTGGAGGTGTTCAAAGAGCAGTTTGAAGCCTCCTTCTCTTGTATCCTTGAGCTTGGGGATGAGAACAGACAAAGTACAGAGTGCACTTAAGGCTCTGCATGGCCTGAGACAAGCAACTTGCTTGTAAGAATCTTATCTGTAAAATCAGGATGCTGACATTCATCTCCTATGGTGTTATTCAGATTAAATGAGACTTTGAAAGCAAAGGGCCCATCCCAGAAGAGATGTATAAAACAAAGTGGATTGTCTCCATTTCCATAGAGAGATGGCAAGGCAGACATTGAACTCAAGATTACCTGGGTTCCATTCCAGGCAGCATCATTTCATAGACCTTGGGCAAATGTTTAAATTTCCCTGCCTTGATTTCTTTTCTTCATAACAGCACATGCCACAAAGGTTTGTTGTGAAAGTTAAATTAGAAAGCGCATTTACAGTGTTCAGTACCATGTCAGGTACATGGGAAGCACTCCATTAACATAAGCTATTATTATAGTCCCTGTTGTTATATTGGAACTGCTGACCCCTGGCTTCCTTCACAATCAGCATAGCAAATGTACTGAGTCCTATCCCCAGGGATAGAGAGGCTTGCCCTTAGCTCTTCATCTTGAGAAACAGGAAGGCTTCCAAACAAGAGAGAGCCTGCTGGATTTTCAGACCCTTAACACATGGCCCAGGTCCTCCAAGCACTTGGGTAAGAGTGCTCTGCATAGAATCACACAGCAACACTCTCTGGTACCCCAGGGAGCCTCATCCATGCCTCTATCAGAATCCTTATAATATTCCAGTACAATTATTTTACCCTCCAACCAAGGAAGCCAGGGCCAACCTTTTTCACCTCTGAGTTGCTTTTGAATCCTGAGAAACAGTAGATTGTCAGTAATGTTCACCGAATGAATGAATGAATGAGTGACTCATGCCAGAAAGTTTTTGTTGAACTTACTAGTCCTATGAATTTTATTACTTTTAGTGGTACTGAGCCACAAGATTCCTAAGGACAAGACACAGAAGAGCCTCACTAACAAAAAGCAAGAATCCATTCAACTGATGGTATCCAGCCTTTCCAGGATGGGGGCTCTTTAGGAAAGAAAACATCCCACAAGATAAAACTGTCTGTCTGCAAAATCATCCAGCTTCACATCTGGACCAAAGAATTTTCCCCAGAGGTCTTGGACCCAAGGTGTGGAATGTGTCCATGGATTCACAGAAAAAAGTCAGGAAGAAGACTTGGATCAGCTCTTTCTGGACTGATTTTTTTTGAACAGTGAGCCTGCAAGCCCTGAAATATCTCATTAGAGCTTACAAAGTATGGTGAATTTTGCCATTGGACTTCTTGGTCTTTTACTGTACCATGAAATCTTGAATTTCCACCAAGCAGCAATATAATACTTTAGCATAATGGCTTCTCTACCCTAGCTATGGTTCTGCGTTCCTATCCATTTATTTCCCCAAAATGGGCAACTTAAGCTCCCTTAGGACCATTTCAGATGGTCTGAGCACAACACAGATGAGGAAAGCAACCAACAGGAGTCTTATGCTTCCATGAGTGTTTACGGGTTGGAACACAATTGCTTTTAGAGTGCTTTGGGAGCACATTAAGTTGCAAGTGAACAGTAATTTGTGACGTTTGAATGAACAGATCACCTATCTTAGTAAAAGATTTTTTGTCTATCTCTTTGTCACCTTCTGAAAGGAAAGTCCCAAGACTTTTAAATAGGCCCATGAAAGCCAAAGGTCAGCAGGTAATCAAAATGTGCTAAGCTTGGTCTTCTCTACCACTGTGCACTGAGAATGAAGCAGGAGCAAAAATAAATGGACTTGAGAAATATTTGGACAGAAGAAGATGTTTCTTTAACCCTAAGGGCTGCTGGGGATTTGTGAAAAAGAGAGAAGCCTTGAAATCAGCTTTTCCTCTGCTCAGGCTCCTTAGAGCAGGAATCATGTCATTTTCAGATTTTTGTCTCTAGCAACTGATTCAAATTTACTTCCTGGGCCATAATGAGTGCTCAGTACTTGTTTGGTAAGTGTCCAGGACTGTATGACATGACTCATAATGGAAAGACTGTCTCGAAAAATAGGGAGAAGATTTCCCAGGGGCTGGCAAACTACAGCCTGTGGGCCAAATCTTCCCCCACAGGTTTTGTATAGCCCACAAGGTGAGATTGGTTTTTACATTTTTAAATAGTTGGGAAAATAAGAAGAAGAAGAAAATTTCATGACAGGTGAAAATAGTATGAGATTCAAATTTCAGTGTTCATAGATAGTTTTATTAAAACACAGTTACACCCATTCGTTTACATATTGTCAATGACCATATGGCCCATAGCCTAAAATCTTTATTGTTAGACCCTTTACAGAAAAAGTTTGCCAACTCCTGTTCTAAAGCATATGAAAAGTTAGGACAGAGTGAGGACAAGTGAGAGAGAGTGAAAGACAGTTGAGAGGAAACTGCTTAAAAATCAAAGTGTTTTCAACTCAGCCTACTATAGCAAATTACCATGGACTGGGTGACTTATGATGTAGAAATTTATATTCTCACAGTTCTGGAAGCTGGAAGTTCAAGATGAGGGCCTACTTTCTAGTTTATAGATAACAGTCTTTTCATGATATCCTCACATGGCAGACAGAACAGGGAAGGGAACATCTTACATCTCTTCTTATAAGAGCACTAATCTCATAATAAGGTCATCTTCATAACCTCAGCTAAACTAAATTACCCTCCAAGAGGCTCCATCCCCATACCATCACACTGGAGATTACGGTTTCAACATATGAATTTGGGAAAGGAGACATAGTCCATCCATAGCACAGAGTTATCTAAAGACAATTTATGAGGCCTTGAAAAGAAGCATTTTCTTTCATTGGAAATGTCCACAGATAGACACCTGCTTTTCAAAGATGTGTTTAGAAGTTTTAACCATTAGGACATGGAACAACAAATGATCTTGAAACACTAGTTAGCCCTGAAATGTCCAAAGTTTGCAACTCAGACACACTACACAGTCATAGAATACAAAGGGGATGATGGTTCAGGAATTTTTGAAACTTTTGGACTTAAACATTACACTCATCTGCTTCTCTAGTACTGTGAATATCTTTCCTAGTTCAAATAAGCTAGAAGATCCCTTGAAGGCCATAAAGCTCTGCACCCAGTAGGCACAACTAGAGATACAGGGGCTGGAGATTCAAGTCTTTACTAAGCTCAGGTGGTAGCAGCTGCTAACAAGAGGGAAGTTGTTTCTTGATTCACCAAGTCTCAATAGAGGACTAAGCAGCTTCCCTAAATAGCATAGAGTAACCCCAAGAAATCAAACTGGAGAAGAGAATGATTAATGAAGTTTTCTATCATCTTAGACAGTTGGGGAGTCGGGTTTTGCTATGATAATGCTGTGTAACAAACAATCCCAAAATCTTAGCAGCTTACAACAAAAAACATTCGTTTCATACTGAAAGGTCAACAGTGGTGTGGCTGTTGTCAGTAAGGCTTAGCTTGGCTCCATAAACTAAACTGGGCTCATGTTTCAGATCTGTTCTATGTATCTTCCCTCTGTACCTTACACATTATTCTCCTAGTACAGAACAGAAGCTCCAAGAGGGTTATCAGGAACTTGCCATATTTCTTTAAGCCTCAGCTTGGAATTTGTTCAACATTATTTCCATCCACATCCCATTGACAAATGACAGCTCAAAATCAATGAATCAGGGCAGTATATTGGAACCGTGGAGAAGCCATGGCCAGGGAAGACAGGTGAGGAAGAACTGTGGATAGAGATCTAACATTGAGGTGTACTAAACTCCCTCTACTCCACAAGTATTGATGAAATCTTCAAAAAAAAGTTGATAACCCTTTCCTACCTCACTTAATAGAGGTCAGGGTGGTAAAGGAATTTTAGTTTGATGATTACAGAAAAAGATTGGCACAGACCTTGTTCTGTACACCATTGGCTCCATCCTCCCTGGAGATAGGGAGGTTTAGAGGGGTTAAGATTGAATCTCCTAGAATTTAGAAAAGAGCAAGACAGGAAGCTCATGTGAATGAATTTTCTCCCATGGCCATGTTCTTCAAAGATTCTGCTCAATTCATTAATTGTCTAGCTTTCTTTTCCAATTCATTAAGATTACATTTGATAATGTCTGTATCAATCCGCTAGTATGTTATTTCTGAAAAGCTAGGATAATGATAAAATAAACCAAAGAGTATAGTCATTTTCCCATGCTTACTTCTTCTAGAAAAATGTCTGCTCACATTATCTACCTTGACCAGCTACCAGTCTGTGGAGGCCCCAGGAAGAAGAACAAAGGGATATAGGGACTGGCAGGCCACTGATTCCCTCCTGCCCAGTTCAGGGAACAGGTGGATGCTGAGAGCTATTGGAAGGAAGCTGGCAAGATGGGAAAGGAAAAGCACTTTCATACCGCCACACAAAGCTAGATGCCCACAGTCCCTTACAACCGCCTGTACTCACCCAGCCATTAGGTCCACATAATGCCTGCAGGAGCCTTCTAGATTGGCTGCCCACTTTTCATCTTCCCACAGAGTTCTCTTCTCTGTACAATCCCTGGAGAGTTTGATGAAAATTCTACAGTGGTTCCCCACTGTAAATTACTCAAATGTAATTTAAATCTTTACCATGGCCTACAAGTCCCTCTGCTTTGGTCGTATGTTTCCTCTTCTGTTGTCATCTCCTACCATGTCTCTTTGACTCAATTCTCTCCAAGGCATTCCGCCCCACTCTGTTTCCCAGTGAGCAAGACAAGCATCTTTCCCTCTCAGTCTCTGTGTACCTTCAGTCCCCTCTCCCAGAATGCCATTCACCCAAATTGACCTGTGTGTTTTTTTCTCACTTTATTTTGTTCTCTGCCCAATTGTACCCCCTTTAGAGATTTCTACATACCATACCTATAAATGCACATCTTATTACTCTCTATATTTTTACTATATTTTACTTTTCTTCATAGCATCTGTCACTTTTTGATAATACATTTTACATGAAGATGTTATGCTAACCTTATGTCTGTCTCCCTCTAAAATGGGGGCTCAGTAAGGATAGGGACTTTGTTCACTGCAGTGTCTAGCCATACTCTGGAGCATGAAAGGTATATGGCAAATGTTCAGTAAATATTTGTTGAATGAATGAATGAGTGAATAAATGAAACAAATGAATGAGTTGGTTTCAGCTTTGCTCCTTCCAGATACAACCCCTCTTTGTTATCTATACGCAGTCAGTGCCAAACTTTGCCAGAACTGTCTATGGGTTCCATGAAGCCTTCAAGAAGAACTGAGACCCAACACAGCCTCAACCCCATTTTCAGCCCTCCTGAAAATTGTTACACTGTTCTGGCAATGGTGTGTGATCAGCAGGCTAGCCAGAGTTTCCAGAGGGCCAAACAAAGGGCCAATAAGAGAGAGTATCTTATGTCTCTAAAGCAGAGGTCTTGGAACAAAGTAGTGGCATCTGGAACAGAAGCATAATGCAGACTGGATTGATGCTCTGGGGTCTTTCATGAGGATTAGCTTCCTCAAACCAGTTTTCTACTTGGCTTCAGTCCCTCAAGGCTCTTGCTAAGAGACTATATTAACCCCTACAGTTTTCCTAAATAGGATTCTTGGTGCCCTTTGTATTGCAGCTGCATCAATCCAGTCTCTGCCTCTGTACCACCCCACTCTCGGCTTCTGTCTTCACATGACTTTCTTTCTTGTGTGTTTCTTCCTCTGTCCAAATTTTCCCTTTTTTATAGGGATACCAGTATAAGAGTAGGGTTTATTTAGTATGATCTCATCCTAACTAAACTAATGACATCTGCAAAGGTCCTGTTTCAAAACAAGGTCACAGTCTGAGGATCTGAGTGGACACAAAGATTTGGAGGACAATACTGAACTCAGCACAGCCTTCAGGGATTCCAATGAGACATTCTCCATGTGGAAGCATGGCTGTATCCCATAGCCTAGGCTCTTCATCTGAGGTGTCTGCCCTCTAGGGGTTCCCAAACTACATTTGTTAATAACATGCTGGCCTCAGCGAGGCACTGCGCTTTCTTTTAAAATCACACACACACACACACAAACACACACACACACACACACACACACACACAGGCATGCACACAAACTGCAAACATCACAAGTAGGCAATTTGCTGATTCCTTCAAGTTCAAAGAGAGGAGTCTGCCTTTCTCCTGTCCATTTCCACAGGTGAGGCACACTTCAGAGAGGATGTGAAGATATATGAAATCATATTACCTCGAGTCAGAAAGACCACTGAGGCCAGCAGCTCTGCTCCTCACCTCCCCAGATGCTCTAGCTAGTCCCTACAAGGGAACCCTGGCCTCTGATCACCTCTACAAGTGGGTGTAGATTCACTGTTGTCTGTGTCCATAGACAACACTGTAGAACTCAGAAGGAATTCACCAGACTGTGTGTGTGTGTGTGTGTGTGTGTGTGTGTGTGTGCGCGCACGGGCGCAGCACCACTGCCAGTACTGCTTAGGCCTGAAATGGTAAAGGTGAAAGGCACAAGAGGACCTGGCTCTCCCTCCCTCCCTCTGGCAGCCAGTGGAATGCTGCTCTGCTGGTTCCATGTGATTAATCTGAATTGCCTCTTCACTGAGGGATGAACAGACCTTAAAAAGCCAGCTAATGTAAGATAATGGTTCTGACAAAATGCAGCCTATGAAAGGGACCATAAAAGAAAGTGGGGTTAATGATTAATGGTGATGCTGCTGAAAATCTAGGAAGCAGCTCCCAAGCTCAACACATTTCAACTAAGAAAACCTCCCAGGCACTGACTTACTGCCTGGTCTCCACACCTCTCTCAACAATCCTGGAAGACAAGCCAGCAGAAATCGATCTCCCCCACATCACGGATAGAGACACAGATCTCTGGAGATCATAATGTGAACTAGCAAGAAATAGTTCCTTCATGGGCATCCAAAGATCCTCCTTGGTTTACAGACAAGGAAAATGAGGCCCAGAAAAGGTGACATATTGGAACAGGGACAGCTGGTAAGAAGCCAAGTCAGAATTCAAATTCAAGGGCTGGGGATTTTGCTCAGTCGTGCCACCGTCTGCCTTGCAAGTCCAAGGTCTGGAGTTTGATCCCGGGTACAAAAACAAATGGAATTCAAATTCAAGTTTTCCTGGCTTAGAGTCTGGGGCTATTGCTCCAGTGCCATATGAAGACGTGCTTTCATGACTTTCTCAGGTTCCTATGGCTAGGTATAGTGTTGGATTCTTAAATGAGGGTCTTCCTGCTTCCGGTTCGGCTCCTTGCTACTACATCCCTCTGGGCCTCTCATGGAGTTTTCACCTAATCATCAGTCCAGTATGCCTCCTGCTTTACCCTTGAAGATTGTCACTCCAGGCACTGCCTTCACAAAGAAAGGATGGAAGGCCTCATGACTAAGCACTCACTGGAAGGCCAAGACCTAGCTTTTACTGCATGACCAGGCTGCATTCTCAACAGGGCCAGAGCATTTGCTATTTTACATGAACTCTGAACACAGAATAGCAAGAAAAAGTGGGACACTTTGAAACTAGCTTCCCTCTGTGCCAACAAAGTGCCATTATTTTCACTTCATTTGTGTGGTACAAATGAGAAGGATATAAATGTCGTGTTCCAGCCAGAGTCTATTAGTGGCTATCAACTGCGACATGGAAATATTGTATGATCTGGCAGCCTTAGAAAGGGAGAAGAGCTACATCCAAGATATTTGCTCTTCCATTCCTTCTGTTGGGATTTCTGAATTGTGCCGTGTACAGCAATATGAAAATGCATACACTGAATCAGACAGCTACAGCCAGTTACCTATACGTTTTTTTTCAAATAAAATACTAATTCTAACTGGGAATCCTTAGACTTGTCCATCAATCTTTGCCTATGAAACTGAGATAATTTCTAACCCACTTACTACACCATTTTGTATGAGAATTAAATAAGAAAATGAATGAGAAATTGCAATTGTTCTGCCAGTGTTATTAATTATGCATAATATATACCCATAAAATAATTATGTAGCTAAGTAATTCAGATGCATGTTGCATGTAATTCAAAATACAAAATATTGAGCTTTCTGCATTCCTGATACTACTTGTCTATATAAGAATCCTGTAAGATAGGACATAAGAGGACATATTTAAATCTATCCTTCTGTTTTGTTATAAATTTTCACTAATGTGTATAATATGTCACACAGAAAAATACTCCATGAATTCTAAAGTAAACCCGCTCATGCCACCAGCAGTCCATGAGAAGCTGCCTCCTTACACTCCATCCCATTCACTACTACCCTCCTTTACCAAAAGTAACCTTGATCATGGCTTCTGATGTTATAGACAAAATTTCAATGTGCTTGAATTTTAATAAATAGAGCCATATAGTATGTATTATTTTGTGTCTGCCTTCTTTCAGCATCTTTTTGGTGGAATTCATCCACACTGTTCTGTATTGTTGAACATATAACTGATAAAGAAATGTCAGGTCATAAAGCAGCTTTATCCAGTGTCAGCAAACCAGTTTCCAAAGTGATGGTTTTAATTTATACTCAATCCAAAATTATAGGAGACTTCCAGTAGCTTTACATTTTCACCAGCACTTAACATTTCAAGTCATTTGTTTTATCTCAGTCATATTGATGGGTATGGGATAGTATTTAATACTTTGAATTGTCCTTTCCTAAAACTGATGAAACTGGGTAATTTGCCCTATGCTTACAGGCCATTTAAATATCCTCTTTTATGATGTGCCTGTTCAAGTCTTTTGCACATTTTTTATATTGTGTGTTTAATTTTTTCTAATTGGTAGGAGTTCTAAATATATTCTAGATAGTACGTAATAAATACTTCACCCTATGTCTTGCCTTTCCACTCTTGATCCATTGCCTTTTAAAGATAGAAAAATCTAAGACCCCAAAAGGGAAAGAAACTTTACCAAAATCTCCCAAAAGGTTAGTGGTACAAATGGGAAAAAGCTGATATAACTTGGATTGCAGCTCTATGTAATAAGAAATGATTTTCAGGTAAGATGGAGAATTTACATTGTAAGTTTTTTCAGAAAGCACTAAAAAAATGCAGTGAAATGTGTCATACAGAGTGATACGCACCTACAAAGAACTGAGCCAACTATTGGGACAATTGCCTATATCATTGAAGTCAAAAGCTATCACTGCTGCAATTATCTCATTTTCTAATACTTTAATTCATTTTTTACAGTTTCCTATTTTGAAATATGTCAAGCCTACATAAAAATGAAAGAATAGCACTGTGAAGAATACATGTATGCCTTTCAACTATTAGAGATTCACTGATTGTTAACATTTTGCTACTTTTATTTTGGATGTGTGTGTTAAAATAAGTGGCAGATATCATAACATTTTATTCCCTAATACTTGCATGTATTTTACTAAAAACAAGGTCATTTTCTATACACTAATAATATTATCTTATGTAAGGAGTGTAATTGATAATATTGTATAAAATCTTGTCCATGTTCAAATTTCCTCCATTTTCCCCAACTATGCCTTTATAGGCTTTCTTTCTTTCTACCTTTCTTTCTTTCTTTCTTTCCTTCTTTCTTTCTTTCCTTCCTTCCTTCCTTCCTTCCTCCCTCCCTCCCTCCCTCCCTCCCTCCCTCCTTTCTTTCTTTCTTTCTTTCTTTCTTTCTTTCTTTCTTTCTTTCTTTCTTTCTTTCTTTCTTTCTTTCTTTCTTTCTTTCTTTCCTAGGATCTCCTCAAGGATCATACACTGAATTTAGTTGCCACATCTATTTCACCATCATCTCTTTTAATCTAGAATAGCAGCCTTGCATTGTGGTGGTGGTGGTGGCTCGTAAATGACATTGACTTCAAGCTCCTTACATGTGTAACTGAAAAGCAGAAGTCTTTCAGATTTGATGAAAGCTATACATTTTTGTCTTTAGTTGCACTGTTGTGGCTGCTTCGATGTCCTAAACTGATTGAAAACATTCATTTGTCACGGTC
Source organism: Fukomys damarensis (assembly GCF_012274545.1). Taxonomy (NCBI): domain Eukaryota; kingdom Metazoa; phylum Chordata; class Mammalia; order Rodentia; family Bathyergidae; genus Fukomys; species Fukomys damarensis. Next base: position 10,485,069 of record NW_022900944.1, on the reverse strand, counting down.
ATTTTGACTTTGGAGAAGAGGTAAAAGTTACAGGGTGTCAGACCTATAAATTAAGTGGTTGAAGGCACACACTTAATGTTTTTATTTGATTAAAATCACCACAAATATTTTCAACATTTAGGATATCGAGGCAAACATGAAAAGACATCCACAAAGGAGGAATTCCAGAACTGTTTCAGAAACAATGAGATAAGTCTGTCTGAGGTGAGGAGTATTTAGAGAAAGACTAATGACAATGTATCTTTTACCATAATTGTATTCTAGATTTTTATTTAAATAATCATCATATTTTTTGCCATACTTCATATCTGCTCTTTAAAAGCTTTATAGAGTTTTCCTTAATACTCTCCCAAGCATTTTTTTGAAAAGTAACTTTTTGATCACTTTCTTTAACTCTTGTATAGAAATTAGCTTATTTAGATAATTCACTTCTTCGATCATTAACACTGTGAAATTATTTCTCCTATAAAAATGCCATCTAGAGTTTTACATTTATCTGCTTAAAGCTGAACCAAGTAATTTCTTACAGATTTTAAATTTCCTGGAATATTTTGTTATTTCTCCCTTTCAGATTCACATTTACATATTTGCATTTGTTCTTTCTGTCTTAATTATATCATCTAATTATTTATCTTTATTGTTTCAAAGAATTAGAGTTAGGATTTATTAGTACTGTCAATCAATTTTCTAATTAATTTCTACTTTAATCATTAGTAATGATTTCTTTCTGGCATTATTCAATTTATTTTGATATACTTTTTTAACTCTTTTGAACACAATGCTTACTTCTTTTGTCATTCTTTCTTTCATTATTTAAGGCTATGATTTTTTTTCTTTTTGCCTTGCTTTAACTCTGTACCAGTTTCCTAAGCCCATAACAAAGTACCACTAACTGGGTATGTTAAACAACAGAAATTTATTATCTCATGGTTCTGAAAGCTAGAAGACCAAGATCAGTGTGTCAGTAGGCGTAACTGATTTAATATCATGAAAGCAGGGTCTATGAATTAATATGATCAGAATATTCCTCTGAGAACTGTGAGGAAAAATTTGCCCCATGCCTCACCCCAGCTTCTTATGATTTGCTGACGTAATTGGCATTCCTTGACTGGTAAAAGGTTCACCCTTTTTCTTCCTATAGCATTCTTCATGTATGCGCACGTGTGTGTGTGTGTAAACATGCATGCACATACATACTTGCAAATTTTCCCTTTTGAAAGGATACTGGTTATATTGGAATAGGACCAACCTCCTCATGACCTCAATTTTACTTGATTACCTCTGTAACAATGCTATGTTGAAATAAGACCACATACTGAGGTGTTGAGAGCTAGGACTTAAACATATGGATTTGGGAGTGAGGACATGATTCAACCCATAATAGTCTGCATCCTACAAATTCTGATAAAGAATATTTTCATTATTGCTATTTCCTTTAAAAGTTTTAATTTCTTCTAAGAGTTAAGAGAGTCTTCTAAACTTCCATATGGAAGAAGTTTTTACTTTGTTTTGTTTAGTTTTAATGAATTGTGGTTATGTAACAGTATCTACACAATATCTACTTTCTGGAATTTATTAAAGATTTCCTTCTGAGTGAATGTTATCAGTGCATATGAATGCTCCCACAGCTTTTGAAAAAACAAAAGGCTTATTGTCTATTCTTTGGTTACATGGGATATTCTATACCCATACCTATTTTTGTTCACTTCGTCACTTATACATTGAGAGAAGAGAATCAAATTCCCCATCACTAGTGTGTATCTGCTTATCTCTTGGGTTTCTTATAACTTCTGCTTTACACATGTGAGTGCCATGTGTATATAGATGTTGATTAATTTCTTCACTGAATGATACCCTTTATATGATCGTGTATTCTTCCTTCATCATTTAATAATATTGGTTCTGAATGACACATTGTATGATATTAAGATATATACAAGTGCTTTCTCTGTTTATTTCTCTGGTGTATACTTAATTCTCAAATTTTCTATATGTCTTTTAACATATCTCTTGTATATAACATAAGGCTGGGTTTATTTTGTGATCCATTTTGAAATTCATTGTATCTTAATAAAAACTTACTTTTATTAATAAGTCAACCAGTTTCTGTCTTTCTTCTATGCTATAATTTAAGGCTGTATTCCTGTTGAATAATTGGAGTTATTTGTTTGTTTTGTTTCTCTTTCATTGTGAGTTGTTACAGACTAAATGCTTGTGTCCCTACCCCTCCAGATCATGTGCTGAAATCCTTATCCCCAGTATGATCGTTTTAGGAAGGAAAGCCTTTGAGAGATAATTAGGAAAGAGCTTCATAAATGGGATTAGTGCCTTTATATAAGAGACCCAGAGAGTTTATTCACTTTTTGGCATGTGAGGATATAATGTTAATAGACTAAAATCTGGAAGAAGGCCCTAACCAGAACCTAACCACGCTGGCACTCTGATTTTGGACTTACCGCTTTTAGAACTTTGAAAGATAAGTTTTTGTTATTTATAAGCCACCCAGGGCTGGGGATTTAGCTCAGTGGTTCTGCCACCTACCTCCCAAGCACAAGGACCCAAATCAAGTTTCATCTCCGCTACCAAAATATATATATATGTATATATATATATTTATACAAAAAAATATATATATAATACATATATATTCCACCCAACATATAGTATTGTTATACCTATCCAAACTAGAATAATAGTTTGTAGTTTTATGAATTTCATTATTCTGATATTAAGGAAGTTTTGCATTTTTAGTTTATTAATTTTCTTTATAAATACAGTACTATTTTGATACTCTTAAATCTCTACTTTGTTTTTTACTAGAAGCAAAATTATAATAAATATATTTCTGCTTTCTTTTCTATCTAATGTTTCTTAGTTCCCCCACATACTCAGAGATGAGGCCACCATTGATGATCAATAAATATTGATTTACTATCACTCTTTTCTAAAAACCAAACACAAGATCCATATAATGTCAAGAAAAATATCTTTATTCTCTTCCCCTTCCTTTCTGACTGTCTCAAAATGTTTGTCTAGGTTCAGCTACCATTCTTCCTTGAAAATATTATTCCTGGACCTAAAGGTAGGTCTAACCCTTGAGAGGGAATGAAGGGGTGTGTCAGTGCAGGAGACCTGCCACACCTGTGTTTTGCCCTCAGGTTCTGATTTCTTTATTTTCCCAAATAAAGGGACAATAAACCATCAAACCAGCAATAAGTAGGAGAAAACAGAATAAACAATAAACAAACTGTTTCATAGGCCTTGTCTTCATATGCAAAGTTTATAGGGTGCTTGATCTGTGACACAAGCTCTGTGACACAAGTCAGGAAATGGAAGCAAATTTTAGAGACACACCTGAAAAAATCTACATGGTCTATTATTGCACCTACCTGACCTAAAATAAGGTGACCAGAGCAATTTTATTCCCTGTCTACTAAGCCAACATATTTTGGGCTGGATAACAAGTTATAGAGTTATTCTATTTGTAGACCACATATGAGATGTCATAACTATGTCATATCTAGTGAGACTAGTGGTGAGAGTTTTGACCTTCATTATCATAATAATAGAAAGTATATATCTTGATCCATGGATTATCTATGTTTTTGGCTAAGCCCCAGTTTCTTCATCTGTAAGAGAAACACAGTGGTATAAATTCAGTGATCTCCAAAGTTTGTTTTGTGGGAACATTAGAATGGTATTTTTATTTGGCTAAGCGACTTTTCTATTACAAGAAAATTATTTAGGTCATGATTATTTTAAAGGTCAAAAACAAAATGGACAGAAAAGAGCTTTCTAAATTGTGTGATGGTATGCAAGTGACAAGGACCATTATCATTAAAGAAGATTTATTACACTTTTTTTAGAAAGAAAATTAAGCAATTCTGCAGATTTTTATGAGTTGGGTCACGGAAAAGGGTTTTCCACTATCCCAGGCATGTGTACACAGTATGTAGGATTTGTGGCAACAGTAAGACTTACTTGACAGGAACCAGGATATGAGCAAGGTATCTCATGTGCACACAGAAATCTACAAGTGCACAAGAGTTTTTGGTAACAAGAAGTATTTGGGAGGCTCTGGAAGCCATAATTAAAAAACCAACAGATTTTTTCCAACATAAAATTGCTCAGCTTCGCAATACCTTAAAAAAAATCATGACTGAGGGCCATAGCCCAGTGATAGAGCAACATGTTTAGCATACATAAGGCCCTGGGCTCAATCCCCAGCACTATATATTTTTAAATAAGAAAAGAATTCATGATGTATTCCCTCTTTTTTCATGGAATTCAAACTTGCAATATACACAGGTCTCTATTTAAGGACCATATAAAAAACACATTCATTAGGCAAAGGTAATTAAATCTCATAAATATCCTAAACCACTATAACCCTCCATACCACCCTATTTCTTTCGTAGAATCTACATTTAAAGACAAAAAGTCTAGAGATAAGACTCTAGCATTGGACTGATGTTATCCTATGACATTTTTCTATGTATCTCAGTTATGCATGCTTTTTCTTTCCCTTACCTAGAAATGGGTTATTTGCCTAATCTCACCCCCAGATCCATCCTTCTAGACCAAAAGTCAGCACACTTTTTCCATAAAGAAGCATGTAGAAGGACAGGGATTTAGCTCAATGGTGCCTCTGCCTGCCTCACAAGTGCAAGATCCTGAGTTAGCTCCCTAGTTCCAAAAAAAAAAAAAATGAAGAAGAAGGTAGAATTTTAGGTATTGAAGACCATATACCCTGTATGGTATGTTCTAACTTATTAGTTCTGTGGTTGTAGCACAAAAGCTACAATAAATAACATATAAACAAGTAGGCATGGCTACGTTCCAATATAATAATATTCATAGATGCTAAAATTTGAATTTAAATTTTTATAACTTTTACTAGTCACAAAACATTATTCTTCTTTTGATATTTTTTCAACTATTTAAAAACATGAAACCTAATCTGAGCTTACTGGTCACACAAAGATGGCGCAATGGGGCCAACATGGAGTGCCAAAACCTCCTCTGTATCAGGAACAACCTAAGGACTGAAACATATTCATTTCATTATCTCCCAAGGCTTTTTTCAGTGCCTAGCACCTAGAAGACTTCCAAAACTGTGGAGGAAATGACAGATGGAGACCATGGAATGGATAACAGGTGTTTATCAGTTACCTTTCTGTTGCTGGAACAAAGTAACTAATATCTACTACTTAAAGGAAGAAAGGTTCATTTTAGAGGTTTTAATCCATGGTTGGGTGGCTCATTACAAAGCAGAAATATCACAGCAGAAGGACATTCATAATACCTCATTTCATATATACTTAACATGGATGAAGACAGAAATGGAATATTGTGTGTGCAATATTTAGATTATTGATGTATCATATCCTGTTCTCTATATATGGAGCAATATATGTACATAAAATGCATTAATAATAAATGTATAAATTCTGTTAATGATATGCCCTACACCCTGCATGGTAAATTAGATAACTCAGACATTTTCCTTGGGCTGAAAACCTGAATCATCCTTTGCTCTCTTTCTCTCCTTCTAGTCAGTCAATAAGTCCTATAGATCTTGTAATGTGGTATGTCTTATTTGTTCTTTTTCAGTGCCCAAGCACAACCTTTTGCACCTCTTGTTCAACTGAAATAAATCCCCAAATATTATTCTTTCTCTACTTGTTCTCCCCTACCAAAGCAATCCATTATCACCTTCTTATTAGAATTATCTTTCTGAAGCAAAACTCTGACATATAATTTCTTGCCAAAAAACTTTAAATGGTTCCCATTGTTCTTAAAGTCTAAACTCTAATGATAGTCAAGGTGTTTTCTCTCTCTCTCTCTCTCTCTCACACACACACACACACACACACACACATCTTTCTTCTCTGTATTTACACATTTATAGTCACATTCACTTAGACAAGAATCTAATGTATGTTCTCTAGGGTCTGGGAACATAGCTCAGTGGTAGAGCACACTCTGGATTCAATCTCCAATGTAAAAAAAAAAAAAAAAAAAGGCCGGGAATTTAGCTCATTGGTTCCACTGCCTGCCTTTCAATCGAAAGGTCCCAAATTTGACCCCTGGTACCAAAAACAAAACAAAACAATAAAAAAGAGTCTCTGTTTTACAAACAAATGCCCCTATACTTTTCCTAAATCCATCTTAGTTCATATTGATCCGTCTCTGCTCTTCTAGATTCTACCTATAGAGATTATGTTTCTTTCCACTTTAAGCTACACTGAAACTCTGTATTATATAAGACTACAGGGAGCTCAGAATTTTATGGGCCATAATTTGTGCAAAACTATGTGATTAAATCAATAAAGCAGTCAATAATTTCCTCTGATGTTTTCCTAGTCCCAGGACACTTAAATGTGCTGACAACTGACAATTTAAAACTGAAATCCTCCATCAAATCAGCTGAGAAGGAGACAGTTTATTCAGACCAGCAGTCTCGGCATCAGAGATGGACAAGGAAGGGATCTAATTGGAGATCTGCTTGCTTCTCCCCTGCCTCTTTACAGAGATGTAAGATGAGCTTTTGCATAGCAGAGAGGTGATGTGCTCTATGCTGCTCCAAAGGGAAATGAGCTGTTAGAGTTGGTGCTGGGTTCTGTACCTGAGATGCCCTTTGTTGTCCAGTTAATCCGCCCAGTAACTCCGTGAGACAGACATTCCAACTACCACTATCTTCTAGCCGAAGTGAGAGATCCAGAGATGAATAAATTCTAAAGATCATGGTGCCACCCAAACAAGTCTATCTGACTCAAAAATGCTAGCCTTTACACTTATTTGAGTTCATACAGAAGGTAATAAAATTAGCACCAGCTTCAGTTAGGAGTATTACAGAATGCACTTGTGCAGAGGTCAAGAAACTGGGAAAATGATCCCTGGAAATATCTCACAGTGGTGAGATTCTAAGAACCTGTGATGATTAATCTTTGTTGTCTACTTGGCTGACTTGAGAAACACCTAGGAGGACAGGAATAAAGCACACTTCTGGATGTGTCTCAGTGAGTCATGCAGGAATGACCTAGGGGATGATATCTGGTCCCTGGCCCCTTCCTCTCATTGCTCTTCCCCTGCTCTCTGCTTCCTGGTTGCCCTGAAGTGACCAGCTTTCTGCCACAGTGTCCTTCCACCATATTGGTACCTGGTTTCAAGGAGACCTCTGAAACCATGAGCCAAAATAAACCTCTCCTGATGAAAGTTGCAGGTTTCAGATGCTGTTTCCTAGTAACAGAAATCATGCTAATATAGACCCTGTGTTTGAAAGAGTAGTAAAAAAAAGTTTCGTCCTCACTCTATTTGAATTGACTTATCTTCACTGAGGTCTACCGATAAAACTCAGGAAGGAAAGCTCAGCCATCACCCTTCATTTAAATAGAATTCCAATAATTTATTTGCATTATCAACTCCACTTCCATCTTTGAGCAATATCTCCAATTTTCCCATATGTATTATTTCTTATTAATTCATGTTTATACATTAGTCTTTAAAGTCAGACTACAAATATTAGAAATATTTTTTAATTTTTAAATTCATTAATTTTATTGGTACATTTTAGGTACACAATATGCTGGCATTCATTATTGGGAATTTGTACCTTTATATAATATATCTTGGTTATTTTTTTCCCATTCCCCTGCCCTCCCTTTAACCCCTCAACCCCTCCCTATTTACAAAGACTTCTTTTCATTTTTTCCTTTTCTCATATTTATTCCTTTCCTTCTTTCCTTTCCCTATCTCTCCTCCTTCCCCTTCCCTTTGGACCTTTTCTTCCTATTTCATATTATCGATTATACATTTTGATCATTATTTACACTTTCAGTTTCTCACAACAGAGAAGCTTCTTCCCAGCAAGAGAAACTACCAACAGCAAGAAGAGACAACCTACAGTGTGGGAAAACATTTTTACCAGCTGTTCCTCAGACAAAGGTCTACTATCTAGAATATATAAAGAACTTTAAAAAATCAGACCTCCTAAATTTTTTCCTTTTCTTTTTTTAATTTTAATTTAACATTTAACATTTTTACCAGCTGTTCCTCAGACAAAGGTCTACTATCTAGAATATATAAAGAACTTTAAAAAATCAGACCTCCTAAATTTTTTCCTTTTCTTTTTTTAATTTTAATTTTTATTTATTTATTTATTTATTTATTTGGTACCAGGAATGGAATTCGGGTCCTCGCACTTGCAAGGCAGGCAGCAGAACCACTAAGCTAAATCCCCAGCCTTTTTCATTTAGATATAAGCATGTGTAATAGCTTTTCCTGGGCAATAGACTACCACACCACTTCATGGGTTAGTTATCAGTTAGCATCAGACTGATCTACACTGGGTTTGACTAAGCTTAATCCCAGCAGAAGGAATAGATTTAGGTCAATTTACATTAATTCTCATTCTTCCAGGACCACCACACAGAGCATGTCTTTCTTATACTTGAAAGGAATCACATCTCCTAATAGTTCACTGGCCAAAGCCAGGTAGATGGACAATCCCAAAGCTACAGAATGAAGTTCACTCACAAGGCAGTGACAAACCATGAATATATGATACAGAGCAGGTATACTTGGGACCAAAAATTCAACCCACCACACTATTCAACCAAACAGGCCCTCATTTTCTATTTCCTACTGGGTTATATTCTCATCTGTAGCAAAATAAAACTGGAAACAGCCATGCACTACACATAGAGTTAGGCATTTTGGCAAACAAGATATTTAAATCATGTACCAGACCTCTACAAATTCAAGGCCAAGTGGAGAAGAAAAAGAAGAGAACCTTTAACAAATTGAATACTTTCTATGTTCCAGGCCCTATGCTCAGTAAACCCATTGACATACATTACATTTAAACCTACTAAGCCCTATGAATGGGTCCACTGAACATCTACATTTTACACATAGATTGTAAGACAGAGGACCAAAGTACTTAAAGTAACTTGTGAAAAGCCACACAGCTAGGAAGTAGAAGAGCAAGGAAACCTATATATAACCCTAAAACCCATGTCCAAAACTACAATAATACAGGAAATAAGTATCATAATACAGAAGCACAAAGAGAGTACTGTGGATGTATGAGCAGGGTGTAAGGACAAGTCAAGGTTTCAGACAGAAGGTAGTAAATGAGGTGGATCTTGAAGAATGGGTAGAAGGCTACCAGGTATTTGGGTTGGTGAAAAATGCATGCATAACCTGGTAAGAGAATGGGAACTATCCAGAAGAATGAAAATGCTAGGCTCATTGAACTGCAGAGAATGTGGCAGGAAGAGATAGGAAATGAAAGGAAAAGAAGAAGCTGGGCAGGTGATGGGAAGTCCTATTACCAGACAAGGAAGATTTAGCTTTGTTTTTAAAAAGCAAGATGTTGACTAATTGTGCTTGAGTTTCAGAAAGAACATGGTGGTTGCAAAATAAAGAAGATGGGTTTGAGTGTGGACATCAAGAAACTAAGCATAAATGCCCTCGGGACAAGCGGGTGCTGCCAACCAGAGAAGCAGGCCATCTAAACCTGAGAGTAAATCGATATCAGCTACCCCTGCTCAGTGCAGCACATGCGGCCATGCTGGATTTTATAAATCTTTAACTTTTAAACATCTTGACTCTTTAAAATCTGTCATTCCTTTTGATCTTTGCTATCCCTAATACTATCTAAACTCAGAAACCAAATGCAGAATTGTTCTCTTGTCCTCACCCTATGAGTATATGTGAGCTCTTATTGCTTTAAATGAGAGAACAAACTCAGATGGTGTGGGACCAGCTAGCCACCAATTTAAGCAATCAAAAAGTGCTTGTCAATACATACAATTATAGATACATATACATACACACAAAGACACATATTTCCATGGACATGTGTGTGAATCTATATACAAACACAATGGCGGCTGTATCTATCACAGATACTCCACACCTTAGAGTTACCTCTAGGAACCTTGGGCTTCTTCATGTTTTCACACATTCTTCTTGGAAACAAGCAGAAAAGCCATGTGTAAGCTGTGATCAAACTTAAGTCTTCTGTCTAGGCTTACTTACATGATTTGACTGCCAACATCCAGAATTAGTCCTAGGAAAGTGGTCAAGGTTGAGCTGTGGCGCTTCAGACTTCAAAAGTGAAAAATAAGCTTTGGTGGTTTGATCCACCAAAGAAAAGTTTAAGACAGGAAGGAAAGGGAAATGTCTACAGGGGGTGGTTTAGTAACTGCAACCCTCTACCCTTATGTTGGTTGTTTCAATAACTGGTACTTATAATCTGTTATATTATCCTGTTGTTTAGATGGAAGACTCTCTCTCTCTCTCTCTCTTCTCCTTCTTTCCCTGTTTTCTATAACCACCTTCCTGAGTATAAAATGCCACACACATTGCTTTAATTCCCCACCTTCTATTTGATTTTCTCTCACCGGAAATGTTCCCTTTCCTCCCACCAGCCACTTCTTTGCAATGGAAGGTGCAAATACTTGTGGACAGTTTCTTAATTATTTAACACATTTGTAGTCAATTTACTGGACCTGAGAAGAGTATCTTGCAGGGTCTCTGAGGGCTCTAAAAGTGCTCTCTTGGAAGCTGAGGATTCTCACCTTACCCACCAGCCTTGGTCCTTGGGGAGTTTAAAATCGAATGGTTTTCTCATCACCCAGCCCCACAATTCACCCATCTGATTTGTCATATATCGCAAAAGTCATAGGATTTGTTTCAGAAACGTTTCCAACTAGGTCTTTGCAATCCAAGAGCTTATATCTAATTCATGGTGACTTATTTTATGTTCAGCACCAGTATTACAATTATCCAAACATCCTTCCTCCAAACTGTTTTTGTGGGTATCTTTGTATGTCATGAATAAAAATCTAATAATTTAATCTAATTGTTTAAAAAATCTGCATGGACTTGAGACAATTCCTGGCGCTAGTAAACTAAATCCAACAAATACTTATTATATACCTATTGTTTGCAAGACACTGGTCTGAAGCAAAGGTGAGCAAATTGATGTTGTAAGTAAAATTTTATTGGAACAAAATTCCTTTGTTTATTTACATAGAGTCTATGGCTGCTTTCAAACTAAAAGAACAAAGTTCTATGCTTCTAACAGGGACCTGCCAACCTACACAGCCTCAAGTATTTACCACCTGGCCATGAGCTAGATATCAAACATTTTGCAGCAAATTGTCTGGAGACTCTTACTGGTTATCATGGCATCTATTGCAAATGCTGACGACTCCTAAAATCTATAGCTCTATTTGGGCTGCTCTCCAAGGCTCCAGAATTGAAGTACCAATACTTTTTAGATATCTCTACCTGCCATCTCAATATTCTGCAGCCCAGAGTCATAAACTCAATTCCTGCCTCACCACCACCACCATATGAACTATTTCTATAGTGTCCCCTGCCTCATTTAAGGCATTACCACTGCCATCACTACCACCACCACCCCTAAACCTGTTCTTGGTCACCTGGAAGCTACCCTGGGTCTTCCCTCAGCTCCCACATGTAACTGTCATGAGTCAAATCTGTCTCCTCTATCCTACACTTGCTGCTACATAAACCTTTGTCTCCTACCTGGACCACTGCAGAATTTACCTCTTTCTACCCTAGAAGTCCTCTTCAGCCAACCCAAGGGACAAGAGAAGCACAAGATGTATGGCTTTTCATGCAATCTGGAAGAACAGCTATTACAACTAATATAACAACCAACACTTACCATGTTCCAGGCAAAGTTCTAGGTAATTTACATGTTAGTCTTTTGATCCAGATAATAAATTTTATCATCCCCATTTGTAAGATGGAGAAAGTGAAACAATGAAACTGAGTAACATGCCCAAGATCACAAGCAAGCAGGGAGTGAAGATGAAGTTAGGTGGTTAGTCACAAGTTTGGGCTATGCTCCCTAATAACCTAAGCTTCATTTATCTTGCTGGAGTCACCAACATTGAATTCAAAGTCAGAATGAGTGACAACTTTCTCAAATTCAGGGTTAGTCTTCACATAATCTAAAGAATATTTTCCCAGTGAGCTTTACCATGACATATTAGCAGAAAGCTACCCACTGCCAGGCCTCTCTCTCCGTTGTCAGGAGTAACACCCAAGGCTCATCACTAAAAGAAAGACTAGTTGTATATAGCTGTATTGTGCAAGCAAAACAGGATTTTAGGATGGGGCTAGAGTAGTTAAGGCAATTATAAGCTTTAAGCTGGCTTTCTCCTGTATTTGTGTGAGATGAAATCCATTACCGAGTTGCCTTTCTGCTCCCAGATCTGTCACTCTACAAGCTTTTATCATGAATTGCAACACACTTAAATATTCAGCAAGTGCCCTGCAGAGTGCTAAATATTGAAAGCACACATAAAGGGTCATGGTCTCAATCCCTTACCTCCTCACTGGAATTTTCAGTTTAAGAAGCAAGACCCCAAAACTGCACACTTGATAAAATATGGCCTAAAAATATAGGTTTTTTTTTCTTGCTCTGTTTTTGCAAAATTGACTCCTGTCTTTGTTGGGTATAATCAGAAAGAAGACCAACTAAAATGACATTGTCAATCCATCTGAATAAAATATATTAGGAATTTGCTTTATGCCAGGCTTTGTGCTTGGCATTGAAAATGATAAATAAGAATATCAAATAGTTTCCATCTTTAAGAATTTTTCTAGCACTAGGATACTTTACATGTCTACATACATTTTCTGTTGCTATAACAAAATATCAGAGGCTGGGAAGCTCATAAAGAAGTTCATTTTGCTCACAGTTTAGGAGGCTAAAAGTCCAAGATGGTGTGGTCCAATTGCTTTAGACTTTGGTAAGGGTCCCCTTGGCTGCATCACACACAACGCGTTGGATATCATCATGGCTAATACACGTGCAAAAGAGAGGACACAGCCACATGGTAAAATAGGAAGTTAGAGATTGGTGAGAAGCCAGTCCTGCTCGTTTATAACCACCCCTTCTTAGGGAAACTAACTCACTCAAGAACTGCATTAATCCCTTCTGAGGGCAATACCCTCAATAACCTAAACACTTCCACTAGGTCCTACCTTTTACAGGTTCCATCACCTGTTAGGTCACCAGCCTGGAGACAAGGGTTCCAATATATGAACCCATGAGGGACAGACAACATCCAAACAAAATCCCTGTAAAGGTCAACATAAGGGAAACAGCAGTGAATAACACAGGCACTGTGTTCAGCACTGTAAGCCTCCTGCCACCTCATGTGATCTTCAATGCAACTCAGTAAGGCAGGGAATATTAGCTCCATTTTTAAAATGAGATAGTTAAGGTTACTGAGAGAAGTTAAGTAACCTCCTCTAGAAGTAGAAAAGCTAGGATTTAATCCTACATCATTCAAACTCCAAGGTCCACAGTAAAGGAATTAGTAAAGTTATTTTTTGCCTTCAAGAGCGAGCCGAATTTTAATCGGGGTAATGTGAGCCTGTGCATCCCAAGCAGAGAAAAGATCATGCATGAGGCAAAGAATTATAGGGTATGTGCCCTGGAGAAATAAAGAGGAAATGTGATTCAAGTTAATCTTGAGAGCAGGTGGGGGTTTTGACCAGACAGTAAGGAGGTTCTATCATTTGGTGGCCCTGGCTAACCACAATGATGGCTACCCTCCAAATTATCACATTTTGGGACATTAAAAGTGGCCTTAAGAATCTCTGACTTTTTTTCTGATTTTTAAATCAAATCATGTTTATCCCCCTCCAAATTTCTTCTATAATCATTTTCAGTACAAAATAAGCTTGAGCAATTTTTGTATCAAGCAAGCATGGCCTTCCAGGGCTGACCACTTGTCCTTGCAGTGGTTCTTCATGCTCTGGTGCTGGAGATAGCAGGGACTCGGCAGCCCTTAGCTAATCATTTCTCACTCCAAGAGGAATAGTTATTGCCTTGCATCTCCATCTCATCAAAGGAGGACCAAATTGGTTTGTGGGGATTCTACTGGGATTGATATGTGGCATGTTGCATTAATAGAGTGTTTGAAGTACAGCCTTTACAAAGCGTGCTTCCATTTGTTGCACTTTACCATAATCAGAGAGTCAGAGCATCAACCACTAGAAAGAACATGCTGTGAAGTCTACTTACTGGATGAAAAGAAAGAGATAAGCCAGGGTAGAGCAGGAGGAGGGTTGTAGAAGTGATCTAATCCACATTTTCAATAATAATGTGCATTTCCAGACTGTTCCGATGTTGCTTTTTGAGCAAGAAGACTCAAAGTCATAGGGGGAAATGAGCATGAATTGATTAGGAAAATTTCCAAAGTGCCTGGAAGGATGTGCAAAGTTAAAGGACTCAGATCACTGGCTCACAACAGAAAGGAACAAGTGAGATCAGACCCTCATTTTAAAACTGAAGTTCTGAAGCCCAGGAAGTGCAGAAACTTAACCAAGGTCACACATGGGACAAAATCACAAGAAGATTTCTAGCCCAGCATCCATTTGTGACATCATGCTGCCTTCTAGGAGAATAAGACTAAAAACAAATAGTAAAGATTTTAAGTTGTTAAAAACCTGAGCATGGAGACATGAAGGCTTCAAGGAGGACAGAGAATGATGTGAAGTGAGCTTTGAAGAAAAGGTGAGATTTAAATGAGCAAAGAGCAGAGGACAGAGAAAGAGGATGCATCTCAGTATCAGAAAAAGAAGTGAGCAGATTCTTGCGGTGAAAAATTGCTATAGCAGTAAAATTAAATCCCCCTTCCAGGAAGAAATGTAAGCTATTATAGAGACAAGAAATTTAAACCTTTGTGATCCATTTTAACAATTTTAAGAAACCAACAAGCTCCTTGAAAGGTTGAAAAGAGAAGGAGGAAAAAAATTCTCCTTTCCTCCCACCTTAAAGGAAGAGTGGTCCTTGTTGGCAGCATCCTGAGGGTTTCATGGGTGTAGCCTGGGCTGGGACAGTTCCTGAGGCATGGGAGGAGCCAAATCCAGTTTTCCCAGTGCCTTATGCATTCACCAGTGGATGACAGACAGAAGACCTGAGTCACCCTCCCTAAACTTACTCAGCTCATTAGCCCATCACCAGTCTCCCTCCGCTAGAATGGGACAAAGGCTCTAAAACAATGTGGGCAAAGACAGCAGCTAACATCAGAGCAAAATTTATGAAATGAGTTTTAGTGAGGAGTTCAGAACCTACACAGAATGCCCAACATAGAATGATGCCAAGGATATAAAACATATATGGGAGAATTAAAATTGAAAAGAAAAATAAACAATTGTATCCAGTCAGTGGGATGATGGAGGTTTTTTCACCTTTTAAAATAATCTTTATTAGAATTATATGTGACTTAAATTATAAAAATATTATATAATAATATTTCCATATGTGCTTGCCTTTCTCTCCAACTTAACTCAAACATACATTAAGAGGTAAGAAGCCTGCAGTTTTTCTAGCACTTACCTTCCCACCTCTTCCACCTAATCAACTTATTTTATATCCTGCATTATCTCTCCCAAGCTTAATCCCTTACCCATTATCTGAAACTACTGATTTTCTTCCTCTTTCTTCTTTCCACAATCTTCTGCAAAATATAGCTAGTATTGGATTTGTTTATGGTGCCCGGCAATGCAGTAAATTATGTAGAAATGTGCTTGTACAGATAAATTTCCCTCCAAAAAAATACATTCCACTGTAGCTAGTCTCCAAACATGGCCACTATCATTATGTTTCTTCCTTCCCTTCATACACACATGTGCATGCACACACACACACATGCACATACACCTCTCTCTCTCTCTCTCTCTCTCTCTCTCTCTCTCTTCTTGTATCTGGACTGGCCTTAGTAACTGCTTGAAAATGAAAATAATGTAGTGGAAATGACATTCTAGAGTTTCCAAGGCTAGATAATAAGAAGAGTTATAGCTCAGTCTTGGCTCTCTTGGAATACTCATTCATAATATGCTATACTCACAGCTGCCATGCTATGAGAAAACCAAGCCATGCGGATATAAAGACCAAGTGTAGGTGGTCCACTCCAGTTGACAAGTAATAATAATAATCCAACAGCTGGCACAACTGCCACCAGGTGAGTGCATCGTGGAATCTAGTCTAGTCAGGCCTTCAGATGACTCCAGCCTTAGCCTCCATATGAATTAAGGCTGCATAACATACCTTAAGCCAAAACACCCAGCTGAGCTTATTCAATCCACAGAACCAAAAGAGATAATAACTCGGTATTTTAAGACATTAAGTTTTCTGGTAGATTGTAATGTAGCAATAGATAAGAATATTCTAAAATACTTTTTAAAATGTGGAATGACAGTAAAACCTCAACTTCTAGTCTTTGATGTGGTGAAAATTCTGGGGAGGATTACTCTGCTGTTCCAGCATTTATTTAACTAGTCCTTCATTTATGAGTACCTCTGTAGAAGACACTGTTCCAGACACATGGAGCACAGCAAAGTGGATCAGAACCAGCCCATGAAAAAACTATATTTTATGAAAGCCATTGATATGTTACATAAAAATAGCAAATGGCTTGAATCGGGGTGGGCCAGATGGGAAGGATTTAAATATGTGTATGTTTGGATGAAAGGTCATTAAAGAAATGAGATTAGTCAAGGTCACTAGTGCAAGACATCAGGAAAAAGGATGGAGAAGCTAGAAAAAGCCCTTCAACTTGATTAGGAAGTAAAGATCCCCAAAAAGTATTGTTAAAATAAGGCCAGAGACATAGCTTGACATATGGCTCTGTAGCAACTCTCCTTGAGTAACAATCCTCTGAGCTGCACTATCTATTTGTTCCCATGGGCCATGGTCACTGTGAGCTACAGTCTTTGCTACAGAATAGTCACCAATTGTTCCAAGCTGCAAGTTCATTGCTTTGCAAAGAGACTAAAGAATGTAAGAATCAAGTCTACATCTTTCTGTATATGAAGTACACATCTTTCTGTATATAAAGTACAGCTCCCAATACATTTAAGAACTCTCCACACATTCACCACCCATTAATATTGATGGGCCCATGAAGGCATTAGGTGGAAGAGTATGATCATAGCTCAGAGTTAATGGGTGAATGAATCACTCCCATTTCAACCTCTAGGGAAAGGCTGAAGTTGGAGGTGAACAAGGGTCTTGTCCTCAAAGCACTAGCTGACCTGACTTCTTATCTCTTTTGTCAACTTGCAGTGTAAACTTGGGTAAGTCACTCTCCCTTGATGAGCCTCAGTTTCTATATCTGCACATATAGAGGCTCTCCAGGGATGCTTTATACTCTGATACTTCATGATTTATGAGAATAAGGCACATTAAGTGAAGTAGATAAAAGGTAAAATTGGACCTGATTCTCACACATCTGCCATCAACTTCAAATTCATCTATGAAATTCAAACCAAGTTCTAATCATCTTAATGTATTTCTGGTGCTGGGCATACTTTAGAGTTAAGATGAAACCTCATACAGTTGACTTTTCCCCAGAACACTGGAAACTATGGCCTAAAGTTTCTCCCTACATATCTCATTCCTTAGGTCAAACTTCATTATTGCATTTTTAAATGTAATACATGTAAATTTAGCCTCATTCATAAAACCCTCTCAGAATTCACCAGGAAAGGGAATTACTCTTTTTCAAATTTTCTTCTCTCCCTTCTTCAGAATGTAATGCAACTTCATTTCACTGTATCATAAATTTATTCCAAAAAAACAATGTTCAGCCTCTCATTAATACTTAAATAGCTCATTAAGAGCTTGTATTTTAGTCTATACAAGAAATCCATGAAGCTCATGATAAAATGAATTATCATTTAACTGACATATGAATTGAGTACCCTCAGCTTTTTAATTTAAGTAGACAATGGCAGTTTTATGTTTATGATCCCTTGAGATGTCACGGTAATGCTGGTCCCAATATCCTTAGGTTTAAACATTGAGATGCACTTTCATATACAGCAACATGGGCTCCCTGGCTTGGGGGTTGAGGCCAAGAAAGAAGGGCTCTATTTTCTAGCATTAGGATGTGGTCAGCCCATATAGCTTCAGAAATGCTGCTTCCTACACATTCTTTGGAGTTCAATCTCAACTGTCAGCTGAGACAGTGTCAGGAACCAAATCTCTTGCTAAACCACTAAGTAGGACTCAAAGAATAGAATGAAAGATATCATTTATGATCCCTGTATCTCATTAACTCTGACTTGTGGGAAGTATGGTGAAATGGGATCTTAAGCAAGGATTATTTTGGACTCCTTGTATTGTACATCCTAATATATAGCCAAGTGCTTTCCCTTCCTTGCTCCTTTGAAAGGGTGAGAGTTTGAGTGAGCAAAGGAAAAGCTTAATTACATAGTAATTACTATGTGCCTCTGCCCTGAGATAAGATGATGGCCCTGTACATTCTCATTTCTGGACTGTTCATCTTCCTAGGTTCCCAGAAGCTTCTGAGAGCTCATGAATCACAGCCTGTTGATCACATACTGTTATCCTTTAGTAAGTTTAGGTGTTCTTAGGGAAAACTCTAAGATAAAACTATACTAATCTTTCTGCTCTTACCAAAATAACGGGACACATTTTCTGGATTATGTCAGCTCACTGAGCTGTCAAAAACATGAGAGGAATCAAATGTTATTCATGGATGGTGTGGACTCACACAACACACACACACACACACACACACACACACACACATACGCTGCTCTTTATCAGTGCATAATGAAAGTCATGAAAGGTAAAAAATTGAAGTGCTGAGAGGAAAGAATTTTATGTACACTCACCCATTTTTCCTTCTAGTGAACTTTAACAAACCAGCTGAATCCTGATTCTTATCTTCATTGGTTATCAGAATTCAGTAAGCATAGGGCTGGGGACTTAGCTCAGTGGCACCACGCCTGCCTCCTAGGTGCAAGGTCCTGAATTTGATCCCCAATACAAGAGAGAGAGAGAGAGAGAGAGAGAGAGAGAATTCAATAAGCAACTTTGTTGAGTGAGTGAAAAGGAGAATGGACCTTACCTGGAGCTCTTCCTGCTTTTCTATTTCAGCAACAGTTAATGGGTAATTTTGGAGACAGCTGAGGACACAGAGTGAGCTCCAAAATTTGAACTGAAATGTGAATGTCTTATGCAGAGAACATTATTGAATTTTAGGCAGGTAAGTGATAGCCTTCCCACATTGCAGACTCTCATCGAATGTTTCCTGACTTATTGATGTTTTCTTTCACTTTACAGGCTCTCTTGAGGAGTAAAACTGATTGAAAAGAAGAATGCAGTTTCTACTTAACTAAATGTGTTTCCTATAAAACTAGAACTCTTTGCTAAAATATACAAACATAAGCATTAATTCAAATTATCATAAATGCTATTTTAAAGTGGACTGCTTATTTCAAACTGAGAAATATAAATATGTAATTATAACTAAATACTTTGCTCACCAAACCTTAACTTTTTGGAGTGACTACTTAAACCAGTAGCTGTTATGTTATAGATGTTCCTGGACGTTTTTAGAATATCTTGAAAGTCATCAACCTCTCCCTATAAAAATGTGTCCATAAACAATATTTTGCCTACATTTTGAACTTATACATGCCTCCCCCCAAGCCCATTCATGAACTTCCCTTCTGTCTATTCTTTCTCCAAAGGTATATAAACCCAGAGTGAGAACACCTGACTTGGTTCTCAGCCTTAGTCATAGCTTAAAAACTGTCATCTCTTCCTGACTTTTTTTTGTTTTTCCGGTACTAGGGATCAAGCTCAGGACCTTGCACTTGCCAGAAAGGTGTCGCACCACTCAGCTACATCCCCAGACCTCTTCCTGAATTTTTTAACCTTAGGGTTTGAGCTAAATCTCTCTCCATCACAAGAGATGTTTTAGACCCTGAGATGTAGGAATGTTTGGTATCAAAGGGATGCATACATTTGCCTTTGTTACAACTTCAACTGGTTTAGCAAGAATTTCTTCCAATTTAATAAAAGATGGGCCTTTATCTGCCTTCTAATTTATCTATCTTATAGCCAAAAAAAAAAAAAGAAAAAACTATTAAAGAGTAATAAGATCTTTCTGATCTTCATAAAAACCCATGATTTGCTTTCCTCTGGCCCAGAGAGGTTAATTTTTCATTGTCTTTCACCAAAATATTTGAAATTTCTACAGATGTTTCTCATTGATGATGTGAAACATGAGTATACATGCTTAACCTTTCTTATTAAAAACTCTTGCGACTTAAAATTATGTAGCCTTTGGTATAAATCCCCATCAATTCCACTTGAAAATGGAATATATACATTTAATAGACTAGAGAGAGGGTGTGAAACAGATACACTCTTTCTATTGGGCTGAACATACTTAAATCTGACCTCTGAAAAGGTTATTCATATATCTAAATTAAGGCAGAAAATAAAGCTCTGAGTGTTAGTTTTCTCATCTGTAGAAGCAAGGCTGCTAATAGTGCAAAACTTGCAGGATTTCATGAGGACTGAAAGATACAATGTGTGTGAAGTCCCTGGTCCAATGCCTATTACATAACAGCTAATAGAAAGCCTCCAAGTGGGCTCAAAGGGGACAACTCCAGAACCGTGGACAGCTCCCATAGTCGGCCATGTTGGAGATGGTCCTCCTGTACTGTGAAAACTGGCTGACCACGTGACCCTCTCTATGGAGAAGGAATCCCTGATTCTGAAAAGAACCGTGACCACCTCTTCCTTTTTTGTGGTCAGGAAATCATCTCTATTTCATCTGCTTGTGCACAGGCTCATCAAAGGGCTCTAAATTCTCAGATATATTCCTGAATTAGATACTTAGGTATCCCTCTAATTCCTATGTTCTAGTCTCTACCCTACCATTCTTTATAAGCCTTCCTGAATGTGAGAGCAAGGAGCTTAAGCTGTTATGTATTTGGTTCCATCCTCATTTATTACATTTCTTGACTAACATTCATTTCCCAGGTGGAACAATCTGGCCTTACTCTGTACCCTCCTTGGCCTAGTATGTAGATTTCAGGGCAGTTTCCTGCTACATTTAGGACAGCTAGCTCCCACAAGTGAAAATACCAGCCAAGGCATTATGTTTCTAAATAAAACCCTGACTAAATGTTAGCAGGCTTCTTCATCAGAAAGGAGTGGAGCTGTGAGAGGGGCTGAACAAATGCATAGATGTGCTCTTTGATGACACTTATCAGCAGCTCAAATTCCTGCTACATGCTGTTCTGTGATGCAGCCCACATGAAAGCATGTGCATCCATGCCCTATTCCCTCATGCCATTTCTAAGACATAGTTCTTAACTCTGTGGTGCCAGCACCACATGTGGCAATACAGGTGGACTCTATAGATTTGTTCCCAAATAATTTGTGGTAAAAATCCAAATTTTGTAAAATGAGTGTTGCTTTATCATTGATTGACATTATGATTAATTGCCTCTTTTTAATTTCCAATTGTTGTTAGGCATGGCCATCTGATTTGAGTGGCTCTTAACATTTCAGTTATTAGCTGCTCTGTCTCCTGCCCGATCAGTTCTGTCAGATGTTAGGAGTTTTGTAGCTATCAACTTTCCCCTAAGTCAGCTGTTGCAACTACCTACATGAATGATAGTAATAGTCTCATGCTTCCTTTTTCCCCACCTTTTTTGCTCCACCTTCAACACAGTCTCCAAAAAGATGCTATATTGGCTAGGGATTTAGCTCAGTGGTTCCGCCACCTGCCTCACAAGTGCAAAGACCTGAGTTCAATCCCCGGTCCCAAAAAAGAAAAGATGCTACATTAATGTTTCCTAAAGTTTATCTAAATATACATACTCTTACTTAAAGCCCTTGTTTTCAATATCTTTTCACTGCCTACCAAATTATGTACAGAGTCTGCACCTGGTGTTCAGTGTTCTTGATATGGCTTCAACCAATTTTTCTCTATGTTTTCCCTAATAAACTATCCCTATATATCAGCTTGATTAATTAATAATTCCTAACTATGTTTGTCTTTTGCCTTTATCCATGTTTCTCTGCCTTTCTGGAATGACCAACACCTTCACATAAAATCTTCCCATCCTTCAAGGCCACCACAAATCCCATTTCTTTGTACAATCTTTGCTAAGTAACAATAAAAGCTAACATTTATCAAGCACTTAGGATATGTTGGGAACTGGGCTAAGCATATCAAGGCAATAATTGTCATTTATTCCTAGTAAAAATGATCTATTACTGCCTATAATGTGCAGAAGTTTAAGAAGATAGACTTCTTGCCCATGATGTTAGAACTATTAAGAAGTGAAGCAGGACCCAAATGCAGGAAGGTCCAAGTCCAGGGTCCTTACTGTTAAGCCACCCTGATATGCCACTACATCCAACCCCTAGCACCTAATTAATTGTTACAACACTTACTTGACTTCATTTCCATCTTGTATTGTAATTGATCTCCATGTATGTCTTCTTTTTCTTCACTTTGGACACTGAATGTATTGCTAACTTTGCCCTGTTTATTTATATTTTTCTTTGTGTATAGCCAGCATATTGCCTAAAAGTTTAGTGGCGAGAATCTCAATATGAAGAAAAGGGTCTTATGGTGTGGATTCTGTGGATGAAAGAGGGAACCTGTTCTGCCCTCCAAGGTCTGTGACCATGAGCGAGAATTAGCTAACCTTATTCTAAATGCACTCTTCCGTCCTTAGAGAAATGCCTATATGCTTGGAGCAGATAGTCAAATATCACTTTGACTAAGCAGTGCTCAGAGCCTGGCTGCAGAGGCCTGCATTTTCTAACTTCTTTTTTTCCATTCTGTCCAAAGGATGAAAAATAAGGTGTGGGTAGGATGGCCCATCCATGAGATTTCTTCATAGTCTGGCTGTATTGGTTAGGGTTCTAGCACCCACAAACTGGGTGATTTGAGAAATGTAAAATAAAGGAAGTCCTCTCAAGGTGCCGTAAGGTATGAAGCCATGATGGGATGATGCTGAGGTGAATAAAAGTAGTGAGATTATCATTCTAACTCTGATGGGAACCTAGAGACAGAGAGTTGTTGGACAGGAGCAGTGACCATCAGTAGGGGTTCACAGCCAGCACATGACAACCCTGGAGTGAAGTTCTCCCAATTTCATTCTCCTCTCTCTCTAATCTATTTCCCCCCACTGGCTAACCCTAATCAAAAGCAGAAGGCATTGATGTAATCTATAGAGATCAGTCTCTCCAAGCACAGGGCAGGATGGAGCAGATGGGGGATGGACACAGAAAGAAAGAGGAAGGCAGCTGAGTCAGAGTCATGGTCTAGCCGCAGTGACTGGTCAATGAAGTACAGACTCATGGGCCATTTTATAGACTTAATTGTGTCCCTGCCCCTGCCCAAAGCAAATGTTGAAGTCCTAACCACCAATGTGACTATTTTAGGGAGGTAATGAAGGTTAAATGATGTCATAAATGTTAGGCTTTCATCCAATATGACTGGTGTTCTTACAAGAAAAGGAAGAGATATTTAGGATATGTGTGTGTGTGCACAGAGAAAGGGTCATGTAAAGACACAAGGAGAAGATAGCCATCTACAAACCAAGGAAAGATGTCTCAGAAAGAACCAAACCTACTGACACCTTGATCTTGGACTTCTAGCCTCTGAACTTTGAGAAGATAATTTTTTGTTGTTTAAGCCACCTAATCTATAGTATTTTGTTTTTTCAGCCCTAGCAGACTAATAATGAGCAAGAAGAAACCACAGAGATCATTTCACTTGGCAATTCACAGAAAAGGAATCTGAGCAGCAAGTGGGATTAGATCATCCCCCAAACCGCATAGTGATTTATACACAAGCTTTTAACTAGAATCAAAAAGGGTGAATTCCCATGCCAAGGCGTCCCACAATATCTAAAAACTAGATGTATTTTGTTAGGCTTGTATCCAGTGTCGTGTTTTAACTGCATTAGTTTCTGCCTTTGAAAATTCAGAACATATGTTAGCTTTCTATCACTACAACAAAATACTTGAGATAACCAACTTGCAGAAAGTTTTTATTTTGGTTCATAATTTTATAGGTTTCAGTCCATGGTCAGTTGGGGTTTTGGGCCATTGGTAAACAGCAAATCATGATGGGAAGCATTTGGTGAAGCAACCAAAAAGCCAAGAGAGAATAAAATAGGACCAGAGTCCCATTATTTACTACAAGGGCCTCAGTGACCTAACTTCCTTCCACTAGGCCACACCAGTTCCCAATAGCCCCACTGGCTGGTAAACAAACCATTAATATAGGAGCCTTTAGGAGACACATTGGATCCACACTATAGCAAAATATTTAACATTAATATTTAGATGTTCAATTTAGGGAAAAAAGCAGATCTGGCAACTCTGGGCCCATATGACATCATGGCTACACATTGTCTGAACTGAGCCACAGATGTCTATTTCTATGGGGTCTTCTATCTGCTTGCTTCACTCGCTTAGTTATTGTCTAGCCCCAAGAAGCACATCAATCATCAACCCTTGACTATATCAAACCACTTATGAAAACGAACACAAATGTCAATTACTAACAGATACACTACTATTCCAGGAAATACATGTAATCACTACTTAGGGGTCCTTTGGGAATTAAATTCTGATGCCAACTCACAGTTCAAGCCATATATTCCTAAACAAATGTCCCCAAAGTGTACAATTCAGGACTTGAATCTGACTGTGTGTAGCATAACTAAAGAAAGAATGTATCAATGTGTGTAATAGACTAGATATTTGTGTCCTTCCAAAATTCCTAAGTTGAAACCTAATTTCTAATATTATGGTATTTGGCCATGATTGATTAGTTCACAAAGGAGGAACTCTCATAATGGGATTAGTGCTATTTTTTTACTGGTACATTTTAGGTATGTAACAATGCAGTTACAGTCATCGTTGGGATCTTGAACCTTTACTTGACATATCTTGGTTCTTATTTTTCCCATTCCTCTAGCCTCCCTTCACCCCCCTCTACTCTTCCCTACTTACAAAGACTTTGTTTTTTTATTCAAGTCTCGTGAGAGTTTCCCTTGCCCTTTCTACCAAATGAGAACATAGAGAAAAGATAGCTTTCTGTGAACCAGTATATGGGGTTTCACCAGACACACAATCTTGGACCTTGATTGGAATAGATCAGCCTCTAGAACTGTGTGAAATGACTAAGAGAATGGGTATGGAGCCAGTCAATTATGAAAGCTTACAAAATAAGGTGGAGTCACAAGCAAAATGTACTTCAGGAGGAGAGGGCTGCAGTCAGAATACAGACCACTTCCCAGGACTGGTAATATCCACTGGGAAATGAATGGGTGCAGTGAGTAAATAAGCTTTTGAATTGTTATTCAAACTAACATTTGACGCATTTCATATTACTTTCCTTGAGTGCATGCTAACCAAACTACCTCCAGTTCAGACCCTGGGTTTCTGTGTAGAAAAATGACTACCCTACTTTACCCTTACCTTTACCTTTACCTGATTCCTGACAATGAAAAGGGTTACAGGCTTCCTTGGGCTTTGACATTCTAATTAATTGCATTGTTGGAGGAGCTTGATTAAAGAGCTCCCACCTCTGAAGATCAATTGGATTCTCTGTGCCCTGAAAAATCTTGTTTCTTAGCTTGCAAGACTCAGAGCCAGATGTTCTCTTGGAGGCCTCTTGAGAGCCAACAAGCTGGCCTTTCTGGAAAGTTTCCTTTCCTCACCTTTCTCCTGTTCCCATACACATGCCAGAAACTCATCTTTGGCCATATGGCCTCAGTTCATAATAATAATAATAATAATAATAATAATAATAATAATAACAATACAGAAGCATTTTAACAGTCATCTTCTGGACACAGTGACTTAATGAAAGGGAGATATACTTTGATCTGCATGTCTGCAGGTGGCTATTTAAATTAAGCCAGATGAAATTAAACTAAAACTTCTGCTCTTCAGTTGTACTAGCCATACTTTAAGCATTCCATAGCTACCCGTAACTAGTGTTTGCCATATCACACGACACAGTTACAGAATATTTCTTTCATCACAGAGGTGTCCATCACAACAGCATTGATGTTGATGGTAGAATTCTGAATGGACAGGGAGAAAAGTATGAAGAGCAGCATTTTTGGAAAGCTTTCAGATCTCAACTCTTGGGCTTGGAGATGCTGTATCTCTAGGTGAGGCTTGACCATCTCAAGAGCCAGGGCGAGCCAAGGGACTAAGTAACAGGAGGTACTGGTCAATCTCTCCAGGCCTGACTGACCTCCATGCCTCACCAGCTTCCAGTTCAGAGATGATCTTGAATCTAAACTGGGAAGGAGTTCTTGCTAGATACTAGACACTTCATCACTTTCACAGAAAAGCACTGGGGAAATTCTAAACCTCAGACCAAGTTTCAAACACCTGCTTCTCAGGACCTGAACATTCGCTGCAACATCACAAAGGAGCACCAGAGGATACAAAAAAAACAAGCCCTCTCACCCAGATAACTCTGCACAGGCATCCCTGCCAATTAGCTCATTCATACTTTATCACAATTTCATGGGGACGGCAAGGAAGAAGAACTAAGGTTATTTTATGAGTGAGGAAACTGAGGTTCTGGAGATATGAATGGGCTCTGAGTAAAAGACTGAGAATTTTAGTTAAGCTAGGATTTGAGATTCAACGTCCCAACTCCTGGCTTAGTGCTTTTTTCTCATATACTGTGTTGTCTTTTTAGCAAAAAACTTCCAAGATTGATAACCACTCACCTAAGTAGTAGAGAGTTGGGGCACCATATAAAGGTGTTTGTACCACTGTGGTCTTTATGCAAGATAGTCACTAAAGATACAGAGAAGACCTAGGTTGGATAATGTGATAGGGACCTTGAAAAATACTTTTTCCTTATGGCTAGGAGTTCTGCTTTTCAATCCATATTGCAGGGAGGATGCTGGTGCTAATTGCCTCCTTCTAGCTATCTAGATGCTAGAATGATGGCTGAAATCATGGATGAGAAAAATCCTCAAGAAGATGGTAAGAAGCCCAGAGGATTATAAACAGCTTGGTTTTTAGAACCCAAACAAAAGTAAAGCTAAAAAAAATGACATTTTTTTTCTCAGACTTTTACTCTTGTGAAATGGGCAAATGTCAAAGAAATCAAGCTTACATCAGACAGATTATATATAAGTTTCCCCCTGGGAGTCCATGTGTCAGCAAAGGTTCAGCTCAGCCTCCTATATTCTCTCAGTTGGTGTCCTAAATAATGAGAATTACTCATAATGATGTAAGCAGACCCTACTAGACCATGATAGGTCTTATGAATTACAAAAGCACATCTCTGGATTTTTACACAGCAGATTTCACCACAGTATAATTACTTAGACATGGTAATCTATGTATAGTGTATGTGACCGCTCTCTTTTAATAGAGTATTGCATTTTTCCCAATTACTTTGAATGATAGAGATTTTATTC
This sequence comes from Fukomys damarensis, assembly GCF_012274545.1. NCBI lineage: Eukaryota > Metazoa > Chordata > Mammalia > Rodentia > Bathyergidae > Fukomys > Fukomys damarensis. The sequence continues at coordinate 10,457,751 of NW_022900944.1, read as the reverse complement.
TATTACTAAGAAGTATTTTAATTTGACATTGATTTTTTTTAAGTGGAAGGTTTAGTAGGGAGAAAGATGCCATTTTCTCTGAGTTTTAACTTTCCATCCAGCTTTGTGTGGGTTACCAGGGACAATGTTTTAATGAGACGACATATGGAAAACCTCACCAAAGTCTCTTCAGGGAATAAATAAGAACAGAAAATAGAGAAAGGGTGTGTGTGTTTGAGCGGGGGAGGAAGGAGAGAGACTGAGCCAATAGTAATGCTTCTTCCAGTAAATTCTGTACCATCAAGTTCCTACCTGGCATGAAAGGATTTCTAAGCTCCCCAGAGAATTTACAGGGCTAAATCCAATTCTCACAAAGCAAAAGTCTACATCTATCTAATAGCCTTCCCCAGACATGCCAATTCCAATCTAAGAAAGATTCTTCCTGAATCAAAGACAGGGAAAGTGGCTGACAGGACCAAACTTTATTGAGTGTAATGCTATCTAATGCAATTCTCCAGGTAATATTTCTCAGCTTTCCTGATGGTTCTCATTTCAGCTGGAGCCTATTGATCTCCTGTCAAATGATCTAAGCAGCTATACATGCTGTATACTGAGATGGTCAGATCAGTGCCTGTTATTGTTCAGACATAATGTATCACCCAAAAGTCTCATATGTTTGGAAGGTGATTGGATCGTGGGACACTACCCTCATCAGTGGATTCATCCATTGATGAGTTTGATAACTGAATGTCCTGTCAAGAGATGAGGCCTGGTTGAAAGTGGGCATCTGGAGGGGTGACCTGCAAAGATTTATTCTTGTCCTTGCTTCCTCCCTTCTCTCTCTGTTTCCTGGCTATCGTGGGGTATGCACTTTTTCTCCACCAAATACTTCTGCCATGATGTTTCTGCACTGGAACCTATCAACCATGGACTGAATCTTTTAAAAACTGTGAACCAAAATAAACCTCTCCCCCTTTAAATTATGAGTGTCAAGCCTTTTGCCCCAGTGACAGTAAAGCGACTACTCCAGTGCCCTATATTAACCACTCTCCAGCCAAATGGGGTGTCTTTTTCTCCTTGCCTTCCATTCCCACTTCCCCTGCCATTAGAACAGGATGTACAGGTTGTAGAGGTCTGTGTTACACTTCCAAGGAAATGACCCTGTCTTTAGTCACTTCTTCACCCTAAGTCAAAATCATTCCAAAATTCATTCACTTACAAGTATTTTAATGATCTCTAAGAATTTAAACCGAAGCTTGTTTCCTCAAGTCCAGTTAAATTACTGGGGTAAATTTAAACCAAATTTTCCATGTAAGTGTGTGTATGTGTATGTGTGTAAGTATAGCAAGATACTGTATAAGTTACACTCTATAAATAGACAAAAGTCTTTGTAATTACATTTTCTAAACTCAAAATGCAAACTTCTCCAATCCGTTTGGATTCTTAAAAAGGTCTCTCTTCCTATGGACCATATGTAGTAGTTTTCATGCGAATAATGAGAATGGAGCCCTTTAGATTAAGCATCTGGATTGTCCAAATGGATCTGAGGCATTAATCCCATTAAGGATTAAGGACAGAGGAAATGGGCAACATAGACGCCACACCAATAAAATACAACAACCACATGGAAACAGCATTCCATTATGGGCAGAAGAAGGCCTGGGATACAAAATATCTGGGCTGTATTTCTGGCCAGACAGCTACTCACTAACTGACTTTCTCCTTTTCTGTTGTTTTGTTTCTGTATTTGTTTTTTGGTACCAGGGATTGAACTCAGGGACGTTGCAGCTTGTGAGGTAGGCACGGTGCCACTGAGCTAAATCCCCAGTCCTCACTGACTTCCTCTAAAGATACCTCATCTCTCTGAGTTCCAGACTTAGGTGAAAAATGGAGATGAGTAGTTCCCATGTCTCTCCCAGAAAGCATTGAAGCTATACCTGTGAAAGCACTTCTTTGTCTATTGTTTTAGTTAGGTTTGACTAAGGTGTGCTGCAGTAACAAATAATCCTCAAAGTCTCACTGGCTTCACACTACACAGATCTATTTCATTCATCATGCATTCTCTTTGGCAGTGGAGTTCCATTCCCAATAAACCCAGGTCCTAGGCAATGGAAGCTCCATGATGACAGCTGCTTCCATAGTCCCCAGGCCAGAGGGAAAGGGATATAGGGAATCATGCACAAAAGTGTAGTCTTCCACTCCACAGTGACAGATATCTGGTAAAATTTTATTCACCAAAACAAGTCATATGGTTACACCTAAATCTCAAAAGAAGTGAAGAAATACAAATCTACCAAAAGCTTGGAACAAAAGTGGAGGAATTAATGAAGCTGAGGTTTCTATCCCCTCACTAGCATAACTCCCTTTCTAGTTCCCAAGATCAAATCAATATATTTAAATAGCCAAGTGCTTTACAAAACGTACAAAGTAAAATTTTGTATATGTTATGTTTATATATTTTTGAAATGGTATCTTAGTATGTAGCTCAAACTTGCAATTATCTACATTTGACCTCGAACCTGAGATAACAGGCACACACTGCTATATCTAGTGCCTATATTTTTATATATACTTTAGGCCCCACAAAACCTGAATCTGTCTGAATAGGAAGAAACCTTGAATATTTATGAATGACTACGATAAACAACAAAGATTACCTAACATAAGATTTGTAAGCATCCTACTCTATTCTCCCATGCTGATGTAGAACAAAAGAAAGACAGCATTTGACCTTACAAGAGGCATAGGGAGAGGATGAGGAGGCTATTGGCTCTCCAGTCCGTATTCTTCCTTTGGTTCCAAGCCCTCTTGCCTCTTCTTGCTTTATGGGAGTTGGAATCTTACCTCCCCCAAGAGATCCTAAATTATTCGAGAACATAGTCTAGGAATTATGGGCTCCTCAAATTTTAGATTTTAAAAATGGCCTTAGAGATTGTAAGTGTCATTTAGTTCAACTCAATTACTTCAAGAGGAAAATAAATTGCCAAATTTACACAGCTGACTTACAGGAACTAGATCCCCAAAACTTGAGTTAGTATATTTTTCTCTGGGACTCTCACATGGGTCATATTATTTGCTTCTGACCCCGGCAATAATTGATATTAGAAGTGGTGCCATCGTCATCATTGAGGTGTCATTACTTCCTGGCTCTTTACCATCAAGCAGGAACTCAACTGTCATCCCCAAATATCTCTGTCCATTCCACACTGACTGTTTAGCACTTTCTTCATCTCAGTTTCTAGACTTAATTCTAACTGAAGGGAAAATCTTTCTATGTCACACTACTCTACCCTATTCATCCCCAAAATATACTCCAGAGTCCTCCCTCTCTATTTATTATATTTTGTGGTCCCCAACATCCATGCACCAAAATCCCAAGGCCTTCACATCACCCACCATAGTCCTCTCCATACACATACTACACTCCTCATCCACACACCACACAAATCTTCCCACCCATCCTCCCATTATTATCATATGGCCTAGAAGAGATAAAAGAGAGTTTGTTTAAAAGCAGCTCTGAGACAGTTAAACTTGATTATGCCAACTTTTTGTCTTGAGAATTCCCAGGGGATTAAGGATATGTCTGGGTGGGTCATGGACCTTGGGTACAATATCTGGTTCCTTGTTCCTTCCTCTCTTGCACATTTTCCCTGCTCTGCTTCCCAGCAGCTGTGATCTAAGCAGCTTTGCCCTACCACAACCTCCCACCATGAGGCTCCTGCTTTGGAACCAGTTAACTATGGCCTGAATTCCCTTAAAACATGAGCCCAATTAAACTTATGCTCCTTTAAATTGTGGGTGATGGCTATGGTATCCAGCAACAGGAAAACTAATACAGGCTCCAATCCCTATATTTTATTAATGTGGAAATGAAGTTTCAGAAAAATTAAGGGAGCTACTTTCCTGGAATCCCATATGTCAAAGCTCAGGGATCCTAATTTTATAGCAGCCCTACTTCTGTTCTTCCAAATTCCCAAAATGTGGAGGAGATTCTTATCATTCACCTTGATGACTAATGCTAAGTTTTTAGGAAATGATAAAGTTATTGGTTATGGATTTCTGATTTCTATTATATTGATAATGGACTTAAATAACTAAGATATGTTTTGAGAGATTTTTATAAAGAAAATTTTTAGCCAAAAGCACTAGCCAATTTTTGTTTTTAGAATATTATAGTCTGACTTTTTGAAAAGTTTTCTCCAGTTGTTGGCTTCAGAAAATAAAAGCATCATACATACTTTATAGTTTGCAATACCTTGGCAAATGTTCAACCATTTCAGGACAGTCCCTGGTATGGTTACTTCTTTAGACAAGTGTAGCCATCAGAGTACTGGAGGGAATTGGATCTCACACACATATTATGATTGGTCCAATTAGTTTACAAAGGGACTATTTACAAAGTTGTGACCAAAATATAAAGAGACTGCAAAATAGAGTACAGCCCTAATGCCACTAACATAACAGCAGTGCTGTTAGCACCTCTGGGTCTGCAAGGCAGAGGAGGCAGCACTCATGGCTCTCAGAAACAGAGAACAATCATTGGAGAGGATCATCTGATAGGATGTATGATTTTCAGTAAATGGCTGCAGCCAGGGTATGGAGGAAATATAGGAACAAACACGCAGAAATATACCCTGCATTTGTTTATCTCCTCCCCTCAACACTTCCCATTATGGCCTCTCAATGACCAGAGGATGAGGAAGTTCTTAACACTGAGTCTAAGCAGATTGCTCTCCTGACTGACAGAATGATGGGCAATGAACCTGGTAAAGTAAATGGAATATATTCAGTATAACCTCAATACTCTTACTTCTAAAAATCTGTCTTGCAATCATATCCAAAATCAAGAGATTTTTTTTTCTCCTAAAGGACATCTCTTCTTCCTGCCTCCAGGTAAATTATCATACCCAGTCCTGAAAATCTAGAATCCTAATCTTAAAGCAGTTATCCAGCAAGATTCTTTCTTTCATAAATGTCAATTATAGGAAAAAATCTCAACTAACTGAAGCCCATCTTCTTAAAGATTAAGCTTGTTTCTGTGAATTCTGAATTCCTAAGAGCTGAAGCATGAAGGAAGCTTGACGAGTGATGGAAAGAGCATGGGGCGAAGGTGTGAAGACAATTCTAGTCTTCATTCTACTATTAGTGGCACAGAGGCAAATTCCTTCATCATTCTGTGCTTCTCACAGAGTTAAGGTATTTCACTAGAAGAAAAGCATTACTTAAGGAATGTAGAAAAAAATAGAAAAAATGTTTGTGTAATTACATCCATAAACAAAATTTCTTAAAGTATATTTGAAGATGATTATTAAATACTTCCCATTGCTAAGCCAATTATTCAACATGGCCTGAACCTACTGTCCTGAGTTTTCCCTCATAAAGCTGTATTTTCAGTTTTCTAGAACTCTCCTAGCTCCTGAGTTATTTATCATGGAGTTTTAAAACATCTTTTCTAATGAAGCTAATCTCAGTTGCATAAAATATTCCTACCTGTTTTTGTTGTGGACACACTCTCGGAGTGCAGATGCCACCTATAACTTCTTTGATTCAGTGGCAGAGTTAGAACATGGTGCCTAATCACTCCTACCTCCTGACCCAACCTTAGCCCTACCCTTGGACCCAAGCATAGAAGTATTAGCATAAGTTTGTCCCCTGTTGTTTATATTTTCCAAAATAGACATCAATTTTTAAGACTTCCCAGAATCATCCTTACTTTTCACCTACGGTATATTTTCAAAGGTCATCTCCTACAGCTCATCTGGTCTAGCTGCTTTGTTTTATAAATAAGGGAACTGAATAGAGAGATATCTAGAGAAGCAGTCATTGTGAAATAATTTCAGAGTAAGAGAAAGTTCCTTAGTTTCTTACAACATAACTTTTCACAACTTCCTTGAGTCACCTTTTAATATTTTGCTATTAAATAAATCAAAAAGAAAAATGGAACAATTTAAAATATATGCATGCTAACATGTAAGATGAAAACCTATCATATAAAAATCTATTTAATGGAATCAAATCAGGTATTCCTTAACAGTTAAATGGACAGAGAAAATGTGGGTATATATACACAATACAATACTATACAGACATAAAAAGAATAAAATTCTGTCATTTGCAACAACATAGATGGAACCAGAGGACAGTACACTAAGTGAAGTAAGTCAGGCACAGGAAGACAAATGCCACATGCTCTCACATGTAGAAGCTTAAAAAGGTGATCTCAAAGATTAGAGAATAGAATAATGGTTTCCAAAGCCTGAGGAAGGTATCGGAGGTGGAGCAATTGAGAGAGGATCAATAACAGGTACAGAGATATTGTTGGATAGGAAGAATATCTTCTAATGTTCCATACAATGGTAGTATAACCATGGTCGGCAATAATTAAATGAATATTTCAAAAGAGCTAGCAAAAGATTTTGAATCTTTTCACATGTTTACATGTATAAAAATGTCACATTGTATCCCATAAATATGTACAATTACTATATGTTAATATTAAAAATGTATTTTTAAAATCTATCTATAGTTTACATATGGGAAAGTTCTAAAAGACATATAGACACAAGTATTGAGTCAGTTAGGTAATAGAATCATTGGAATTTTAAATTCCAAATTTTGAATATAAGTGGAAAGCCTATAGTCTGGATAAGATTGTGCAGACTTGGTTCCCCCTATTCCTTTCTAATATAAAATATAAACCTAGATATAAGGCAAAAGGTAGTTGAAGAATTCTGAGTTGAGAAGAGAAAAGGGACTGATTGGGCACTGCAGAGTTAGAGAAGAATATGGTGGCAGGACATCCATCATCTTGCCTCCTACCCAACAGAAGAAAGCAATGAAGGCCAGGCATTACCAACCCCTTATTTACCAGTAAAAAGTAGCTCTAGTACATTTCTCCCCTGGAATGACTGGAGTACCACTCAAAACACCTGGCATGCTAGACGGCACCAGAAAAGGGAATCAGTAAGTAACCAGGAGATGTAGCACCCTTCTTCACTGAGCTTGTGAGTCTCCTCCTCCACTGAGAGGTGGTGTCCAGGGGGTACCAGCAAGAGGAATTCTGCCAAGACAAGTGGCTCAGCCTAGGAAGCCTCTTCACTCCCATGGACCTAAATTCTACTTGGTGGCCAGTCTGGGAGACCCCCTCTACTATCTCTGGAAATACCAGCAGGGTCCAGCAGGAGAGATAGCAACATCCAAAAAAACAAACAAACCAAAATAACACTAGGATGCCCTGAAAATTAAACTTTTATCAGAACAACAACCTGTAACAGTAAACCAGAACTATGTGTTAAGCTTAAGCAAAATGACTGGCTACTAAAAGAAAAGGTTAAAATAAGATCAGGCACTCCTAATAGGTAAAATGTCCAATATACAGTTGGGAATCACTGGTCATACCAAGGACTTACAAATCACTGAGAAAAACAATCAACTGATGCTAACACCAAGATAATCAGATGTTGGGATTGTCTATCAAGCATTTAAGAGCAGCCATCATATTTTTTTACTAATTATTAAAACAAATAGAAAAATAGAGTATCTTAACAAAAAAGTATATATTATAAAACAAAAGCACCAAAGGGACACTATGTAACTGAAAAATACAGTGACAAAAATAAAAAAACTTACCAGTTCAATATTAGAGTGGAGATGTAGGAAAACAAAATCACAGTCCTTGAGAACAGATCAATAAAATTCACCCAATTGGAACAACATAACAAAAATAAGCCTTTAAGATAAATTAAAAAACAAACAAAAACATTTCTTAAAAGAAAAATCCAGAGCCTCAGGGACCTGGGTGAAAATAACAAAATATTCAGCTTTTGCATCACTGGGAAAACAAAAATCAAGAAAAAAGAAAGTGAAGTTGATGGAGTTTTTGAAGAAATAACTCTTGTAAACTTTCCAAATTTGGTTTTTAAAAAATGTAAGCCTACAAATTTAAAAGATAAATCAACTTCCAATTCCATAAATCCAAAGAGATCTGGGCTAAAACATAACATAATAAAATTTCTGAAAATTAAAGATGAAGAAAAAAAATTGAAAGCAGCCAGAGAAAAGTCAGTTTTATGTTATGAGAAAAACAATTTGAATGACAACAGATTTCTCATCAGAAACCATGGAGACCAGAGGAAATGGTATAACATTTTTTGAAGTACTGAATGGTAACTGTCAACCATAAATACTATGCCCAACAAAAAAATTCATCAGAAATAAACCAAAACTCAAGACATTTTTAAAGGAAGAAAAACTAGAGTTTGTCCCTAGAAGAATTTCTCTTAAGAATGGATAAAAGAAGTTCTTTAAACAGAAAAAAAATGATAAAAGAAACTTGAAGCTTCTACAAAGATGAAAGGACAAAAATATGAGTACAGACAACCTATGTCCTTGTGAGTTTTATAAATAATATTGGTAATTGAAACAAACATTATAACCTTCCTAATATCCAAAACAGTGCTATTTAAAATGAGGGAAGATAAAGGGACCTAAATGGAAAAAAGTTTTCATACTGCATTACAAGTGGTAGAGTATTGATATAAGTAACAGTGAGAAGTGAAATGTTTATAATATTTAGAACAATCGTCAAGGAAACTATATAAAAGATGCCTTCAAAAACACTATAAAATGTAGGGAAAGTAGGAAGGGTAGGAGAAAGATAATAAGGGAAAGAAAACAATAGGAGAAAATGAAAAAATGGAAATAAAATGTTTCTAAATGGGGAGGGAAGAAAGGGTGAAGGGAAGGCAGGAACAAGGGGAAAAAATGATAACCAAGACCTCTCATGTAAAGGTACAAGATCCCAATGATGAATGTAACTGTACTGTATACCTAAAATGTACCAATAAACTCAATGAGAAAAAAACACTATAAAAAAGTAAATGACAGAGGATCATGAACACCTACTTTGAGAACCTGTACTCTAATAAAATGGAAAACACAGAAGAAATGGACAGATTTCTAGATACTTATGAATTACCAAAGTTGAACGAAGAAGATAAAAACATTTTAAACACCCCAATCTGTCACATTGTATCCCATAAATATGTACAATTACTATATGTTAATATTAAAAATGTATTTTTAAAATCTATCTATAGTTTACATATGGGAAAGTTCTAAAAGACATATAGACACAAGTATTGAGTCAGTTAGGTAATAGAATCATTGGAATTTTAAATTCCAAATTTTGAATATAAGTGGAAAGCCTATAGTCTGGATAAGATTGTGCAGACTTGGTTCCCCCTATTCCTTTCTAATATAAAATATAAACCTAGATATAAGGCAAAAGGTAGTTGAAGAATTCTGAGTTGAGAAGAGAAAAGGGACTGATTGGGCACTGCAGAGTTAGAGAAGAATATGGTGGCAGGACATCCATCATCTTGCCTCCTACCCAACAGAAGAAAGCAATGAAGGCCAGGCATTACCAACCCCTTATTTACCAGTAAAAAGTAGCTCTAGTACATTTCTCCCCTGGAATGACTGGAGTACCACTCAAAACACCTGGCATGCTAGACGGCACCAGAAAAGGGAATCAGTAAGTAACCAGGAGATGTAGCACCCTTCTTCACTGAGCTTGTGAGTCTCCTCCTCCACTGAGAGGTGGTGTCCAGGGGGTACCAGCAAGAGGAATTCTGCCAAGACAAGTGGCTCAGCCTAGGAAGCCTCTTCACTCCCATGGACCTAAATTCTACTTGGTGGCCAGTCTGGGAGACCCCCTCTACTATCTCTGGAAATACCAGCAGGGTCCAGCAGGAGAGATAGCAACATCCAAAAAAACAAACAAACCAAAATAACACTAGGATGCCCTGAAAATTAAACTTTTATCAGAACAACAACCTGTAACAGTAAACCAGAACTATGTGTTAAGCTTAAGCAAAATGACTGGCTACTAAAAGAAAAGGTTAAAATAAGATCAGGCACTCCTAATAGGTAAAATGTCCAATATACAGTTGGGAATCACTGGTCATACCAAGGACTTACAAATCACTGAGAAAAACAATCAACTGATGCTAACACCAAGATAATCAGATGTTGGGATTGTCTATCAAGCATTTAAGAGCAGCCATCATATTTTTTTACTAATTATTAAAACAAATAGAAAAATAGAGTATCTTAACAAAAAAGTATATATTATAAAACAAAAGCACCAAAGGGACACTATGTAACTGAAAAATACAGTGACAAAAATAAAAAAACTTACCAGTTCAATATTAGAGTGGAGATGTAGGAAAACAAAATCACAGTCCTTGAGAACAGATCAATAAAATTCACCCAATTGGAACAACATAACAAAAATAAGCCTTTAAGATAAATTAAAAAACAAACAAAAACATTTCTTAAAAGAAAAATCCAGAGCCTCAGGGACCTGGGTGAAAATAACAAAATATTCAGCTTTTGCATCACTGGGAAAACAAAAATCAAGAAAAAAGAAAGTGAAGTTGATGGAGTTTTTGAAGAAATAACTCTTGTAAACTTTCCAAATTTGGTTTTTAAAAAATGTAAGCCTACAAATTTAAAAGATAAATCAACTTCCAATTCCATAAATCCAAAGAGATCTGGGCTAAAACATAACATAATAAAATTTCTGAAAATTAAAGATGAAGAAAAAAAATTGAAAGCAGCCAGAGAAAAGTCAGTTTTATGTTATGAGAAAAACAATTTGAATGACAACAGATTTCTCATCAGAAACCATGGAGACCAGAGGAAATGGTATAACATTTTTTGAAGTACTGAATGGTAACTGTCAACCATAAATACTATGCCCAACAAAAAAATTCATCAGAAATAAACCAAAACTCAAGACATTTTTAAAGGAAGAAAAACTAGAGTTTGTCCCTAGAAGAATTTCTCTTAAGAATGGATAAAAGAAGTTCTTTAAACAGAAAAAAAATGATAAAAGAAACTTGAAGCTTCTACAAAGATGAAAGGACAAAAATATGAGTACAGACAACCTATGTCCTTGTGAGTTTTATAAATAATATTGGTAATTGAAACAAACATTATAACCTTCCTAATATCCAAAACAGTGCTATTTAAAATGAGGGAAGATAAAGGGACCTAAATGGAAAAAAGTTTTCATACTGCATTACAAGTGGTAGAGTATTGATATAAGTAACAGTGAGAAGTGAAATGTTTATAATATTTAGAACAATCGTCAAGGAAACTATATAAAAGATGCCTTCAAAAACACTATAAAATGTAGGGAAAGTAGGAAGGGTAGGAGAAAGATAATAAGGGAAAGAAAACAATAGGAGAAAATGAAAAAATGGAAATAAAATGTTTGTAAATGGGGAGGGAAGAAAGGGTGAAGGGAAGGCAGGAACAAGGGGAAAAAATGATAACCAAGACCTCTCATGTAAAGGTACAAGATCCCAATGATGAATGTAACTGTACTGTATACCTAAAATGTACCAATAAACTCAATGAGAAAAAAAACACTATAAAAAAGTAAATGAAGTATAAAAAGACAATTATAAAAAAATGTAAATAGTTGAAAGGAAAAATAAGGAAGAAATTAAAGAATCAACCTAGGCACTGGGTAGAAGACAAAGTAAAGAGGCTCCCGGGACAATGCGTGACTATAGTACTTTGGGGTTCACACTTATATTGCCTGTTGTGACTTGAGTCTAAAATGTCTCCCAAAAGTCTCATGTGTTTGGAAGTGATGGGATCAGGAAGATGCTACAATCGTCTGTGGTTCATCCACAGATGAGTTCAGTAACAGACTGCGTTGTTGGGAGATTGGGTGTGGTTGGAGGCAAGTCCCTGGAGGTGTGACCCGGCAGGGTGTATTCTTGTCCTTGATTTCCCTTTCTCTGCTTTCTGACTGCCACTGGATGAGCAGCTTTCCACCACCATCCCCTTCCACCACACAGTTCCTGCTTTGCAGCCAGCCAATGTGGGACTGAACCCCCTGGAAATTGTGAGCCAAAAAAACCTTTCTTCCTTTAAGTTGTGGGTGTTGGGTATTTCTTTCCAGGGATGAGCAAGTGACTAAGACACCTGCACAGTATAAGAATCCCTAAGCTAACAGGTTAATATTACAAATGGTCCTCAGCTGCCACTTCTCCTGGAATGTTTGGATTAATTAATATAAAACCACTGCACTTATAGAAAAAACTCTCAACACAGGCTTCCAGGAGGTCTACAGATAAAGCCTTACGAAAGACAAGCTCACAATACAAAAATAAATAATGCAGGAAGAAACAATCTACCACACATGAGAAAAAGAAGACACAATAAACTGTAGGATTACACTCTGTTATTATGATTTCTATATTTTGTATTTTGTTTATACAAAATATGTATATGGCTCATAACGCCCATATCCCTTGGTGTTTCCTAAATGACTGGAATAGTAAGGCTAAAGTAATTGACCTTATGCCCTTGGTTCCTAAACCAGCTTTGGAATAACTTCAGAAAGATAAAAGTGGAAGACAGTCTTTTATTATAATGTTGCTATACTTTAGACCTCAGAACGCAAAGAACTCTTCTCTCTCTCTCCCTCTCCCTGTCCCTCTCCCTCTCCCTCTCCTCGTGTTGTGTATTTAGGCTTCATTAGAGGACCATATTTAATATTTTATGTATTGTATTATACTAGATATATTTTGTATATTATATAATATTGTGTTATGATTTACTAAGAAGGCTTACAATGGCCACCTGTGGAAACAGGAGTGGAAGAATGCAAAATGACCATCTGCATGCTGGAGAAGCATAGGATTCAATTGAAGGTTAAAGGCCTGGAGCCCACTGCAGAATCCAGTGTGTGTCTGTAGACAGTCTATGTCAGAAAACTGAAGGGTTTGCATTGGAAGGCTGAAGAGTCTGTACAGGAAGCCAAAGGAGCCATCACATCCAAAGGCTCTGGCAATGATGACACGCCAATTATTCACAGACACACCTGCCTTGCTTTTACCTTCTCATTTTTCTTCCCAGGTAGGCCACAAAAACTAGAATTTCTTTTCCCTAAGGCAGGTCACAAAAATGAAAAATATGGCAATAAAGACATTTTCTGATCTACCTTGTCTTCTAGCAGATCATAAGACACCTATTTCAGAAGAAGTCCTATTCTGTACCCTACAGCAGTGGTGGCAAACCTAGGGCACATGTACGTACAGAGTGCTCTGGATATTGAATCAAGTCACCCCAGCCTCACCCCAGCACCTGAGCAGTGGATAACAACACAAATAGGGGCAGTGGTAACACTTTGTGATAAAAAGTGGCCTCTGGGCTGCAGTGTGGGCACTCAGTCTGTAAAAGTCTCTCCATCACTGTGCTAGAGAAAGGAATATGTACAAAGAGGCCAAGAAAAACCTGAATACACAAGCTTTGCTGGGTTTCCCCACTCAGTCCATTAGCATTAGGTCATACCCTATTTGTTCAATACATTTCTCTACAGTTGTTTATGCTTCAGTAGTGTTTATGCAATGAAGTCCCCTTAAAAACACCAAGGGCAAACTTCAGAGAGCTTCTAGTTATGTGAGTACATGAAGGCTTACAGAAAAATGAACAAAAACTCATCCACATCCTGGGAGGGTAGCGTGCCCCAACTCTGCAGGGATGGAAGTGCCTAGGTTCAGAAGCATTTCAGACCTTACCCTCTATATGCCTTCATCCGGCTGCTTATTCATGTTCTTTAAGATGCAATGTATAAGAAAAGAAATCTTTAAAAATACGTATAATGTTTCCCTGAATTCTGTGAATCATTCTAGAAAATTAGTCAAATCCAATGAGAGGGTTCGTGGAAATTGAACTTGTATCCATTTAGTCAGTTTTGGAGCCTGAACTTAATGACTGATGTCGGAAGTAGAAGCCGTACTGTGGGCCCGAGTCCTGGATCTGTGGGATCTGACACAATCTCCAGGTAGGTGGCAAAATAATTGAATTAGGGCATGCTCAGCTGGTGTCCTCTGCACAACTGACAACTTTCTTGCTGGTAAAGAGAAGCCCCCAAACATTTGGGGATCACAAAAGTGATCTACATTGAGAGTACATAGTAGAAGAAATGCGTTTGAGGGTTTTCTTCCACTGTAACACCATAGGCTCCAAAAATATTAGTGAACTGAATCATAGAAGAGACAATAAACTGTGTATCTTTTAGATTATAAAAATAAATAAATAAAAGGGAATTAACAACGTGAGAAAAAAGAGTCTATGGCCAGTCAAATTTGAAAAATTACCCAAATGGAATTTCAACACATAAAAATATAGTAGAGGCTCACAAGTAAGATGATGTGACTTCTATATGTAAATCTACACAACCAAGAGAAATGTGTAGGTTCCATAAAAGAATTACAAGTTTGCTCTAGATAGCCAAGGGAAGGAAGGTCCTATATTCAGAAAGACCACAAGAAGAAGGTAGCATTTGAAATTCTACTTTAGGGTTTAAATCATAAAATCAGGGGGCAGGGATTTAGCTCAGTGGTTCTGCAGCTTGCCTTGCAAGCACAAGGTCCCAAGTTCAATCCCTGGTACAAAAAAAAAAAAAAATCATAAAACAGTGGCTATACTTTGCCAGGAAATTTATTTATTTTAGTCCCTGGTAAAAAAAAAAAAAAAAAAATCATAAAACAGTGGCTATACTTTGCCAGGAAATTTATTTATTTGATAGTGATATTTCTTTAAATTTTTATTTTGAGATAATTGTAGATTCATATGCAGTTATAAAAAATTTCACAGAGAATTTCCATGTGCCTTTTACAGTTTCCCTCAATGGTAAGATCTTGCAAAACTATAATACAATATCCCCCAAGTAGGACATTAGTATTCATACAGTCAAAGTATCAAACACTTCCATTATCACTGCATAAGATCCCTCACATCCCCCTTAATTGCTATACCAATTTCCTGCCTTCGTCTTCTCTACAACGCCAGCAGCCTCTAATCTGCTCTCAATTTCTATAATCTTGTCATTTAAAGACTTTATATAAATGAAATTATTTAGCATGAAATCACAAAATTTTTCACTCTAAATATCTTTAGAAATTCATCCACATTATTACATGCATCATCAGTTAGATCTTTTTGATTGCTGAGTAGTATTCCATATTATGCATGTACCACAGTTTGTTTTATTATTTACCCATTGAAGGACATCTAAACTATTCCCAATTTTATTATTATGAATAGTGCTGCTAAAAACATTTGTATACAGGTTTTTGTGTGAACATGGGCTTTATTTCTCTGGAACAGAGGCTCAGTGATACAGTGGTTGGGCTATATAATTGCATGTTTTGTATTTTAACAAATCAGCCAAACTTATTTCCAAGATACTATACTATTTTACAATCCCACTTGCAATGTATAAATAATCTAATTTCTCTGCATCCTCAACAGCATTTGATATTGTCACTATTTTTATTTTGGGCTATTCTGATAATTGTATAGTGATGTCCCATTGCAGTTTTGATATTCACTTCCTTAATGGCTACCAATGTTGAAATCTTCACATGCCTCTATTTGTCATTTATAGATCTTTTTTGGTGAAATGTCTGTTCATGTCTTTCATGTATTTTTGAATTGGATTGTTGTTGTTTTTTGAGTTGTGAGAATTCTTCATATTGCTCATATTAGATACTATTTATGTGATGGATGTAGGGCTGCAGTCATTTTCTTTCAGTATATAACTTGTCACTTCATCTTCTTAACAGGCTCTAAACGAATTTCTTCATTTTAATGGAGTCCACTTTATCAATCTTGCTTTTTATGTATGTTTTTTGGCCTAACCTTAGTGTCTAAAAATCTTTTCATATGTTTTATTCTAAGAGTTTCACAGTTTTATATTTTACTTAAAAATTTGTGATCTATTTTGGGTTAATTTTTGTATAGTATGTAAGGAAGGATGAGGTTTTTGTTTGTTTTGTTTGCTCTTCACCTATTATTAATATCCAACTGCTTTAGCACCATTTGTTGAAAGGCTATCTTTTCTCTACTAAGTTGCTTTTGCACCTTTGCCAAAAATCAGTTGGGCGTATTTGTGCAGCTCTATTTCTGGATATTCTATTGTTTCATTGATCTATGTATATATTCTTCTGCCAACATAATTAAGATGCAGTCTGAATTACTGTAGTTATGTACTAAGTTTTGAAATTGGACTGATTCTTTATTCTTTTTCAAAACCATCTTAACTGTTAGTTCTTCTGCCTTTCCACATACATTTAAAAATATTCTTCCCTAAATCTACAAAATATTACCTTGGGAAGAAGTAACATCTTTACTATATTGAGTTTTCAGTCCATGAACACATATTCTTCTTCATTTATTTAGATATTTGATTGTCTTATCATCATTTAGAATGCAAAACCTGAATATATTTTGTTAGATATATACCTAAGTATAAATTTATACCTAAGTGTAAGTATAAGTTTTATTTTTGAGCAATTGTAAATGGTATTAAATTTCAGGGCCCATGTGTTTATTGCCGGAACATTTTTAATGATTAATTTGCATCCTGTGACCTTGCTGAATTCATTTAGTTGTAGGAATTTTGTATGTTTTGTGGATTTCTTAAAATATTCCAATTGGATACCTTTTCATTCCTCTCTTGGCCTCCAATTAGCTGTGGGATTAGGCTAAATATTAACTTTCATTGCACAGGCCTCACCAATCTTACCTTGGACCACTTTGTCCTTGTTCTCTGTGTTCGAGCTATGTTGGTATTCTCAGCTCCTTGATATTCCAAACAACTTTCTTCTTTAAGACCTTTGTATTACCACTACCAAGGCCTGGACCATTCTGACCCCAAGTTTCAACCTCTGGGCCAACGCCACTTAACCCATGGATTCCTAGGAATCTTTTTGGAGACTCAACCAGGTAAGGTTCCTGCCATTACTGCTCACTGCACCTGTTTCAAGTTCATGGCACTCATCAAAATGTACTTCATTATCTACTTAAGTAGACACTTCACTGTATGTCTTTATCCCCCACTTAGCTGAGTTCCAAGAGCACCAGCATCATAACTGTCTAGTACACTGCTGCATTTTCTGAACTAGTGGAGTACTTAACAGAGTAAACACCAGAAAAAACATCTATTGCTCAAGATATAGAAGTTCTTCTAACACTAGCTTCTGTAACAGCAAAATAGGAGCAGTAATAACTAGTGCCTTTGCAATTTAAACTATTTAGGAGGATAAAATGAGATAGATTATTTTAAATTTATGAACAACAATCTATAAACATTTTTATTCTTGAAAAGTAAAATGTGACCTTGTTAAAAATGAACACATGTTTATATAAATGTTCAAATTATTAAATTTATGAACAACAATCTATAAACATTTTTATTCTTGAAAAGTAAAATGTGACCTTGTTAAAAATGAACACATGTTTATATAAATCAGTTCAAATTAAAATGTATTTACCACTCCTGAATGCTAATGAATATTATATTATCACTGTAGATATGAAATATTTGCTTTTGGTGTTCATCACTTCATTTTGATGGGCCAAAATTGTGTCTGTTGTCATTCAACTTCTCATACATGTCAAAATTTGCATCAAATTAACAATTAAAATAAACTATGTTAAAAAAAATGAACACATGCTAGAATTTAGAAGCAAACCCATAAGCCAAGGCCCAGAGTTATTAGAAAGTGACTGGACAGCACTGCAATGAACTTTGCCCTTGTAATACTTAGTTAATCACTGAATGTTTTGATTGGTGCTATCTTTCATTATTATTATTATCATTAGTAGTAGTAGTAGTACCAGGGATCGAACTCAGGACCTTGTGTGTGTGAGGCAAGTGGCAGAACCATTGATCTAAATCCCCAGTCCCTTCTTGGTGCTATCTTGAAGCTTAATTTGTTTTAATTAAAGCCTGATGAATTTCATTCCAACTAGAGGTACATTTTATGTCTTAGCTAATCACCTCCAAGTCAAAAGCAGCAAAACTTATAGGCCTCAGTTTTTCCTTCTGTCCTGTTTAATTCACAAATTTGTAAAGATCATCTGAGACAACTAATAGGAATATAGCTGATGAATTGTAGTGCACTGTGCAAATGCCTCTTATTTGGAAGTAGTATTAGACTTCTTCCCTTAGAGACCTGTATTTCCAGATGAGACGATTGGCCCAAGGCCAACAGGGGATTTACCTTTAAAGAACATTCAGCTTCAGCAGTGATGGAAAAATTCTTAAGGTAAACTCCCAGTGAAGGTAAGACATGTGATGTCTTTGCTAGAGCTTCCAGCATCTTTGGACTTTGCCTGGAGTGGCCCTGACACAATGACTGACCTCACCCATAACTAAGCGCCCACATTCAGGCACCTGGTACTTTTGTGCCACCACAGGCTGCTAAGAATTTTGAAGGTAGGGTAGAATTATCTTATGAGGGTAGATCAGATAGGCTGAGCCCTGTGATGGAGGCACCAACTTTTATTCCATCCCTGCCCCCACCTAGGGCAAGGTAGAGCTGGCAAGTCAGCAGCACTCACCTCTCAATACAGCAGAGGGCAGTGGCACCCTCATCTCAGTCCTCACCCAGGCCCTTTTCAGAAGGGTGCATCCTCTTGAGAGTGTGTGCCCAGCAGAGCACAGGAACAAGGGCTGGGCCATCTGATACCTGGGATTAGTCCTGCATCCTTCTTTTCCCAACCCCATTAAACTCGCATCCCAGCCCCACCCCCGCTAAAATACGCACACAGAGACATACACATGTTCATTCAAATAGCAGAGATTTTCCAAATTAATCCTTATAAACTGCTATAGCTTAAGCCATTTAGCATCCATATTGAAATTTCCCTCTCTCCAAAAAAATAAATAGGGCAACTGGTTAAGGATGGAAAGATATGAGTCCATTCCACCAATTTCACCAGGCAATCAGAAGGTATGTGATAAGGGCCAAACAACTCTATCTAACCCCAACTGTGTCACTATCTGGTATGACCTGAAGTCCAGTGCTTAGCTTCCTGTGCTCGGGTTGCTTCTAATATGAAATAAAGGCATTGATCATAATATTCTATGTATTCTTTAATTTCCACAGCTCTGTGCTCCCCTCTTTGCCTTCCTTTTCCTAATGGCAGACAGAGAAAGTGTCCTCTCCAGTCCCAGGGAGACAGATGTGCTCTGGTGTAGGAAGCCAAATGAACTGGGGGAGCTCCCTTTCTCCCATCCAACAGTACTTGTGAGTGTAGGCACCAGTGCCCATTCAGGGCATGGTTTTAAGGTATATTGGTTTATTTGACTAAATTAGAAGTCAGGAAAGAGGTCAAAAATTATGTCAGATGATGGTTTTAAAGGGAACTGAGTTCACTCTCTTTTTTATCTCTCATAGGTGGGATCCCAGAGGAATCTGACTTTCTAGAGGAATTTGGAGCTAGATATTAAACCTACAGTGTTTTGCTCCAGGAAATAGGTTTTTAAAGGATGGGCTAAGGTAGCAGAGCCAGATTTCAGCAAAATTATGAGGTTAGTGACATTTCAGTTCTGTGTTGCTTCAGCCCATTGAGGGCACCTTCATAACCCATTTTCCAGGCAGCCATCTAATGGCTTCCTGACAGACACAACTCCCTCCTGACTGCTCCCAGATCACTCTTCCCACCCCCATAAAATTGCCCTGGTTCAGTCTAGATCTCTAGATGTCACCTGATTTCAATGTAGGAAAATGCCTTTGGGTCCCCCAAAAGGCACCTCATTTCAACAAAATAAGTTATTACTATTTCTAAGGGGCCAGACCTATGTTAGGAGACAA
Organism: Fukomys damarensis; assembly: GCF_012274545.1. Classification (NCBI taxonomy): domain Eukaryota; kingdom Metazoa; phylum Chordata; class Mammalia; order Rodentia; family Bathyergidae; genus Fukomys; species Fukomys damarensis. The sequence goes on along the minus strand of NW_022900944.1, from coordinate 10,438,078 downwards.
TAGGTCATGGCCCTGCCCTCCAGGACAACTCCATGGGTGACACTTGGATTTGTCCTTTCTGCCCTCCATTCTCTGACAGTTCAGAAAGTAAACTTGACTATTCAGGGGGCACTTGAGAGCCAAGTTGGCTTTAGCCTGTCCTTCAACTGTCCTATAGTTATCCAGAGGAATCAAGCCTTCTGCACATGCTCATTTTCCTCACCTCCTTTGACTATTGAGTTGAATGTGTGAATCTAAGAGTTTACATGTCTTCTCCATTTCTGAACGCAGGGTCCAAAATGTCCTGCTTATGGATAATGCAGTTGAAATCTGTTTTCTTGTGTAAAATGCCCATTTCCTCAAATCAGAGCATTTCCAAGAGAATTAGTCAATCTGTTGACTTATTAAAAATAACAGCATAATAAAGGGAGAGATGGCTTGGACTCTGCAGGAGATAATCAGAAAATTAATTCTTCACAGATTTTTTTAATGTTCAAAGCACAGCATCCTAGAGAGATGGAACAATAATATGCTTCTCTGTTTTGCAACTGAAGTAACAAGTTTCCCTACTGTCAACCCAAAACCTGCCACATCTGATACTTCGTCATTGCTGGAGTTTGAGGATGGTGCCTGCTAACAAAACTCTTGTCCTTAATCATTATCATGATTATCATGATTATCTATGTAGGCCAAGGTGTGACTGGGAGGACTGAACAGTCACTCCCAGAGGCTTTGCCCCATGCATGTTAAATGGGAAAAGCTTGAAATTCCAGGCTTGCCCTCTATAAAGGAGGTGACCTGATATCAGGAGAGCAAGTTCTGGTCTCAGCCCTATTGTTGTCTTAGCTGGGATCAAAGCCAAATACTTTCCCTTTTCCAGTTCTCAATTTCCTCCATTTTTGTAAAAGTGTAACTTTGGCTTGGAATCGAGCTACTCTTGAACCAAACCTGACCCGTAAAAAAGTTCTCACTTAAACAAGGAAAGGATGAGGACTGTGGAGGAAGTTCCTCTTAAAGCCAACTATACACGATCTTAAAGATTTCCCTTTAGCTTGTCCTCAGGTCTGTCTAATAGTTAAATGTTACAAATTAATTTTTTAAAAATAAATACTGGTTCAAATAAGTGATAGCTGGCTTTTGTTTTGTTTTTAATGTCTTACCTTGGGAAAATTAAAAGTTGAGAAAAAAGCAGCAATTCTTTATCATTCCTCAAAATATCTTTATGGAATGGACCTGTCTATAAAACTGGAAGAACTGGGAACCACTTGGTTGAATGGACTCTGAGCTCCCTCCTGAGAGTCTCACTACATCAGATTGTTACACTTGCTGGTGGTGCTCATCACAATCCTAAGAAAAGGAGCAATTGATAGCTTCTCTATTCTTCAGTGGTTCTCAACTATGGCTACACCTACATTCTTGCGGCAGCCTTTGAAAGAGCACGAGTCTGCAGAGCCTCCCACCCAAATAAATTGAATCACAGTCACTAGGGATGCAGCCTAGCCATGGGCAATTTGTTAAAGCTTCCTAATTAGTGATGATAATGTGGCAGCTGAGAATGAGAGCCATTGCTTGAGATGCTTGTGGTTCTAACTGAAAGAATATCCTACAGGAACTTCTATAAAAATTCAGAATCCTAGGCTGTACTCCTAGGACTTACTAAGTCAAATTCTCTAGGGCACAAGGAATCTATATTTTCAAAACCTTCCCAAAAGAGTTTGTTGTTGTCAGGTCTCCATTTTTTTTTGTTATTATTACAGGTAGCTGTTATGTGTTTAAAGTGTAAGGATCTCAGGAAAGTTCTCTGATCTTCTATGTGTCTTTCCAACACAAAGGTCACATCTGAAATGTCAACATTTAGAAGTCATTCATTAACCCCATGGCATCCTCCATTGGAGCATCCTGTCCAGGAGGAAGAACTTCATGGAATCCCTTTCATCTCAGCATCTCTGAATTTATAAAATTGAAGGAGGAGTGAATCAACGATGCAGAAAGAGGCAGGGAAGTGCCAAAAACAGAGGCTTCTCTCCCCATTCCTTTGCCCTGTCAGGACTTGTATAGGTCACACATTTGAGCTGCTTTTCAGGAATGGTGGCTGTGATGCAAACCACCCCCACAGCCTCTCATATGCACCTTCAGGTCCCCAGAGGCAACTTCCAGGTAACAGCATTCATGTTAGGCCAGTTGCTTTGCATACTCAGCAGAGAAATATCCAGCAAAGCTCCAGTTATCTACCATTCACACTTTTATCAGCTTAAGCCTCCTTTTGAGATGCAGAGAACTTTGTTTGCTATGTTCCTAAGTAAAGCCCAAAGGAACTGGAAACCTTCACAAAATTATATTGAGCATCCAAAGGCTTTTGCATGAATGAAATGGTTGAGACAAGATCTACTATAAAGCATACTACTGATAAATGAAAGCAAAGAATTGTATTCAGGGCACAAAGACTGTGCTTGTGCCTCCAATTCCCCCATGAAATCCTGGTGAAAGTAGCTAGAGTCAGACTAATATCAGCAGGCCTAAAAGGCCTCTAACCTCAAGTGTCTACCCCTCCCATCTGCCCTTTTCAACTCAGCCTCCCAGCCCAAAGGTGGGCATGGGTGTTTAGAAAAGAAAGTAAAGACTAGAAGACCACACTGAGCAGACACCTGAGGGTGTAATTATAGGACTTACGTATTTACTCATTTATTCTTTTACCTAATCAATCAGAATGATAAGAGCCAACATTTATTGAGCCACTGTTATGCCAAAGATCCTATTCTAATCACTTTAAATGTGTTAATTTATTTATTTCTTATGAGAATTCTTTAAGGCAGGTGCCAGTATTAGCTACATTTTATAAAGAAAGACAAAGATGGCTAAGTCACTTCTACATGAACACAGAAGTAGTCCCTGTTGGAGTCAGCCTTCAAATCCTGACAGGCTGGCTCCAAGAACATGTGCTGAGTACTGCTTTAGATATTTTGGGATATAATAGTGGACAGTAGCAGAGCCTCTGGATACTGAAGGATTAAGTTTGATGCCAGGGAAGTAGTGGGAGTGGTGTGGAAGGTAGGACCTTTGTGAATCTGGGGGCCTTGACAAAGTATTTTCTCCTTTCTAGCCTCAGTTCACCTGTCTGTAAAATGTGAGGTTGAGCTCAATATTCTCTAAGAATAGTTTGTGTTCAAAAAGGCTAAAAATATATAGTAGTGAGCTATGTCCTGGAATTCAGTGCATAAGGGCTTCTGTATATGTGAGGAAGGTTAAAGAGAGGACACAAACTCCTACAGAAAGATGGAAATAGCCATTCTATGGTGTTCTATACCACGGGGAGACTTGTACCAGGCAACCCACTCTATAATATGGGTAGTTTAATATAAGCCCTAAGAAAGGGCAAAGAGAAAAAGCAGGACTGGCTTTCCCTGTCATACCTTGTGAATTTTCCTTTAAATGATGCATCAGCTGTCACTATAAAAGCAATTAGAGACACGGGGAGTTTGAAGCAAGGACTTTACCGGTCATTTGAGTGTACGTGTTCCTAACAGGCAACAGCATCGAATATTCATCCTCATCTGAAAGTAACCCTGCCAAGGCATCAGAAAAGTGTATTTGCTAAATGCCTAAACATCTGGACAGGAGCATTTGCACACAAATCAGAGCCAAAAAGGGCAGAGCCAGAACTCAAAGTGACAGTGTAGCTAGCATAAGCAGATGAAAGGACAAAGATGGCCAGAAAACATTATTTCAGCCAGGCCTGCCATTGAATAGGGCAGACTGGTACAAGGAGAGCCTTGGCAATGAGCCCCTTGTTTCTAGCAATTGCCTGTGCTAACAAACAAAATGTGTTGGTCTCTCCATCTTGCTCCAAGGTCAAAAATGAACCTCCTGTTCCATGTTTATCCCAATTTAAAAAATCTTATTCTAGGCCACTCGGCCTGGCAAAGCACAACTAACACCCATTGTGATTTGCTGCACTTCTGTAGATTAACTTGGATCTGTTCCCATGACAGCAATCAACCTGGGACCTGAGGCTTTGGCTAAGCATGTTCTACAGCTCTCCATGGCACTGCCATCATGAACCCTCTTCTCTTCCTCTTCCATCCCCCATCCTCCTCTACTATCATGAATTTCTTTTAAGCAAGTACATTAAAACAGTCTGGAAGTTCCTCAAAAAGACAAACACAGTGTTATCATAAGAATCAGCAATTCCACTCCTGGATGCATCATACATTTCAGAAAGTGGAAAACATATCCCCACACAAAAACCTGTAGGTGCAGCATTTGTCTATTATAATAACCCCCAAACTATAGATCACTCAAATGTTCATCAATAGATAAATGAATAACAAAATGTGGGAAATCTGTACAATAAAATATTATTCAGCCATAAAAGGTAATGAAGTACTTAAACATACAATGATGTGGCTGAACCTAGAAACCATTATAGGAAACAAAAAAAATCAGTTCCAAAAGACCGCATATAATATGATATTACTTTCATGAAATGTCCAAAATAGGTAAATAGAGAGAGACAAAGTAGATTATTGTTTGTTTAGGGCTGTAAAAAGTGGCTGCTAAAGGGTACAGGTTTTCCTTTAAAGGAAGCAAAAAAAGTTTCAAAATTAAACTGTATTAGTAGTTTCACAAATTTATGACTATACTAAAAACTATTAAATCATACACCTTAAATGGATGAACTATATGGTATATAAATCATATCAATAAAGCAATTTTAAAATTAATATACTACTTAAATATGCATCAGAGTGTAATACAATAAAGCTTACAGGGTATTTAAGTGTATTACATTTTTACCCAGCTTTAGAAAAAATGGAAGTGAATCTTCAATTACTTCCTTCTGCTTTTTCTCATAGAGAGATGTTCTCACAAAAGTGGGGAAAAAAATTGCCTAATGCCTTTCATCTAAAATTCAATCTCAAAGAAAAGTAAATCAGATATTTTACAGTTATAGAAGCCCATGCAAAGGATAAAAGCTTAGCCAAAAGCAAGAATGATAGAAACTGGACATACTGAAGCATTTTTAAATTTTTTAGCATAATACAATTTTTAAAAAGAAGCAAAATCATCCCTAGAAAATTCACACTAAAGAATAGTAGAAAACAAGAGAAAACTATTTTAGTCAACTTTCCTATTGCTGAGACAAAAATATCTGACATATGCAATTTAAAAGAGGAAAGTTTATTAGGCTCATGTTTCAGTCCATTGTTGACTGTCTTCAAGGCAGGAACATCATGGCAGAAGGCCCCCGGTGAACCAAAGTTGCTCATTTCATGGCTGCAAGGAAGCAGAGCACAGAGGAAGAGTGCCAGAGAGAAAGGGGTCAGGGACCAAATACAGTTCCCAAGGTCATGTCTCCAGACATGACCTCCCCAAAGCACAGCCAGAAGTGTGCTTTAGTAAGCACACTTAAAGATTAACCATCAAATCTTCTATTCTGTATTGTTAGATGTCTATCACAACACACACACACACACACACACACACACACACACACATACACACACACACACCTATTTCTGCTGTGTTCTTCAATCTGTAGGGAGACCAGCTTCCCCAATCTTTTGTCCTTGTCTCTTGAGCCTATTATATATTAGCAAAGGAAACACATGTGTACACAGAGCAGTGGCTAAACTCACTGCTTTCCACTTGGAGAGGAGCTCTGTGTGAGCTGTGGCCAGAGCAGCCATCCACTCTTTCAAACCACGAGGTGGGTTTGGGGAGGACTGAGGAGGATGGAGACTGAGAAATGGGAGGAGGCTTGGCATAAGGGAACTCATAGGAAACCTTAGCCAGGGCAATTATAGTAGAGCAAATGGACCAAAGCCAGGTTTCAGGAAACTGACAGAGAAGGAACAGGTAAAAACTGAAGGTTCAGTAAAAGAGAAGGGAACAGGCAGGGACAAGGGGAAAAAATGAGAACCAAGACCTGTCATATGAAGGTACAAGATCCTAATAATGAATGTAACTGTACTGTATACCTAAAATGTACCAATAAACTCAGTTTAAAAAATGTTAAAAAAAGAAGGGAACAGAAATAAAAAGGGATGGCCATTAGAAAGAGCAGCAGGTAGCCAGGCATGGCAGTATACCCCTGTAATCCCAGCACCCTAAGAAGCTGAGGCAAGAAGATTGCTGAGTTACAGGCTAACCTGGGGAATTTAGCAAAACTATCTCAAAATAAAAATAATAAAAAAGGTGTCAATGTCAAGGCCCTGGGTTCAATCCTCAGTACCACAGAAAAGGGTGGAGGGCAGCAAGTCAGAAAAAGGTTGAAGGTAGATCTGTTTTATTTTGTTTAACAGAAGAGAAATATGACCATATTTGAAAGAAAACATCAGAAGAAAAGGCAAAATTAGTAATGTTGGAGAACAAGGTGATGCTCAGAAAATGCCACTTGCAAAAATTCTCTGGTTTGGTCACTGACCTCAGGATTAGGAAGTTGGTCGAGAAAACAGCTCCAGAGTTGCCCCTGAGATTACCCCTTGGTGAGAGTAGGAGGTGCTGCACACTGCTGTGTTATTTCACATTTCCCTCATTTTAGATTTGTTTTGAATGTTGGCAATACAGGTAAGGAAGGTAAGAGGTAGTCCTCTAACCATCTCAACCTCACTCCAATCCTAAGGAGATGTCAACTCATTAACAGGTAGAGAAGCTTGTTAGCCATGGCTTCATGTTTTTATATTAAAATACTGTTCTTATGTGCTCTGAATTATGTGTTTAGCAATGTTCACCATTTTTAATTCTCTCTCAGATACATAAGGATATGATTCCAGAGCCACATAAAAAAAAAGAGGTGAGTGTGGGGACAGATACGTGAGTAGGTGTCTTAGGATCTCTGCTAAAAGAATGAAACCCAGACTTAAAACACCCAAACTTTCAGCTCTTACATCGTATGAATACTTCGATGCAATTCAGCAAACATGAATCAGGGTCTTCTGTGTGCCTGCCACTTTACTATGTGTTAAAGATACAAAAACAATGAAGACTTAGTTCCTGGCCCTTTTGAAGACTGTTTTGCCCATCAGAAGAGGCAGAAATGAAAACAGCCATACCCATCAGAATTGTATTCCCCTACATGCAACAGAACCCTGAAAAACAGTGAGATATTCAGGGCTAGCTGGGAACACTGCCATGCTGAGCAAAATCAGGATTTGTGCTGAAAGAAGAAAAGCAAATACAGATTTGGGTGGACAACTAGCCAGTTTGCTGTAACATCCAACTCTAAAGCAGTGTTTGGGAGTTATATCCAAACAAAAAGCAAATGATGTAGAAGCTGAAAGGAAATAAGGACTGATTATTGTATAGGGTAGAAATGTGGTACCTAATATGGTAAACAGAGAATTTCTTCACAGTGGAAATGACAGATGCTACAAATGTGCCTCTCCAGCAATGGAAGACTCAGGAATAAGCAAGCAGAATTACTCCAGGTTTCTTACAGCCAAAGCTGGGAATTAGGGTGTATTCACTTTTACCCCATTCTATTATCTAAAACAATCTGAATAGCTGAATCCAAAATCAAGGGGTGGGAAATATTCCCCTGCTCTCTTTTAATAGGAACTATAAAGTCTGAGCTAAAGGGGCAGAATCAGGGAGAAGTAAAAATTTGGGCACATTATATGATCTTCCACACGAAGATATATTTTTAAAAGATATAAACAATGCAAGGAGTGGGTGGAGCAATGAAGAAGCATAAGTAGAGAAACTAGTTCATTATGGTTATACAGATGGTTTTCCAGTTTTGACAGCGTTACATTTGATAACCCATTATGAGTTAAAAATATAACTGGAAAATACATTTAATACAACTAAACTACTGGATATCATAGGTTAGCAAACACAATACTGTACAGTATCAGTTTGCCCTTGGGATCTCATATCAGACCAACAGCTGTGGCTCAAGACAGCTGCCCAGCAAAAAAAAAAAGAGTATCATACCACATATGTACGAGCCCAGTAGTACATCAAAATTCAATGGTCACTTCCTACTGAATACATATAACCTTGCACCACCATAAAGTAAAAGCAAAATTTTAAGTCAAACAATTGTAAGTAAGGGTCTGTCTATAATTTCTTTAGGGGATAACAAGAGTGTGAATTAAAGCATTGGATTTGCATAGGAGAGAAGAGACAGAAAATGCCTTAACTGTTTCTCCTTTGGGAAAGCTTTGACCCAAAGAAATAATTAGATAATGGGACACTCCCTAGTGCTATTGATTGAGCTGTTTTGGGCTTTCAATTCCTAACATTTCTTCCTCAGGTTATAAGACATGACTGTCTGTCTTGTCTTTAGTACAAGGCAGGATGGTTCTTGGCTAGGAAACTGTAAGACATAAATAGGGGCCCACAAATGGCCACACAGAAGGAATCATGATAGTGCTACTATTGAGGTCAGAGGGTACTAACTCAAGTCTTTTACTTCTTCCTTGACTGCTTCCCTACATAGAAATCATAGTCTATGTGGCACAGTCTCAGTCACATTTATGACACTGATTATATTCTTCTCTCACTATTCTGTGGGTGAACCTGGTCTCATCAAGTAGCTTAAGTTTCTCTTCACACAGTTTCCAGCTTCTCTGGTTATATATATAGAGTAAGTATAATTGTTTCAGTTACCCTGAGTGTATCATAAAATCAAATGTTAGTTACTATTTCTCACTCTTGAAGCACCTGCTGGGAATTAGACATAGAAGTAGGGTGCAGTATCTTGGGGAAACAACAGGCTGCTGCCCTTCTCTCAATGCTATGGCAATGCTACTCAGTAAGATTTCCTTGGTGTGTGTGAGCCCAGGTGTTAACTTGTTCAGTTTGGTGATGGGGACAAGGGATAGACTTTAAATTAGTAAGTCTACTACCTGTAACTGAGTTTTGCACTTTTCTATGTGTACTGGAATAATTTGGCATCCCAGAAAGAGCAGAAGGTTTGGAGTGTGTTATGTCTTGGCAGAAAGTTTGTCTGCATTTTGTTCATGTCCAGAAGCTTTGCCTGAGACAGAGATGAAGTGTGGTAGACAAATTAATCTTGCTGAAGAAATTTCAAGGCAGTCTAATGTAAAGGCCATGGCATAGCTGTTGCTGGGGGTTTTTAGTCAGATCTATGTTGAGAATCGAGAACAAAAAGCCCAGTAGAATGATTTAAAATGTTGTGAGTTTGCCCAGAAAGGAAGCCCCTGTGAAATTGTGGCCTACAAATATAGAACAGAGGAAAAATTGGTCACTGAAAAGACTAGAAAGAAAAAACCAAGTATTTCAGAGGAAGGCAATAGAAAAGATGGCTGAGGACACCACAAGAACCAGCAGGACTCCAGCTTTCGCAGCCTCAGTGTTGCAAAGCTGAAAGACTTTTCTGTGAGAGGAGAGCCCAGAGCATCATGTGCCAGAATGGTGATGGCCTAGGGAAGTTGTTCCTTAGGAATTGGTTCATAGGCACTTGAGCCCTACACCCAAAAGAGAAGGAAGCCTGGTTACTACTCCAGCTGGTGGCAGACATTGGCATCATCCACATGGGGCTGATTTTAGGTCCATGTAGAATGTAACAGTTGTGGGGTCCGGAAGGCTTCCACCCAGATTTCAGAAGAAGGTCTGGGAAGTCAGGCAGTGTGCCCCTGAGAGGGCAGTGTGCAAAGCTGTGAGTGTAAACAGCAAAAGGTTCAGTGGAGACCCCAGAAGTTTGGAGAAGCCAGGAATGTGGATTATCTGAGGAAAACTGCCAGGAAGGAGCAGAGCTGGCCCATGAGAAAAGCCGTGGTAGCTACGACTACACATAGCGTCATAGGGATGGAGCCACCTGAGCCCTCTGGAGTTCACAATTTGCCACAGATTGCCAGGGATGCTGCAAGTGGAATGGTGGAATTTAATGTTTTCCCTGCTAGATTTTGGACTTACTTTGGTTCCATTCCTTTCTATCTCCCTATTTGTACCTTTTGGGACAGAAATGTCTCTTGTGCCATCGAATGTCGACAATGTTTAACTTTCTTTTCATGTGTACAGGGCTTGCAGCTAAGAGTTTGCCTTAAATCTCAGAGGGGACTTTGGATTCTGACTTTTCAGCAGTGCTGAAAATGTTAGGACTTTGGCAACTCTTAGAGATGGACTAAAATGCCTTCTGAATAAAGGGATGTGAGTGAGTCTTTGAGGGATTGGGGCAAAATGTTTAGATGTCCTCCCAAAAATATCATGCAATTGTTGGGGGGGGTGGACAGATTTCAGAGGTGGTTTGATCTAGAGTGTGTGGTGCTGGGAACAATGATGTATATTACTAAATCAGTCCACTGGTTGGTTTGGTATAGTTCTGGCTAGAATTAAGGGTGTGAGTGCTACACCTGCCCTAGGGTGGATAACATGCATAAAATAAGGGACAGAAAGAAGGCTAATGTGCTCTCATCACCTACCATCTTGCTGTGGGACTGTTTCTCTTCTGCGATGGCCCTCTGCCATGCCACCCTGCCTTTGAGCCTGCGAATTGTGGAATGAAACCTCTACAAACTGCAAGTCAAAATAAACCATTCCTCCTTTAACTTTGGGTGTTGGGCATTTTGTCTCAGCAACAAGAAAAGTAACCAAGACACATATGGATACAGTGATTATTATATATCATGTGTTAATATACATCATGAAGCACAAAATCACACAGCTCATCATTTATTCAGCATACTTGCTTCATCATACAGGGCGTTCTTTGGCAAAACTGTTCTTGGAACAGTCTATGAGAGGAGGCAAGGGAAGAATTTCACCTGTTTTCCATTGGTCAAAATATGACCACAAAGGTGATTAACTTTTCTGCATTTCTGAATTGCATCACTTGGCCCCTCAGAAGCTATTTTGGGATGTCAGCTCCTATACCCCATGAAAGTGGCAGGAGTGGCCTGAATGCCCTGACTACACAGTAATAGCCTGAAGAGAGGGAATAACTCCTGAATAAGTGACCAGTGGAACCCACGAAATGAAATCACATAGACCCAAGCTAAGTGAGTGGATGTAGTAGTGTTTCAAAGTGGTATTGAACAATATAAGTGGTCTCTCAAAGAAGAGTAAACACAATGGCACTAGGGTGGGCAGCTGAATGTCCAAGAGGTTAGGATACCAAAAGAATCAGGAAACACACATAAAAGCCTTCTGTACAGGCTTCTTTATTCAATATCTTCTGGTGCCTACAAGATATGCAAGAAAGTTACTGCAATATAAAACGATAAACATTATGCAGATATGTACATGAAGTACAGTGAAAGCATAATGAAAAGATATGATAGTGTACTATTGCTTCAATGGATGGGAAAAATACCAACAGAGCTGTACTGTTACGGGTTGGGTTGTTTCACAAAGTGGTGGATTTCCTGTCCCTGAAAAGTTCACCCACCCCAACTAGCCAGCCACAAAATTAGTATGCTAAGGAGAGGACAAAAGCAACCAGTGAATGTACATGAAACTTAATGCTATTCTGCCTCTGCTTCTAAAGTCAGGTTGGATACTTCCAGAACCAGAGAGCTCACTTCATGAGAATCTTTCATTAAATGTATACATTTTAGGGTCCCATATAATCTGGTAGTTTTGTTTCAGTTTTGCTAAAACCACACACTAAACCCTGTCCACTTACATTGTAAACATATGCCTTTGGTCACCACTGGGGTAGCGTGAAAGAATGTGACAGATTGCCCTATTAAATATACTATGGGAATAGTTTATTCCAGCAATGGCCAACTGAAAAATAAAATAGAAAATAAGATGTCAGCCAATATAGCTGATATTTACAAAATTATAAATATCTCTAAACTAACCTTACAAAAATACATAAAGTACATAGAATTTTTATGTATTCAAAAAAATTAAAACAATTGAAAAGCACCAAAGAGGAATGTGAAAGCGTAAAGAGATATGTCACATTATTAGATGGGATGGCTTAGTATAAAAATATCAATTCTCACTAAATTAATCTACAGCTTTGATGAAATTCCAATAAAAATTCTACCTAAATATTTTGAGGAACTTGACAACTTTATTATAGCATGTATATGGAAGAATAATGGTACATGAATAGCAAAATCAGTTTTGAGAGCAAAGAAGAGGTATCCATTCTATATGATATTGATATACTACAAGTCAAAATATTTTACATAAAGAGGATTAGTAGAGACACAGAAGCAGAGAAGGAGAGAAGTGGAACAAAATAGAGGGCTCTGGAAACAATCATATTCAATAAGGACTCATGATAATTGGGGAAAGGATGGAATTTTTTTTTTTTTTTTTTGGTACCAGGGATCAAACTTGAACCCTTCCACTTGCAAGGGAGGCGCCAGAACCACTGAGTTAAATCCCCAGCCCAGGATGGAATATTTATTAAGTGTTATGAAAACTGGTTGACTCTATTGGGAAAAATCAAGTCAGCTCCCTGTCTCTGACCACACATACGGACCTAAATGTGGAAAGATAAAATTATTAAAATAATGGGAGAAAATATAGGAACATTGTCACATTAGAGCAGAAAATGACTTCTTAAATAAGATCCCCAAATCCTAAGATATAATTTATCCTGTGGCAGCCAGGAAGCAGAAAGTGAAGAGAGAAGGCATTGAGGGAGGTAGACCCTTCCTGGTCACACTCCCAGTGACCTGCCTCTTCCCATCAGACCCTACCTCCTAACCACACATTCAGCTCTAAAGTCTTCAGTGGGTTACTCTACTAATGAGTATGGCATCCCTATGGTCTAATCCCTTTCCAAAAGCCTCACCTCTGAGCGCATGAGAGTTTTAAGGGACATTCTACAGATCTAAACCATAACAGTCTAGAATACCTTTTATCCAACACACTAAATAAACATTAGTTCTCCTGAGAAAGAATTTAAATCATATGATAAATCTGTAGTCTCCATCAAAATTATGCTTTGGAGTCTATGACATAGTTGGTGAGTCTGTCAAGGATTGGATACCAGTCTGATTGACTACAGAATAATTCAGCTAATGCTCTGATTGTATCCCAGTTGAGGTAATTATAAACCCCTATCTACTAGTCCCCAAAGATTTTCTCACGTGTAAGTTATTTCCTCCGTCTTCTCTGATCATGCGCTTCTCTCATCCCTCCCTAACAGGTGCTCCGCATGCGACATTAGAGTAGGACAATTTTGGAGCTGCAATTTTTAGCCATGGAAGGACTCAGAGGGAAGCACTCAAATATTTTGAAATGTACAGATGGAGAAACTGAGGCTCCAAAAGAAGGGATGAGAGGCCCAAAGACTCAGAAAATCTGTGTTAGCATACTAAGAATATATTCTAGCTTTCTTGTTACCTCTTCCATTACTGTGCTCAAGTTTTTGTATCTATGGACAATTCACATATCAGTAGCTGAGGACCCAACGGAGTGAAAACAAAATTGTTGAGACCTGAGTTCTCACAGATAACCAACGGATCTAACGCCAAGAAAAAGTTTGTAAAGGAAGGTTATTTTATAGCTGATATTGTTGGAATTCTTGGAGCATTATCACTTTATTGTGCTCCAGCCTATTTCCAACAGTATCTGCATCTTCTCCAGCTGCTTTATCCCAAGGCCTTATCAGCCTCTAGGGCTGGGAAATTAAACCCTACTTCCAGAGGTGACATATGCATTCTGAGCCCCTCTCCCTTTGGACAGGAGAATTCAGAGTCATGCTTTTTATATCAGTTCACTTTCCATACAGGAGCTCTAGTAGCCCACTCTGGTAGGTGGCCTAGTAAATAAACAATCTTCCCTAGCTTTTTCTCTTTCCCATCTCACTTGTTCTACTCTCCTACTGGTATTTTCTGCACCTCCGAAATAACTACTTGTACTTGAATCCTTGTCTCGGGGCCTGCTTCTCTTTTATAAGTACATACTAATTATACAGAACAGGTCTCACTGTGACATTTTCATACATATGCATAACATACTTTGACCATATCCCCTCCCTCTAATAGTCTCTCAGTGTCTGTTTCTAGGGAATTCAAATTAAGAAAGCTTCATAAGAATCACAAATTCTCTCTGGTCATGAAAATGAAGTATATAACCATCACTAAGTTATACTGCTATAATAAAAATAATTTCAGTGACTTAACACAAAATTTATTTCTCACAGTGTCAGAAAGTTGGGTGGCTCGTCCAATGGATCTGTCCTTCAGATGACCACTCAGAGGCCCCTGCTTCTTCCATTGTGTGGCTCTAGTATCTTGGAACCCTCTTCTTCCAGCCATGTGCAGGAAATGGAAAGATAAACAATGGAAAATTACAAGACGTTTTAAAGGGCAAGTCTGGAAGAATTACATATCACTTCCACCCCGTTTTATGGTCAGAATTCCATCATATGATCTTACCTGAATGTAAGAGACTAGGGTATGTAGCCCCCTTGTGGGGGGTGCAAAAAGAGACTATTGTGTTTATGTGATGGTAATCTTGATTATCAATTTGACTGTCTTGAGAGACACCTAGAGTATTACTAAAGGATATTTCTGGGTGTGTCATCAGGTAGTGATGGTATGGACAATATCTGTTTTTGGCTTCTTCTCTGGCTCTGTTCTCTTCCTCTGCTTCTTGGCTGACATGGGTTGAGCAGCTTTCCTCTACCATACCCTTGTGTCATGATATTTCTACCTTGGATCCAGCCAACTATTGACTGAAACTTCTAAAACCATAAGCCAAAATAAACTTTTCTCCTATTAGTTGTATATACTAGGCACTTTGTCCTAGCAGTGGAAAAGTGACTAATGCACTTATTTTCAGACCATGTGGCTGGAACTTAAAATCAGAAGACTACAACTTACAGGCCAATAGCCCCAATCAAGGCAAAAGCACTCAACATTAACAGCAATTCCTTCTTAGCCTTTGTCATCCCCATCTCCTGTAGCTACATCTCCTGCTGATCCCACTTGCAGAACTTAGTTTCACTCATTAAATATACAGTGTTCAAATATCTACTGTGTGTCAGACTCTAGGTTGGGCACAGAGGTAAAGCTGGTACTACAGTGAACAATGGTTTTAGCCACATCAATAGGTGTTTAAATGGCCACCTATGCTTCAGTGGAAGCTTGTAGCTGTGTTGACACCCCAGCTCCTCAGGGAGCTAGCCCAAATGGGCACATCTAGAGTTCCAGGAAGCCTCTAGTACTATACTCCTTACTCCTACTAATTCCCTAAATAGAGCTGTTCATGGAATGGACCTATGCTGGGCTTCCCTCTTCAGGGTCTAAAAAATTCCTTATCTCCTCTTGGATGGCAATTCCTAAATTTCTCCTGTGTATGAAGTCTTCGGGCCTGGAAGAAAAGCAAAATTTCATCTCCCTACCCTCAAACTCATTGGTCAACACACTATAGCGCACTAGCACATCACCACCTCTTATTTCATAACCTGTGAACTACACATTTTTTAAATTTTCAAATGGTTGGAAAACACAGTCAAAAGAGGAATAATATTTCATGACTTGGAAAACTTTTATGAAACTCAGGTTTTACTATCCATAAATACAATTTTATTGGAACACAGCCACGATCATTCATTTACACATTATCTGTGGCTGTTTCGCACTACTTCTACAGTTGAATAGTTGCCGACAGAGACCATATGGCCCATAAAACCTAAAATGTTTATCATCAGTCCCTTTACAGAAAAAAGTTTGCTGACCTCTGCTATAACTAAAAGTTAGCATTTTATTCAATTACAAATGAAGGCAATAAACCACAGTGATGTTCACCATAACTGTGACTTTATTTTAACTAATAGGATTCACAGATATTTTCATATTGCAGTTGTTTATATATATAATTTATACTCACCATTATTTCAAGATTAGAGCAATTATCAGATCTGCCATGTTATTTTGTTATTTAAAGAATTAAAAAAAGAAACACAGGGCCAAGGGAGGTGTTTAGTATCCACAAGGCCCTGGGCTCAAAAATGATAGTCAGACAGACAAACAGACACTAAACAAATAACTATATTACATATTTTTGAAGTTTTAAAATTTTTTTCATAACATAGTTGCAGTCTTACATATTTTAAATTAGTCGTTTAAAAATATCTGTGAGTGGGCATGATGGCATATCCCAGTAGTCACAGCACTTGGGGGAGGCTGAGGCAGGAGGATCATTTATATCTAAGAGTTTGAGGTCAACCTGAAGCCACAAAATGCAATTCTATCTCTAATAATAATAATAATAATAATAATAATAATAACTCTGAAAAGAATCCAAAGTCCCTACAAAACTTCCAGAAGTTGCATGGAACAACAAAGGCAAAAATCTTAGCTCTAATTTAATTAGAACTCATTTGCCAGTGTCCTGATTCTCCACACAGCTCTGGCCATTTCTCCTGTACACAAGGCTGTAGCCACCTCTCTCTAGTCCAGCCACTCTCTGGGAAGAAAGAGCTCTCCTGGTGCTTGTGTTACCATCCCCCACCCATGTTATCACTTGACATTTAGAATCATCAGGGGAATTGTGTCTTCCCCCTACCCACAGAGACTCCCAGTATCACCTAAGCAGTAGCTCCTCTGTCATGTCTTTTGAGTTTTGCATCTTGTACTATCCAGCCACTCTAACCAATCAGCCTCAGGAGGGCTTTGACACTGGGCCCACTGACCCTAACAGAGATGCTGGATGATCATTTCCAGAATATGAGTGGAAGAGGGATGGCACTGCCAAGGCCTGGGCACTAGTGGCTCAAAAGGATCCCTTTCTCTCACCTTTTCCCCATTTCATACAAGAACATCATCCATATTTAGTCAAATTCATGTTGTCTGCATACCTGAGAAAGACAGAGGGCTTGTTTTGCTTCATAAAGAAAATGCCACTTTAGATCTTATATGGCAGGAGCACTTTTAAGCCCCTAAATTTTTCCATCTACAATACACTTATTGGATTTAAAAATTCTAACTTGAGATTATTGGAAAGGTCAGAGTATTACCCTCAACTGATCACATGATTTTGTACTAAACCATATACATGTGGAAACTTCTAAGATATGGACATTAATAATTATACACCATGCTCAAATTGGCAATGGTGTTAAGATGCTAAATATTTACTTTTCTTCTGAAAATTCATCAGAACTTTCCTGGTAAGGGAACATTATGACATAATTATGTGTCTGTAGTCCATGTGGATTTCCAAAGCCAGAGTAGGTGTGACAAGGCTGTTAGGCAGGGGGCCAATGCCTGGAAGCACTCTGAGGAAAATAGGTTGTTGCTGAAGGTGAATTTTCTGGTTCTCTAATTGTATAATAAGCCTCTCAACAGAGGCTATTGAATTCTTTCAGGGTGTTTCTGAAAAAAATAGTCTTGATGATGGGAAGGTGGGTTTGGTGACCACCAAGGATTCCAACATTCAGGCTTCATCCTCCAGACAGTGGCCAAGAATCCTGCCCTGTCCTTAGGTAAGCCAGTCCTGAGAAAGCTAGATACAGTCTCCTTGTACCTGCTTAGTCCAAGAAGGGTGCAGATGTGGGGCTTCAGTTTGAGAGATGCATGACCAGCCATCTTGTTTACTGGGAAAATCTTAGGAAAACTGTGATGAGTTGATTATCTTACAAGAGACTTTTGATTCTGCCTTCTAGACCTTGTCAGTTGCTTCACTGGGTTACTTCAAGCAAATTTTAATTTCTTCATGTGCCGCATGAGCAGACTTTCATCTTACTGAAACCTTCCAGCTAGACAGGCTGTTGAGCCCTTTTGTTTGTACTTTGTGGTCTAAATATGTACAAAGAACAAAGATGGTTTTTATCATTGCTTTGATACACACCATCACTATCACCTTCTCTATTGCATTTTCTTCCAAAGGATGTTCACAGCTATGGTCTCATTTTGTTCTAACTGCTCTGTAAAGCAGAATTGAGAGCAAGAGATGAAAGTTAGAATAAGCCCCTGCTTTATAGAGGCACAAACAGAATCCTCTTGTGAGGTCCCAGTGAGTGGGCAAGTGGTCCTCTTCTCTGGACTGCTGCCCAACACCTCTTGCCTAGAGTCCTTGCATTTGAATAACCTTGAGTGCCGATGATTTTGAGTCCCATGATGTTTCTTGTGCCACCAGTCCTAGCTCTGACCTTTCTTGCAAAGGTAATATTTTTAGTGTTTCATAAGTAACACAAGCTCACAATCACAAGATGGAGTATTGCTATGAGAGGACACTGATGGGACTCTAAAGATGGAGTAATTGGCTGATAAGATAATGAGCCCTAAAGTGGATAATAGTATCGTACACTAAAGGGGATAATAGTATTGATCTGTCTTGTCAGGCCTGTTGGGAGGATTAGCTCACTGGCAATTGTAAAAAACATGCAATGAAGGAACATAAATGATAACACATTTGCAATTTACCTTGTCCTCTTTGGGATGACTCTCCCTAGAGTGATTTAAGTGGTCATTCAGACGCTATGGCAACCAAGACCAGCTCAATGGAACTCTTTGCCCCTATACTCCATGTGCAATTCTGTATGTTTTAACTCAATGATAAGGTGAAGACTTGCCTTTCTTTAAAAATTAAAAGTATAATAAGAAAGCATTTGACTTTTAAGCTACTAGTGGTAAACAAGAGTGTGAATGCTTTTAAGAACTCTAACTGAATATAACACTCTTATCTGTGGCCACAGAAGTCATTGGTGAGAGTCACCCTTAAGGCGAAAAATCAGAGATGGCAGAGAGAAGCTCCACCAAAGGGGAGCTCCAGAGAGACCATATAGAATCCATTGATTTTTGTGCTTCTGATCTGGAGTTCTCTGTGCTGCTACTAGGGAAATACTAGTCCTCTCTCACTCACTTCCATAGCCAGCTGGTATGGAAAAGGTTACCTGTTTTGTTTACACAATGTCATTATTGTAGTAATTACTGGTTTTAGAGTAGGTGTTCAATAAATGCTGACTAATTGATATGCTGGTGTTTGGGTGTGCATCATGTGCTTACTCATGGACAAGCTTTTCTGATTGTGCCAATACTTGTGCTTAGCCATCCACTTTCTGACCCTAGTCACTGGGGAAAAATAGATACATAAATGAAGTGATTTTCTGGGGGTCATACAACGTGAAAGTGGCAGAACCAAAATGGTTTCAGTGCTTCTGACACCATGCCTAGAGCTCCATCTACTCTGCTATTCTGTCTTCTATGCTGCAATCCAATCACAAGCACCCTTTTCTCCTTTTCTCCCTTGTTTATTTTCATTTTCTCTGGGCTCTTAGAAAGCAGTTTAGCTAAGTAGGCACTTAGCCATGGCAACTGTTCAAGGGAAGCCATTGTATAAGGGCTCTGCTGGTATTGCTAAGGGTGGCACAACCTTCCCAGTGCCCCAAGGGATGCCTGGAAACCTTCCTTTGCACAAAAAAGTAGTGAAGTCCACTTTGGTATTCTAGATGCCTACCTTTCCCTACCATGCGCTCAGTTTCTTCCTCCTGAAAGGCATTTTAAAGTAAAAGATTTAAAATTGCTTGGAAATTGAAGCAAGATTGCCTGGTTATTGATTCAAATTCTAGCAGGTCTGACTCAGGCTGTCTCACTTGTTACTGCCACCAGTTCTGATAGCTAACGAGGGATTCCAAGGAATTGGGCTGCAATCAAATGACCTAAGAAACCTTCCCACTTCCCCACTCTTATGCATAGAAATGTAATATCTCCAATTCACCTGAAGCTTTATACACATCTCAGGATGTTAACTGGAATTTCCGTTGTGTCCTCTCCATTCTAAGATTTGGCTTAACCTAATATTTAGGTTATTTGGTCCTGTATCTTAACAGAGTACAATAACCTCTGAATAGCCACAGAATGACAAGCGCTGGGTTTATCCAGCAATTCGGCAGATAAACACGGTGACTGTAACATTGGAAGCAATGCATTTGGGGATGTGATAAGGAATATGCTGTGGCACAAAAATCCTACACTTTGTGTCATCCTCTGCATAGAAAAAGAATCTGCATCTACAGCTTATAAGAAAAAAGGATATAAAAGAGGCAATAAGATAATAGCAGTAACAGTCTGCTTGTGTGCTAACGGGCTTGATACATAACCATATAGACCTGAATCTACTTATTTTCTAGGCTTCCTTTTGCAAATTTTCTTTGCTTGGTTTCTATGGAAACTGGAGATTGCACATGAGTTAGAGACACTCGGCAGTCTTTCCTGGCAGATGTGCCCATTTCAGATTTCTCTTTAAGTGATGTCATATTTTAAACAGTAACATTAAAAGAAAAATAATAATCCATGCACTGTACCCTCACCATCATTGCTGAGAAGGGCAGTGTTGATAGCTACCACTTAGGGAGTACTTGCTGTATTCTACGATATGATAACAATTTTATACCTTAACTCACTTAATTCTTCCAGGCATCCTGTGGGTTGGAATCAGTCAAAGCCCAACCAGGAGAATGGAAACTACTTTTTTTTTAATAGAAAGAATTCAATACAGGGAATTAGTTATGCATGCCACAGCAGAGCTGAAAAGCCATACAGGGATCCATGAGGCAGCTCAGGGAGCAGCTAAAATAAAAGCTACTGCCAATCTTGGGGTTGGAGAGCTCAGGGGAAGAGATCATGTTCCAAGGTCCAAAAACTGGGACCAAGTGGCTGGAACTGTCATGAAGAATGTATACAGAAGCTGAGGCCATGGAAGCAAGGACTATCTGGGGGGCACTGGAGCTGTGGAAGAGACTACTATCAGCACACCAAGAGATCAAGAGAAGAAGGAATGTCCTGCCTTCTCTCTTCCAGTTGCCCTCATATCTTCTGTCAAGGCCTCGTATTAGCTAAACCAGAGGACAAAGGGTCCTGGGAAATAAGTTCCCTTGCAATATAGAGAAGAGTAAAGGACGTGCAGGGACAGACAAGAGCAAACCAGCACGTGACGAACAGAGTACTACTATACTCATTTCATGGATGAGAAAACTGAGGCACAGTTAATCTTAAAACAAACACTTTCAAGTTAAATGTCCATGCTTTTAACCACTT
This sequence comes from Fukomys damarensis, assembly GCF_012274545.1. Classification (NCBI taxonomy): domain Eukaryota; kingdom Metazoa; phylum Chordata; class Mammalia; order Rodentia; family Bathyergidae; genus Fukomys; species Fukomys damarensis. The sequence continues at coordinate 10,417,181 of NW_022900944.1, read as the reverse complement.
TACGGCATCTCTTGTAGAGAGGAAAAGGCACAGGTGGTATTTCTACATCATATGCCCTTTACCTAAATAAGCTCAGTCAATTATATTAGTTGTGGGGCTCTGCATTTGAAGTCTCAAATTTATCCATTGAGGTGATTCTGAACATTTCTTTGATGCATGTTCATAATTCCAAGTGATTTAGCCCGACCCTACAAGGTCATTCATGCTTCCAGTCATAAAAATATGGAAAGGTTCACTTATTTCCTGACCTGGACTTGGGAGTTTGAGGAAGACAGAACTGAAGAGAAACCTTGCTCTTTTTATATTTGCTGGAGAACTGGACTATGATTCCAATTAGGTTATCCCAGAGAGATGATGGGGGGATCCCCAGCTCCCATTTACTCCTTTAATTTTTTAACCACATGCCATCATTGAACTTTTAAGAGTCCCTCTATGAGGGAAAACTAAAATTTTGTCAACTTCATCTTTTCTCTGAATTGAGAAGGGGACCATTAAGCAAGGGGACCTTGGCAAAACATGGTAAGAGTTTTACATGTAACAGGTATGCTAATCTCTTCTGTGAGGCTCTCAAGTTTCAGGAGGATTTACTTGAAAATCAAGGGTTCTTGATAACCAGCAATAGAGGAGAACATTTTTCAATAAGTGGTTCTACTTGTTTTCATTTAAATTTATGTTTTACATATAAAAAAAAACTCTGTGTTTGTAAGACCAGGCCTGTTAGTAGACAAATTCATGAGAACATGCTAATTATCTGTCTTTCTTATCAAGGGATCAAAAGTGCTTTCCCATTTAGTGACCCAGGAAGGGTAATGTTTTTCTCTCACTGAAACTCTGAAGCTACCTGGGAAAGGGCTTTACTCTGCTCTTTGCAGTCATAAAATAGTTTTGGCTAGTAACTAACTTTGATCTTAGAAAGTGAACAAATTGTAAGAAACTGAAGCAGGCAATGTGTTTTCTCTCCTATCCTCACTATTTAAATAATGTCTTCCAGAACTACTGAGATTTTCAAATGCTTTGCTATGAGTGGCAATGGATATTTAATGTCTAGGAGATCTTGATACTCACTTTCTTACCATTGATTTGAGATAAAACACATTTAAGGAGCAGAATATCTGTTGATTTTGTCATATGCTTAACTAAAGACAAGACAGAGAAATAGCAAATCCTTTGCCTTCCCTAAGTTTTTTCTAGTGCTTGTCCAGCCTGTACAGATCCTGATATGTATAAAGTTCTAGGTTCTACCTTAGAAAAGGTAATATAAAATTATGAATGCAAAATTAAACATTAAAATATTTGCTCATTTATAATGAGGAACGAGATGCCAATAGCCACCACTACAAAGCCATTTAGTACAAGGGGACAATGACAAAAAGGAGCTTGACACAAGAAAGACAAGAGCATTCTGACTGAAGCGAAAAGTTTGTCCTACAAAATTTACAAAACACGTGACTATGTAATCACATTGGTAGGGTCCCCTGTGGGCCCTTAAATGGGGACCATGCAAGTAATAAACTTAAATTTTCTTAGTTTCATGACAAATTTGCCTCTGATTTTATCAATCATCTTCATTAGTACTATTTCATTATTATCATCATCATCATTATCATTATTATTCCCGTATCACAAGGATACTAATGAGATAAGTAAAACATCCATACCTTGGAATATAACAGGGCAACAATTGATCATGTTTATTAACCATCACTGTACTTGATTCTCAAAAAGCAGAGCAGGAAGGCTGATTGGGCTGGACGGTTTTCTGAAGGACCTAGGCTTTTGGCTGGCACGCAGGGACTCTTCTATTCTTTTAATATTTGTGAATGTCCCTAGTCCTTTCAGGTGAAGACATGCAGTGACCAATATCCAGCACATAGAAATCCAGAAAGGGCAGAGGATATCTGACAAACTCATATTTGCTATTGCTTTTAGTCTGAATTGAAGGAAGTTTTGATGATTTAGATTATTTCCAGGTTATCTTGTTAAAACTCTAGGTATAAGAGTGGTTAAGAAGAAGAAGAAAATAACAAAGAACTTCAAATCTCTTTGTCAAGATGGTTTAGCATCCATCCATGTTGGTAAAGTGATCTACCTGCATCCAAATTATTCTACAGAGAAAAGCTTTCTGGGATATATGCAATGCAAAAGCTGAAACTTTCCTCTCCAGAACCAGCTAAAAAATGAAGTCCTTTTCCTTACTTACCTTATAGGAAGCTGACAAATATCAGCCAATTAAATTGGTACCAATGAGCAGCACCAGGAAGGGGAAGTTTTCATTATTCTATGAGGAAAAGATGGGGCAAAGGGCAGGTTCCTGAAGCAGGTAACACAAGGCTCCCCCATACCTTCTACAGAAAGCAGTGCCCCTCCAACTTCACATAGACTGGGGTAAGTGCAGCCACAAAGGCAGAGCCAGCTTGGTGTGGGACTAGCACCATGTCTGGAGTCCTGTGTACGATGGTAGCACAGGTATCCTGGTTCCTAAGACAAAACACCCACCTGTCTCCCTGAACCTGCCTCTCCTCCTGAAGCCAGCCCCTCAGCATAAAGATGGAAAGGTCCTCATACCATCAAGACACAAATGTGCAGCGCCGTCCAAGCTGAGTGGATGACCAGATGGCCTCCCAAGATGCCAGCAGAATCACTTTATTTGTGCTTCTGCACAAAGCTGAGCAAATCTGACTTGTAACTGTGCTGGGGCCTTGCCCTCCAAGAGCAGCCACATCCACCACCAACCTTGCATACTTCCCCTCCATTCTATTGTCTGAATTTCACACCTCTGCCCATCTATAGCACCCACCGAATCTTTCCAAACCCCACACATAATGGTCACTATTTCCTCTGACCCCTCATAACTTTTCATTTATTTTAAGAATTGAATTTTTTTTTACAGTGACTCACAGTTAGTCATATCTTTATTTCCACCCTACTGGTTGCTGTGTTTCCATTACATTTGCAAACACTTGCTGAATAAATGAATAAATGACATTCTGGAGTAAGAGGAGAAGGCCTCTGTATAGAACGTACCTGAGAAAGCCCAGGAAGACTGCTGGTAAATTTGGCAGGTGTTGAAAGGGACAGTGTGCTCTACTATAGCCTTAAGAAAAAGAAAGAGGGGTTCCAAAAGCAAATACTGATCTCTGATAATGTCTGCAGGCCCCTGATTGGTGGTCAGGACCCTTTGGGTTATAAGTGACAATCAGTGCAAATTGGTTTAGCAAGAAGGGAATTGTTGGCTTTCTTGGATGTTAAATATACTAAAATGGCTCACAGAATGGAAAGAAGAATTCCAGGAAACAAAATCCCAGGATAAGAAGTGGAACTCACTAAGGAGCCACAAATCACTCTTTTTCTTTTTTCTCCTCAAATCTGAATCTCAGATCCTTATGTTCACCTCACATTATATTGTTCTGTGTGTGTCTGTCACTCTACCCCCCGACACTCTTTCCATCTCATTTTCATTATGTCCCTATTTTAATAGCATTTTCTTTCACACTAGAAAAATTCTCTCCATATAACCGAGAAAATAGCTCCTAGCAACTCCAGACAAACCTTTAATGTTTTAAAACAGAAAAAGTAGCTTTCCGCCTCTAATCAGAAGATTGCATGGGAGGCACCTAATTAAGAAGCACTGAAGCCAGTGCTTTCACCCTTTGCATGAGTTGCTGTGTGCAGGGATAAAACATAGTTCTTGGCTCAACTGTGGGAGAAGAGGCCAGGCACCATGACTGACAACTCCACCAGGGCACTGTGGAAGTGTGAAACTCTACCTTTAGCAGCTCACTGCACTAGCAAAGACAAAGGCTCTGGGAAAGCAACAAAAAGGAGAGATGAAGGGAAAGGACTGAAAATAGCTTCAGGCAGAACAATGATATCAAGATTTTCCTGGTACCTAAAAAGAAGCCCTCTGAAACTTTCTGGGCTTCTATCTTCTAAGGACACCTCGTCTAAAATGACCTCAGGCCAGCACCTCCTTTAAATTGCTACCACTGGCCTAAGAGTTGGACCTCCAATGGCCACTCCACTTCTTGTGGACAATCAACCTTAGGTCAGTGGGACTCTGAGCCTTGCTGTGATGTGTGGGAAGCTTCAACCTTCCTTACCAATCAAGCCCCACTTGGTTAGACTTCCAAGGACTTGATTTTGTGCTCTGTTTTCATGTCTCACTTATAAGCCAAATGTAAAGATAATATCTATACTGTCTCTCTTAGAGGTTGTTGTGAAAAATCACATGCAGGAATGTGTGAAAGGGCACATGGCAAACTGTAAGGTACCATGCAAACTTATCTTGCTAATTTGAAGTTGTTTATCTGGTTTCCTGCAATCTCTTCATATCATCAGCACTAAATTTGTTTCCATTAGCCTCTTCTGCCTGAATAAAAATAAAATTATGCTTTGTAATTATTTTAAAAATTGTCACCCTTTATAAAATTGATATGCACATAGTTTTCAACGGTACTAGTTGAACAAATGTCTCATTAAAACTAGTGTCCTATGGTAGTCACCTACAGGAATCCCAGACATGTTTATGTCACATCACACTGATGCAAATATCTGAATATACTGTTTGTGCTTATCACTGCTTCAAAATTACAGTAGGCTTGCTTCTAGAGCAATGTGCTTATTGAAAGCATATACATTACTATATCACTGTTCTGTCTTCTAATATTTTTGCAACTGTATTTCAATGAAATTGGCTTCCTCTGTACTCTGTGCACTTAATATGCTTCATTTATTTTTCCCTTGAAATTATTTGTATTTTTTTTTCTAGAAGTCAGATTCGGAGCCTCTGTACATAGTAAGCAAACATTCTGCCACTGAGATATTCCTATAGCCCTTGAAAGTCTTTTAAAACCAGTATATAGTCAGCCATGGTGGCACATACCTGTAATCCTAGCCATATGGGAGGCTAATGGAGAACTGCAAGTTCAAGGCCAACCTGGACAACTTAGGGAGACTCTGTTTCAAAATAAAAATTAAAAAGCCAGGAGATGTAGCTTAGTGGCAAAGCACCTGCCTAGCGTGTACAAAGCTCTGGCTTTATTCCCCAGTACTGTATTGGAAGGTGGGGACAACTCAGGATGTAATATTATTTCTCCCACCACCACTACCCCTGCTGTTCATCAAGGGAAGAGGAGTTTTACTTTACATACTTTAAAACGTTATTGTTTTCATCTCTCCCATCTTCCTTTCCCCCAATGTTCTATAAATTTAAAAATGCATTAAATACAGTATTTTTTAGAAGACTAACATAATTCTGAGTAGGGGGACTGAAGGCTGAATCAGGTGGCCAGAGGGATCACCAGAGCCTTTAGCTAAATGTCACATGCTGAACCTCCTAGTTTCATCCTCTAATTTTCTAATCATTTTCTCCATTCACATATTTTTTTCTGTATTTTCCCCATAATTTACTGTTTGATCTTCTGATTCCATCTCCACGATAATCTTATTTCTGTTGGTTTTTTTTTTTTTTTTTT
>NW_022900944.1:10383970-10411661 GCF_012274545.1 Fukomys damarensis | reverse complement strand
TGTTGGTTTTTTTTTTTTTTTTTTAGACAATATCCTGGCCTTATACCATGGCTATTTTATCTTCTCATCCCTCTTAGGCTGTCCAGCCAATGGTGAGATTTCTTTCTGCTGTTCTTAGGCTGTCTGATCCCAAAGGGAAAGGTGCTACAAGTCCAGGAGTTCTGTAGCCAAGAGCAGGGCTTCTCAGCTGGTGGCTTCACTGTGGGGTCATAAAGAAGGGAGCAGCCATTTCATGTCAGAATCTCTGAGTCTTTCTCCTCTTAGGGAGTCTATATCTCCAGGGAGGAACCACTGATCCCCCACTTTCAGAAAGTGGGGATATAAGGGTCGGAATCCCAAGACATACCCAGAAGGAGAGAATTATACCCTAACCCTTATAGCTCCCCCTCCAGCTCACCACTGTTGACACTATTCACTCAACCTGAAGTCTCCCTGGTTCAAATATTCAGGGATTGAATCCCTACTTCCTGGTGCAGCAGGGAAAGAACAGCTGTTAGTTGTATGGACTGAAAAAAGAGATATCCAGAGAGAGAGAGAGAGAAAGAGAGATCTTCAATCCATCCAATGATGCCTCACTTCTTGCTTCTCTTCAGCTTTCCCCTCTGCCAAGCAAATACTCAGCTCTCCACTTCTCTGTTCCAAGAATTTATTTATCTTTCTCATCTTCTGTCATTTTCTTTCCACTTTTCTTGGTCCCTGTAGGTTTATGGTTTTTCTTTACCATCATTTTAGTGGTGTTTGGTAAGAGGGAAGAAATTACAGAGCATATACAAGAGAATATACAACCTGCCATGTTTACCCACAGCTTCTGCCTCCTGGTTTCCCATTTTAGCCCAAAGAATAACAAAAAGACACTATTGGCCCTTTTTTGATAAATGTTGGGAATGTGATATCCAACTTGGTATTGATATAACATAACCAGGAAAGGCAACAGCTGTCTCAACCTTGACTATCAGTTAAGGAGCTAGACTGTTGATGCCTACCCCCTACAATGACTAACCTGAAACTACAGGGCATGAACTCCAATGGGATAAAGGAAGGATGGAGCCCAACGTCCAAAATGGCAATCTTCAGGTGAAGCTGGAAGAACCATCATCCCCAGGCAGACTGCCTGGGCTGAGGGCACAGAGGTATGAGTCCTCACACCACTTCAACCACATCTACACACCTGACATTCCACTTAATATCCTCCTCCTGTCCTTCAATAAGACAGAAACATATTCTCCCTTCTCTGTATACATGGGTTCTGTGGTTGACATTGTTTTACCCACATATCCTTCTGGGGCATTTATATGTCCTCTGAGTGGTGCTCAAGTCATCTGTGTTCAAGCACAAGTTCCTGTAGTGTAGTCTGGTCTCTATGATCGCCACAGCACCCCATAGAAAATAAAAATGCACAGAAATGGTTTTTTTCAGCTTTAATTGAGTTTATTGGTACATTTTAGGGATACAGTACTGTTACATTCATTGTTGGGATCTTGTACCTCTACATGACAAGTCTTGGTTCTCATTTTTTCCCCTTGTCCCTGAGAAATGGTTTTTTGATGAAGAGATCAAACTAAGTTGAGAAGAACAGAAAAGAAACCTGGCAGGCTTCCTTGTAAAACAAAAGAGAGAATGCAAACATCTGAAATAATGTGAGCCTTGAGTAAATGTACAACTATCCTAACAGTGAGAGAAAACTTGTGCTTCTATAGCCCTGTTCTTCCAAGGATATCAAAGATCCTTTTTTTTTCTTTTTCTTTTTTCTTTTTTTTCATAAAAAAGGCAAGGGAACAAGATACAAATGTTTTTGGCCCTGTGAAGCAAGCCTATAGCAGTCAAGCTGTTACTTAAAGATATGGAAACATGGGTCCCTGGATGGACTACAGCTGGGGACACTTCAAAAGCTGGAGCTAGGAGGGGATGGAGAACTCCCAAAGCTTCATGGCAGGTGGGTCTCACTGCTGGATGGCCAAGAAGTTTCAAATTGCTGGCCTCCAAATTCTCCCCTGCCGTTCTACTAAATGTGTGCTTGATGCTGTTAAAGAATAAAATGTGGGAGACTGGGGCCTGGGGGTATAGCTCAGAGGTAGAGTGCTTGCACACACAAGGTCCTGGGTCCAATACCCAGTGACACTATCAGGGAGAAGGAGGAAGAAGAAGAAGAGGAGGAGAGAAGAAAGAGAAAAATCAAAGATGGAACAACTGAGGCACAGTGGGAGAAACTGAGTCTAGACAAGGTTTCTGTTTTGAGAGGAAAAAACAGAGTATTTTTAATTTGCATGTTTCTAATTAGATGGGTTTCCTATAATAGATATTAAAGTTATACAGAATATTTTGGGGGATCTGATTAAAAATCAGAGGTGAACTTTGGCTGAAATGCATTTTTATAGTATTAACCTAATGCTCTAAGCTCTAAGATTTTAAAAAGAAGAAGAAAATGCTCTGGCTATAGCTTCCTACTCTACTGATGAGAAAGTCCAGGGTTGTAAAATCTAATCTGAGCCACAGGCCTACTGCTACTAGTTAGAGCAAGGACTGGCCACACTGCCATGAAAAATGGCCGCAGTGAGTTACCTGTCCACCAGATGCCACATCATCTGAGTCTGCTTGGCCCTGCAACAGAGAGATCCAAAACCCAGAACCCCGCCAAGTCACAGGAGTCCAGATAATATCATAGAGAGAGCAGTAGTCAGAAGTGAAATTTTCCACAGGGGTAAAGTATCTTATTTGTGATAGCAATTATATATTAAATGATTATAAAATCTCCCCGCCTAAGAAATTTACTCTAAAAACAAACTACACAAACTACAAACAATTGGTTACCACTCATGAATGTGAAAAGAAGGCACAAGAGACAGATAAAACAACAGGTATTATAATTATCTTTTCTATATTTATTAAATCTCTACCCCAAAAATAAAATCACCTATAGGACCAGGGCTTCCCTGTAAAGATGTAGAGGTTGTACACTAAGAACTCCTGGGCACTCTCATGCTGTAGGGCCTTGATTTTAAATGGAACAACCCAGAGGTTTCCTATTTCCAAATGCTTTGGTCACAAAGCACCAGATAAAACCTCTTGATAAAGCCAGTTGAAGTATCCACCTGCAGTCTAAGGCACTACCCTCTGAATCTCTGATTAACCATCATTCTGGACAAGATTCTATTATCAGGAGTAAGAATGAAAGAAAGAAAGAGAAAGAAAGAAAGAGAGAAAGAAAGAAAGAAAGAAAGAAAGAAAGAAAGAAAGAAAGAAAGAAAGAAAGAAAGAAAGAAAGAAAGAAAGAAAGAGAAAGAAAGAGAAAAGAAAGAAAGAGAAAAGAAAGAAAGAAAGAAAGAAAGAAAGAAAGAAAGAAAGAAAGAAAGAAAGAAAGAAAGAAAGAAAGAAAGAAAGGAAAAGAGAGAGAGAAAGAGCTCTGATGTCCTTAGAAGAAAAATGCTATAGAAACATGAGTTTTTCTCTCACTTTCAGGAAATATATACATTTACCCACAATGCAGATTATTTCAAATGTTTGCAGTCTGTTTTTAACAAGGAATCCTGCCAGGTTTCTTTTCTGTTCTTCTTAACTTAATTTGATCTCTTCAGCAAAAAGCGAATGCTACAGAGTCTCTCCTCATAGGTCTGCGTCTATTTCTTCCCAGAGTCTGTAGCTTCCCCCAGCTGCTCTGTAGCAAAATAGCCAGAGCCCTCTGACCTGTAAAAGACACATCCTTAGAGCTTTCTCTCCCTCCCAGGTGCCACATGGCTCTCCAGCTTCTCTAAGCTGGGTGCCTCACTGGTACCACTGCTGCAAAGGTGCAGCTTAGCCATGGCTATGCTCTGAAGACCTGGGAAGAAGAGCCCAGAGTCTCACCCTTCTTCTCTACTTAACCCATCATCTGAGGTCAGCGACCACTGCTAATTTCACAGTATAACATGCAGACTAACTTTGTCCTGCCTAGTATCTGTTCAGATCTTGCAGCACAGCTAAAGGAAATTTGTCCTCAGATAAACACACCCAATACCTATGATAACAGGCCCCCCCATGCTGTTTCTCACACTTCTCTCTGAAGCACTTGGGCTCTGTAAACCCTGAGCCCTCACAAACCCAGCATGGTACATGCAGATGTGATATGATGACCACTACAATTAATATTTACAGCAGCCACACATTACACAGCCCACCCAAGCCTTAAACACGCTCAGAGATGTGAGTTTGAATATTCTTTAAAAAGTCTTTCAGAATCCAGCCTCTCCTCTTCCTGGTTGTAATCAATCTCCAGCAATGCTACTTGTGGTATTTCATTTCCTTCCCCCATCTTTGTTTTTTGTGAAGATAAAAGCAGTTTGAAATGAGGAGTTGAAATTACCTACATTTAGACCGCTCTGTTGGAAGTTGAAATCTCTTTGTTTTTTTTTCTTGATTTCTCTGCATATAAATAGTGTTATATAGAGTCGTCTTTCATGAGCACAGATAATGATGATACTTCCCCAAAAGGCAAATGAGAATGAAAATAATAATAATGATAATCTATCCATGAGCACAATGAGCCTTTGTAATTCTTTGGCCAGTCCTAGCTGGTGTCTGATTACTTCTCTCAGGTAGCTCATAGTTCTGAATCCTACCTGACCCTTATCCCCTCAGAATCACACAGTGGAGTATTGCAGAATAAAAATAGTAATACTGTAGTAACCACTCTGTCGGGTCTTGATTTATAGTAGTAACCACTTACTTCTTTAAGAACTTGTCTGATGGGCGCATTCTAAGCAGCTTCCATGTATTATCTCATTCAATCCTCCTGAAACTCTCTGGGGTCCATAATGACAATATCCCCATTTCACAGATGGAGAGACTGAAGCACTTGCCCCAGGTCACAGAGTTGGTTAGGGAGAAGGTCCCATGTATCCTAGTTTCAGAGCACACTTACATCATGAGACTGACAAGCCAGAGCTCAGTCAGCTGGAGGCAAAGCAAGGAGCAGCTCATTATAGTTAATCTACAGATAACTCCTTAAAGGTCGAGAGTACCTTATTCTGTGCAGGCAGCTATAACAAATAGGACCTGGGTGGCTGACAAACAACAGAAATGTACTGCTCACTATTTTGGAAGAAGGGAAGGCCAAGATCAAGGTGGGGGCAGGACCCACTTCTTGGGCTATAGATGCATCTTCTCACTGAGCCCTCACATGGTGGAGGGGCAAGGGAACTCAACTGAGCTTCTTTCATAATTTCAGCCATGAATACTCTGCCTTCATTATCTCATGACCTCTCAAAGACCCCACCTTCAAATGCCATCACATTAGGCATTAAGATTTAACATAGGGATTTTGGAAGGTCACAAATATTCAATTTATAGCATAGGGTCTCAGGAAAAAAAAAGTCCTGAATGTCCTAAGTCTCCCCATCCTGCCCTATGGTGGCAGCCCGCAACTAGCCATGGCAGAGCTCTGCACAACCTCAGAAATAAATGTACCTCTGAGTTCTCTCTGCACATGCAGTACTCCCACACCTTCACTCCCACCTACTGATCTTTCAAATACGGTCTACACTTTTGATACCAGGCAGCCATGAAAGTTTTGACAATCCATTACCTCTTTTTCATCTCCTGCACTATCCTCACATTCTTAACCAGTCCACATGTCCCTTATGCTAATTGCCCTTTCCAGAGTTAACATTTCCAAATGGCAAGATAAGTTCAGAGTCATTTAAAAGAAAAATACATGTATTTGAGACATTCTGTGGAAATGTTTGAGTTTTTTTTTTCTTTCTTTTTTTAAAATCTCATCTTACACTCCCTGCAGAAGTAGAAAGCTCAAGTGGCCTCTGGCTTCTTGTTTTTACCAGGGAAGCCACTTTCAGTCCAGTTCCCACTGTTGCATAACACAGGAGCTCAATTTACACCCTTCTATACAAAAGGACGGGTATTCCATTTTTGGTTTTATTTTTTGTTTTTTTTTTTTGTTTGTTTTTTTCTTTCCTCAAGAAAAACCTGCTATCTCAGTTTCAGGCTTAAGAAGACTTAGCAGACATCAGCCCCATAAGTGCTAGCATGCCATAGTCTTTTTCATCAGAGCTTCAATTTATCATGCTACTGTATAAACCAGTGCTACTTGGATAGGTGCCCACAACAATGAGCAGGGTGCCTTGTGTTTAGTGGAATTTAATAAAGATTTGTTGATGGACTGATTGATCCTGATCTTCTATATCAGTACAGCTTGAGTTCCTTAGATTTTTGTCAAGGAATTTGAACTAAGATTTAAAACTAGCTCTTTATGCACTAACTTCTCAATTCCCACAGTTCTTTGAGCCCAGAATCTTAGCACTTATTCTAATGTTCTCATGGTTAACCTGGAGGATCTAAGAGAACCGAGGGAGGTCTGAACTATAACAGACAAGAAAATCAAGAACTCCAGCACAAAGGGGAGAAGGCACAGCACAGTTGAACAATCTATGCTTATTAGCAGGCAGAATGCCCTGGGTTCAGTCCCCAGCACCAAAAAGAAAAAAGAAACAAAGAATTCCATCGTGATTATTAAAATCTTTGGAGCCAAGAATCCTGATTCTACCACTCATGAACCCCCTGCCTTTAAGTGAGTTACTGAGCATCTCTGTGCCATGAAGATGGCACCCTCATCCACACCAATTTGCAGAATGTCTGTCGGGATTAAATAAGGCAATGTGTGTTAGGCCCTTGAGGCAGTACCTGGCATGTAGAAAGCATCACTAGTGCTTTAAACAATTAGCTTAGCAATATAGCAAAGGAAACAGTACTGTACTTTTAATTTTAAGACAGTCTGGAGCTTGTGCCTGCCAATTAAGTTAACTCAAATAACCAGAACATTCAACATTTTCCCAACAAGTCAAAGATACTGGTGCACACAGTACAGACAAAAGTAATGAAGGTAGCAGATAGAGGGTTGGGATGTGTAATAAGAAAATTTAATCAGGATCACAAAACACCAGCCAAGCTGTATAAAATCATATCATAAATTTTTAAGGTGTAATTCCTACTTTGAGAGCAGATATACCATGAGAGCTACTTCAACATTTTTTTTTTCTGGTGCTGAGAATCAAACCCAAGGCCTCATACATGCTAGGCAGGCATTCTACCAGTAACCTACACCCCTAATTTTTCTTGGCAATGAGTAGGAAAAAAGCTTAGTAACTGTGTTGTTCCAGTTTTAGTAGCCAGATTTTAGAAAAATGAAGGGGGAGGGGTGGGTATACACAATTAGGCAGTAATTAAGGCCTTGTAAACACAGCTGTTAATAAAAAAACACAAGTATGGGAATTCTCAGAAAAAATTAAATGTAGCAAATCAGCAGGTTGGATGAAATGGATCCCCAGACAGTGAAAAAATTAGTAATAAACTTGTTGAACCACAAACAAGTCAGAAAAGTAATGGCGAGTGAGGATAAGGAAATTTTGCAACAGTGAGGTCAGGAGAGGGATGCCTGTTGGGTGGCTGAGTACCTTGTAGGGAAAGAGGAGCAGTAAAATGACAAGGGCAGAAGTGTCAGAGAACATCCCTTCCGGGCCCCATCAGTGTTCATAACACCATGTCCAGAAGATAGATCACTGTCAGGATTACAATGACCTGGATTATATAAAACACCATTTCAAGTATTTACTGTGTTCCTCTATGTCCAAGACAACAAGTCAAGTGAAAGATACAAAAATGAACAAAATGGGTCCTGGATCTCAGGAAACATTTGGACCACGGGGACCACAGCTGCCATAAACACAGTAACTCAAGGTAAAAGACAGTTGAATCTGGGGCAGAGATACATGCAGAGATAGGGACACAGATGAAAGGTGAATTTCCACGGAGCATCAGCGAAGGCTTCCTGCACCAGGCAGCATTTGAACCGCCGGTAAAGGATTAGGAAGAGAATGAAGGAGGGGTGAAGGGAGGGCAGGGATAAGGGGAAAAAATGAGAACCAAGGCCTGTCATGTAGAGGTACAAGATCCCAATAATGAATGTAACTGTACTGTATACCTAAAATGTACCAATAAACTCAATGAGGGAAAAAAAGGGATTAGGAAGAGTAAGAAAAGTGATTCAGGCAGGAGAATGGCATTCATTTCCAGTCATCCAACTATCCATCCACTTAAATAGTTACTGGGCACTTATTTTCTGCCAGGAAATGTCTAGTAGCTGATGACAGATTTTTTTTTTTTTTTTTTTTTTTTTGTACCAGGGATTGAACTCAGGGCCTTGCATTTGCAAGGCTGGCGGTGGAACCACTGAGATAAATCCCTGGCCCATGATGACAGAATTTTGAGTTTTATTTTCTAAGCAAAGAGTCCCTGCTGTATAGGAGCTATTAAAGGGGGCAAATATCAACCAAAGTGTCCAACCTTTAGACATCAATATAATATGGCCAAAGTCATGAGGGGTGTTCTGAGGTGCATCAAAAACTCTAACATGGGCCGGAGATTTAGCTCAGTGGTTCCGCTGCCTGCCTTGCAAGCCCAAGGACCAGAGTTCGATCCCTGGTGCCAAAAAAACTCTAACAGGAACATCTAACCTAGAGGAGAAATCAAAGATTTGCTGAGGAAATGATGTTAGAACTGAGATTTAGAGACATCCAGGCAGGAAGACGGGACTGTGACAATCCTGTCAGAAGAAGTAATAAGCTCAAGGTAAGAAAGAAATGTGATCAGCATAAACAGCTGAGGCCAGCCAGGCAGGCTGGAGTGATCCCAGAGGGCAGTGGTAAGTGAGAGACCAGACAAGAGTCAGTAGGGCAGGTGGGGTCTGGAGAATCTTAGTGAGAAGTCCTTGCCCTTGATTTTAAGCATTAAGTCTTGAAAATGTTTGAACTGGCATCCTTGTGTGGAGGGGAGGAAGGAGGTAGCAAGGTGAGAGTTTTATTTTGGAACAGTGGTCCAGCAGGGTTAGGTGGGTGGCCAGAACTGCGAAGGCAGCAAGTGGGCAGGGGGAGAACTGAAATCAGGAGATGTTTGGAGTGAGTCAACTAGACCAGAAGGAGAATTGTGGGGATAGGAGGTAGTAAAAAAGAGGGGAAGTTTTAAGGGTATCTCTGGCTTTTGGGACTAGATAGATCTTGTTCTCTAGATGAGGACAACAGGGTGGGGGTTCATTGTGATAGAAATGAGCTGTGGGGAGTCAGGGATATGAATATTTGCTTAATGTTATGTCTCCCTCAGTAAGCTCCCTGTGATATGGGCAGCCCCTTTTTACTGAAATTTATATCCTCAGCCACTTGGACACTACCTGACAGCAAGCAAGTGTTCAGCAACTGCTTGTTCATTAAGTGGATACTGGGCAGAGTGAGTGATTTTCATTTGGGGTGTGAAAGTTAAGGTGCAAGACTTCAAAGGAGATGTTAGGTACAAAGTTGGATATATGAGTTGCTGCTTAGGTAACAATGGGACAGAGCTACAGAAATGCCCATGGAAAATAGCTAAAGGAAGAAGATAAACACAACTTAGATTCAGCCTTTAGGAATTCCTACCTATCAGGCCAGGTAGCAGAGGAAAGCACATGCAGGAGAAAGAAAAGGTGTAGCCAAAGTCAGAGGGAGAGTTTCAAAGAGGAGGTCAATGATGTTAGTTGCAACTAAGATGAGAAGTGAAGAATGTCCTTTGGGTGCAGCAACACTGAGGTCATTGGTGACCTTTGCGGGAACTCTTTGTGGAGCAATGGGGTGGAAGGTTGGTTGGAGGCGGTAAGGAGCGGGAGGTGATAAAGTGATGACAGGAGTAAGACACAAGTCTCAAGGAAAAAGTAAGGAAGAAAAGAAGAGATGGGTGGGCAGGTGCTAAGCAAAAGCAGGGAAGTGCTGCACATATGTGAAAAGTAATGACAGCCTGACATAGCTCAAGTGGTGGTTCTCATGCTGTGCTGTTTTATTTTGCTCCCTCCCCTGACATTCCGCAATGGATGGTCATTAACAGAAATCAGAACATTGGGAAGAAAAGTTGATTTTGTTGGAGTGATGTTTGATTTTTAGAGACATTCATTTTGCAGGCCACTTACGGAGCAGGCAAAGGAAAAAAATGTCCATATGGCAGCTTGAAATGTGAACTGGGGACAATGTCAGCAAACCACAGCCACAGGACAAATCCAGCCTGCCACTTGTTTTTGTACAGCCAGGCCATGAGCTAAGAATGAACAGTTTTTAATATTCAAATGATTGAAAATTATTACAAGAAGAATAATACTTTTTGACATATAATAAGCACGTATCTCTATGAAATTTGAATTTCAGTATCCACATACTAAGTTTTATTGGCACACAGCCAGTAACACTCATTCATCATCACATTGTCTGCTGCTGTCTTTGCAGCGCTATGGCAGAGTTGAGCTACAACAGAGATCATTTGATCCATACAGTACGGGAAAAGTTTGCCAATCTCTAGACAGGGGCATGGGGCAGCAATCAAACAACTTCTGATCAGTCAATACATCATGGAAAAGAATTAAGTTAAAGGGAACCAGGCCACAGTGTGCATTAAGGAAAACAGGTGGCTACCATTTAGGGGTGTGGAGAAGATGGCAGCAGCATGATCTCTTAGGTTCTGTGATGGATATTTTCTCCCTCTCCCATGCGCCCTCTTGCTGACAGGTAAAGCATCCCAACACAGCACATATAAAGAGCACATCTTCGAAGGAAGGCCCCTGGAGATCTCTCCAGCCACCTGCTCGGGCGCACCTGGTGGGTCTGCGACCTCCCTGACTGTGCACCACCAGATCCAACAAGGAAGGCCCCTGGAGATCTCTCTAGCCACCTGCTCAGGCCCACCCAGCAGGTCCACAGCCTCCCCGACTGAAGCACCACCAGCTCCAGCAAGGAAGGTACTGCATGGGTGCTCCTGAAACACCTCCATGACCTGGACTCCCCCCCATTCTCAAACCTCCTGTTTGGGCCAGTCCTTGGACCCACTCTGCAGAGGCATAGGTGGTCATGAAGGGTATTTTTCTGAGCTCCCAACTTTGAACATCTTTAAAGAAAGGGAAGAGGAAACCTGTAATAGAACTGAGTGGAGTTCAACCCTGTGGGTTGGGAAACTCAATTTAGGCCTTGTGGACTGAGGTCAGTCTGAGTCATGGGGACCTGCCATTGGCTAGCTGAGATCAGGGGATTTGGTTCTGCACATGGCTCTACACGTGGTATAATATGACAACAGAGACATAGTCTGAAAGAGGCCCTTCAAATTCTTTTTTTTTTCCTTTCCTCATTCCACCCTGCAATTTCTTTCTTTTTTTCTGTCCTCTTTCCCCAACTCAGTCTCTTGCTCCACCATATTATCCCTCATCTCCCTTTTTATTCCTGCTCCTGCCCTAACTCAGACTTCTTCTTTTATCATTTTTTTCGGTTTTTCTTTATATTCTTTTCTCCTGTCATTTTACCTCACTCATGGCTCCATAGCTTCAAGGGAAGGCGAGCCCCTGTTACTGTTAGGGGATATATTCTTGTCCTTATTCCTGCACTCTGTCTATCCCCTTTGAAGTTAACAGTTTTGTAAAGATTGTATGGTCATTCTACGTACTCTGGCTTCACTTGAAACCTTCTCCAATTCTTTCACTTATCTACTCCTCTCATCCTAACTCAGTCTAAGCCCCCATTCTAAATGGTAAAGATGCTATATTGAAAAGCATATTCACTGAAAACATATTTTGGGCTGCTTCTTGATATTAATTTAATTCACATGGTTTAAAGGTGATAGATTAATGATTACCACAAGTGGTCAATTTGCAAGCTGTGCTTGATCCTATTGGGCTGCTGAATGTATCAAATGGGATAAAGGATTGTGATTGATTTTATGAGTTGTTTTCTCCGATATTATGAAAATGAGGATGTCTATGAGACATTAGAGACTCAAAAGCTAAAGCGCAACTATATCAGGAAGATTTAAGTAATAACCCAGAAATTAAATGAAGGACAACCCAACAACAAAAAATAAAAATGAGAAAACACTTAAGCAAGACACAAAGACAGACTTCCAGTTCACCAATGGCAAACAGTAGGGCAAATGAGGATGAAAAGTCTGATAGTGAACCAGCAGGACACCCACCCTGGACCCATAGCACAGGAGGTAACAAAACAGATCAATCATGCTCTATTCAAATAAAAAATAATTTCCCAGTTAACCATAGAGATGGTGAGCAAAATGGAAGTCATGATTCGAGACTCTAGAACAGAAACTGACAAAAAAATAGATGAGCTCAAGACCATGATAGAAGCCAAGAAGATTCAGCATAAGAAAGAAATGGAAACAATGAATGCCCAACAGAGGAAAGAAATGGAATCCATAAAACAGATTCAAACAGATATCCAGGAGATTAAAAACTATTGAAAGTGTACGCAACAGAATAAAAGATTGCGAAGATAGAATTTCAGATGTAGAAGATAGAATCGCAGTCAGTGACCATGAAAAAAGAGGTCTCTCAAAAACAGTAAGGGATCATGAGAAATCAATCCAACAACTTCTAGATGATGCAAAGAAAAATAACATAAGAATGATAGGAATCCATGAAATAGCAGGAGAAAACACAAATGACTTAAAAAAGCTCTTCACAGAATTAATGACAGAAAACTTCCCAAACAGAAGGGAAGAATTAGACATACAGATAAGTGAGGCATATAGAACTCCAACTAGCCACAATAATAAAAAAAAAAAACTACACCTAGACATATAATAATCAAGATTCCAGAAATCCAACAGAAAAACAAAATACTACAAGCAGTAAGAGAAAAGAAACAAATCACATGCAAAGGAAAGCCCATTAGAATCACAGCAGACTTTTCAACACAAACCCTTAGGTCAAGGAGAGCCTGGAGTGAGGTATTCCAAGTCCTAAAAGAAAAGAATCTCCAACCTAGACTTTTGTATCCTGCAAAACTCTCTTTCAAAATAGATGGGGAAATAAAATACTTCCACGACAAAGAGCACCTGAGAAATTTCATGAACACCAAACCAGCACTGCAAGGAATTCTAAACAATATCCTAGAAAAGGACAACGAAATTCACAATAACATGAGGCCCAACAGACCAAATCAAATAGGCAAGGCAAGAAACTAAAAGGAGATGGGAGAAAAAGTAAAAAGAGTCAACAAATGGACAAAAACATGACAAGAATAAGTCAAAATATATCAGTTGTAACCATCAATGTTAATGGCCTCAATTCACCAATCAAGAGAAACAGATTGGCAGAATGGATTAAGAAGCAAAATCCAACAATATGTTGTATACAAGAAACACACCTAGTGCAAAAGGAAGTCCATAGACTGAAAGTGAAAGGATGGAAAACAATTCTCCATGCGTCAGGAGTCCAGAAAAAAGCAGGGGTAGCAATCTTATTCTCAGATAAAGTAAATTTCAAACCAAAACTCATTAAGAGAGACAAAGAAGGACACTACATCCTTGTAAAGGGAACAATTCAAGAGGAAGAGCTGACAATCATAAACATATATGCACCAAATATAAATGCCCCCAACTATATAAAACAAATATTAAGTAACATGAAAAACCAAATAAGCACTAATACAATTGTAGTGGGGGATTTAAATACCCCACTATCACAAATTGACAGATCTACTAGGCAGAAAATCAACAATGAAATAATAGAACTGAACCAAGCTTTGGAACACATGGACTTAATAGATGTTTATAGAGTATTCCACCCCCAAAAACCAGAATATACATTCTTTTCGGCTGCACATGGATCATTCTCCAAAATAGACCACATATTGGCTCACAAAACAGGTCTGAATAAATGCAAAAGAATTGAAGTTATCCCCTGTATATTACCAGATCATAGTGCAACCAAGCTGGAAATCAATAGCGCAAGAAACTGTAGGAACTTCACAAGCACATGGAAACTGAACAACACTCTCCTGAATAATCAAAGGATTACAGAGGAAATTAAAGAAGAAATTAGACAGTTTCTACAAATAAATGAAAATGCCAATACAACATACAGGAATCTATGGGACACAATGAAGCAATTCTACGGGGAAAATTCATAACAGTGAATGCCCATACTAGGAAAACACAGCGAGCTCAAATAAACAACCTAATGATGAATCTTAGACTTCTAGAAAAACAAGAGCAAGAAAAACCCAAAGCTTCAACAAGAGAGGAAATTATAAAGATTTGAGCAGAAATCAATGAAATGGAAACTAAGAGAATGATATAAAAAATAAATGAAACAAAGAGTTGGTTTTTTGAAAGAATAAATAAAATTGACAAACCCTTAGCTAATCTTATCAAAAAAAGGAAAGAAAAGGCTCAGATCCATGCAATCAGGAATGAAAAAGGCAAAGTCATAACAGATCCAAAAGAAATCTAGAGGATCATTAACTTTGAGAACCTGTACTTTTGTATACAAGAAACACACCTAGTGCAAAAGGAAGCCCATAGACTGAAAGTGAAAGGATGGAAAGCAATTCTCCATGCGTCAGGAGCCCAGAAAAAAGCAGGGGTAGCAATCTTATTCGGAGACAAGTAAATTTCAAACCAAAATTCATTAAGAGAGACAAAGAAGGCCACTACAACCTTGTTAAGTGAACAATTCAGTTAAAGTAATCATAAGGGAGTAAAAAATTAGTAGCCAAGAGAAAAGCTTACCTCCTTAAATCTCTTTCTGTCCTTTATCATAAGTATAATTTTCAAAGCAAAATAAAATCTATGTACTTTGTCTTTTAGGGTGTCTTAACCATGTCCTCATTTCAGTCAACTAATACAGAGCATAAGCAAAATTTAAATAAAAGTCAGTTTGTCCCAAACCAGGGAAAGACACAACTAAAAAAGAGAACTACAGGCCAATCTCCTTAATGAATATATAGATGCAAAAATCCTTAATAAGATACTAGCAAACAGACTACAGAGGATTATCAAGAAGATCATACATCCTGACCAAGTCGGATTTATTCCAGGGATGCAAGGGTGGTTCAACATACATAAGTCAATAAATATAATACACTATATTAACATAGTCAAAGACAAAAACCATATGACCCTTTCAATAGATGCAGAAAAAGCATTTGACAAAATTCAACACCCATTCATTATAAAAAAAAACCTGCAAAAAACTGGAATAGATGGTCTATATCTCAACTTAATAAAGGTTATCTATGAAAAACCAACAGCCAACATCATATTAAATGGCCAAAAACTGAAAACCTTCACGTTAAAATTAGGAACAAGACAAGGATGCCCACTATCACCACTCCTCTTCGATATAGTTCTGGAAACATTAGCCACAGCAATTAGATAAGAGAAAGAAATTAAAGCAATAAAGATAGGAAAGGAAGAAGTTAAACTGTCATTATTTGCTGATGATATGATACTCTACACTGAAGACCCAAAAAACTCCACCAAAAGACTTCTTAGACTTAATTGACACTTTTGGCATAGTAGCTGGATACAAGGTCAACACCCAAAAATCAATAGCCTTCTTGTACACAAATAACAGACTCACTGAGAAAGAAATAAAGGAAATAATTCCTTTCACAATAGCACCCAAAAATATGAAGTATCTGGGAATCAATCTAACAAAAGAAGCAAAAGATCTCTACACTGAAAACTACAGCACTCTGAAAAAAGAAAAAAAACAGAAAGATATCCCCTGCTCCTGGGTAGGAAGAATCAACATAGTGAAAAAGGCCATACTATCAAAACTGCTATACAGATTCAATGCAATACCAATTGAAATTCCAGCACTATATTTCACAGAACTAGAAAAAAGAATCCAAAAATTCATTTGGAAACATAAAAGATCTAGAATAGCAAAAGCCATCCTAGGCAACAGACACATGGCAGCAAGTATAACAATTCCCAGTTTGAAACTATACTACAAAGCCACTGTGATAAAAAAAAAAACAGCATGGTACTGGCAAAGAAACAGGCCTGAGGATCAGTGGAACAGACTGGAAGACACAAAACAAATCCAGAGGTACTCAGCTACCTCATCTTTAACAAAGGAGCTGACCATCCTCAGTGGAGGAAAGATAGCCTCTTTAATAAATGGTTTTAAAAAAACTGGATCTCAACCTACCACAGATTAAAACTGGACCCTTATCTTTCACCATGCACTAAATTAAAATCCAAGGGGATTAAAGATCTAAATATTAAAACAGAAACACTAAACTTGCTGGAAGGTAAGTTAGGCAGAACTCTGGAAGACATTGGCATAGGAAAAGACTTCATGAACAAATCCTCAGTAGCACAGGAACTAGCAGAAAGAATTAACAACTGGGATCTCATCTTATTAAAAAGCTTCTGTACTGCAAAAGAAACCATCAGCAGAACTAAGAGACAACCTACAAATTGGGAAAAAATTTTTATCAGCTGCTCCTCAGACAAAGGACTATTATCTACAATATATAAAGAATTCAAAACAATCAGTCCCCCCAAATATAAAGGCCCAATTCAAAAATGGGCATCCAAAGTGAACAGACATTTCTCAGACAAAGATGTAAAAGCAGCAAGTAAATATATGAAAAAATGTTCCACATCACTAGTCATTTGAGAGATGCAGATGAAAACAACACTGAGATTCCACCTCACCCCGACAAAGAATGGCTGCTATCAAGAAATCACACAATAACAAATGTTGGCGGGGTTGTGGAGAGAAAGGAACCCTTCTCCATTGTTGGTGGGAGTGCAGACTGGTGCAACCACTATGGAAATCAATATGGAGATACCTCAAAGAGCTTGGACAGGAGGTTCCATTTGACCCAGCCATCCCTCTGCTGGGTATCTTTCCAAAAGAAACAAAAGAATCATATCACAGTGATGTATGCACATCCATGTTTATAGCGGTACAGTTTGTAATAGCTAAAACTTGGAAACAGCTCATTTGCCCATCAGTTGGAAACTGGATAAAGAAGATGTGGTTTTTCTATAAAATGGAATATTACTCAGCCATAAAGAATGAGAAAATAGATTCATTCATAGCAAAATGGATACATATTGAAGATATACTCCTAAATGAAATAAATACATCACACATGTATAAATACCAAATAGTCTCTCTGGTGTTAATAAGCTGTAGTAATACATAAGATCCTAATAAGATTACTGACATTGCGAAATGGGAAGAAAGGGGCTAAAGGTGTAGGGAAGGTGGGATGGGTAGGTGAAAGATAATAAGGGAAAAGAAAAAAATGTCAGATAATGAAAAGATGGAAATAAAGTGTTTGTAGATGGGGAGGGGAGGAGGGGTTGAACGGAGGGCAGGGACAAGGGGAAAAAATGAGAACCAAGACCTGTCATGTAAAGGTATAGGATCCCAACAATGAATGTAACTGTACTGTATCCCTAAAATGTACCAATAAACTCAAAGCTGAAAAAAAAAAAAAGAGCACATCTTTCAGGATGCATGCCTTCCACCAAGTCTCCAGCTATCCCAGGCAAACGAAGGTGCCTGTACTTCTGTTTCAGCACTCAGAACCATAGTAATTACACAATTATTTGTAGAACTCTTGGTTGAATGTCTGTCTCTCACACTGGACCTGAAGGCACTGTGGTGATGAGTAAGAGATGTGGCTCTGAAAACAGGCTGTTTAGTCCAGTGCTGCCTCTTGTCATATGCTGGCTGGCAACCACAATTCACTTTCAGTTTTCTCATCAGTAAAATGGGGACAGTGTGAATCTGTACCTTTCAGGGTTGGAAGGATTCAATGAGATAATTCGTGCTCAGTGCTTGGAGGAGTCCTGTGTTGTCCTGGTTCTTGGTATGTGTGTCGTGATCTGTAGCTATTTGGATGGGGCAGAACAAGAAAAGTGGGAGAAAACAAACTTGAATTTCAGTGCAAATAGGTAGATAGTAAATGGGAAACACAAGAAGGAGGGGGGTTGGGGAATTTCTCGTGTTTGAGGTGTCTGCAGACAAGTAGCAATGCAAGTGGACAAGAGGAAATGGAGTTCAACAGGACTTGTGGGTAAGGGAGGATACTGGAGAAATGTGGACAAGACTTTAAGTAGCTGAGGGGGAAACAACAGTTGTTGGGCTGTGTTTAGGGCCTAAGTATAAATGCTCTGGTATTTTTCATTGGTACTGGGTGTTAATCTACCTACACCTTGACAGATGGGACTGTTATTTGTTGACTTGCAGATCTGTAATACTTACAGCATAGCACCTAGCATATAGTAGATGCTCGATAAATATTCAACAAATGATTTAGGAAAGGAATGAGGGAGAAGAGAGACAGCCATATTAACTTGATATTCACAAGGCTTGCAACAAATGCTGTGGCCCACCCTGACATCACTAACAGTCTTCTTACACGATGACAGCTTCCCACTTCAAATACCTGTGTCTCGTTACCTAAGGGAATTCTTTGGTGACAGCAGCAAGCCAGCCCATGCATGGGGCAGGATAAAAGTTCAAGAAGGTAAGGCCCTAGAAAAGAGCCACTTTTAACAACTTTGAGGAATGGCAGTTGGTGGATGAATATCCAGCACCTCCACTCATCAGCCAGATGTGAGCCATGCTCTTGCCAAGGAACTGCGTCCCAGGTATCCTTACTGGATCCATGATCACCACATAGCAGCCAGAATCCAGGTTCACAGGAGGGTGAATGCTACAGTAAAGTAGTCAGAGGGGCTCCCAAGCATCTGATCCCCAAGGCCTCAAAATGGGACAAGGAGACCTTAGCTTTTGGGGTATCTACTTGGACATAGTGGCCTGACCCTCCCAGTCTGGGTCCCTCTAGAAAGCAGCCTCCCAGAAGCAGACTGATGTATAGCCAGGCACAGATGAAGATGTAAGACAGCTCTGGAAATCATGGACAAGCCACCATAGAGTCATCTCTTATCTGGACCAAAGGAAGTAATTATCCATCTGCTTGTCTCAGAGGATCTAAGAGATGAGAAGGGATAGCGCTTTTTAAAGACAGGGCTCTAGAGATATAGGAGGGGGACATTACCAAAGCACCCTTGGGCTCAATTTCCCCCAAAAGCTATGAGTGGGTACGTCTCAGCTGCTAGTAAATGTCACTTTCCCTGATGTGCCTGCCTCACCTGAGAAACACTGAAGAAGTAGAGACTGTGCAGTGCCCTTCCTACTACTCCCCACCAAGTATTTTCCTTTTTGTTTGTTAGGATTGGGAGAGCAAAATCATAAGAAGGAGCCAGTAGATGTCTACCTATTCTGCTTCTAGCAACTGGTCCTTTTTATATTCCTCTTTAAAACCTTCTTAGCAACCACTCTAAAAGTAAAATATCCTCACTCCTATAAAAGAAAGAAATATAGGTCCTGGGGAGATAAATTAATGAGCAGTACAACGAGAATTTAAAAATGAAATGTCTAGGTGGCTCCGAGACTGTGGGCTTTCCACTGTGCCACACCCAGCTCATATGGAGTCTGGAAAATCCCCCCGGTGATATTATTTTAATGACACCCACAGATCCTTCCAAGAAGAAAACAACCAGCATGTTGAGAACATATAGGCCTTCTCTACTAATTGAATATAAATAGTCTAGGGCCAGGGATTTAGCTCAGTAGTTCCACCACCGGCCTTGCAAGCACAAGGTCTTTAGTTTGATCCCCGATACCAAGAAAAAAACAAAAAAAGGGAGAGAGAGAGTATAGTCTAATTTAGCACCTATAATCCCTTAGCTGATTGAATCCAACTTCTCTCCAGACCAACCCTCACTGTCTCTAGAGTGCCAATAGGGAGGGAACTCCAGGTGTTCGGATATTTCAGACCACAAGAAGTTAACCTAGAATGAGGACAGGAAAATGAAATTCACGAAGATCCAGAGAGAATACAGGATGCAACCACAGAAACCACAAAGGGAGGTACAGCCTGTTCTGTTCCTTCTCTAACTACAGAGAAATGTATGTGTCTCAACACTAACTTTTGATAAGGACATTGGAAATTGCCTGTGCCAATGCATTCAAAGTAATGAGTCAACATACTCATTTTCCCTTTTTTCCTCCCTCTTGTGACCTATAAACCTTCAAGGTTGTCATCATTGTCCTGTACGTGAGGAAAATCATGATAGTGCTGCTTTGTTTTGTCCTCTTTTCCTAGACTTTCATATCTGAAGTTTCCCTGGGTTTGGCAGTCACCTCCCCTCTTCTTTACCTTTATCTTTCCAAATCCATTATCTTATACTCCTGTTAACATATTGGTTCAGATAACTAAATGAATCTTCCTTAGTTAACCGTTCTCTTGGACTGATGAGTCGTGACCAGAAGAAGTTAACCGTTCTCTTGGACTGATGAGTCGTGACCAGAAGATAGAATAAATTCAGAGTCCACTCACTCACTCCTAAGGACAGTAATGACATGGTAGTGACTGGATTCCCCCATGAACTTGGCCTTGAATGAACTTATTATGATGGTTCCTGGTCACAGTGACTGAGTGGTAGCCTTGGAGCTTACAGACAAAAGGCAATAATTTTTAAAACCTTATAATCATGAAATGTATTCCCAAAACCATGAATGTATTCCCAAAGAAGAGATCCAACCTCTCCAGGGCTTTGCTCTTTCAAGAAACTCCTGTTCCAGTGTCATGTTTTGTCCTAGAATACCTGCAAAACATTGCAGGTGGGCAGACCTTTAGGATTTCTCTAATTCTGTTTGTTCTCAGCACTTGTAAACTCTGTGATAACTATTAGAAGTTGATTTAAAAGTGATCACTTCTGGATACGATAGAAGCACTGTTACCAACTAGCTATACCATTATAAATCTTTACAATACTGGGTAAAATGTATGAAATAACTATTTTCAGGTTTTATACAGTGAGCAAGTCTAAGTGACAGGAAACAATTGATATGAGCCCCTAGCTTTCTGATGATAGGCTTTTACCAGAACCCAGGACAGAGATAGGGAAGCCAAGCAGAGCACAAAATTTCTCATGATGAAGAAATAAATCAAAGTTAGAGGATCCAGAATGTGAGGGACAGAGTAACAAAGAAGTAGCTACAAAGAGAGTTTCAGATACTTCCGTAGATGACCCTGAATCTTTGCATGAATAAAAGCTGCATATTTGTAGGCTTAATCCGTAAGACAACACAGAGAAAACCCTCCAGATAAAGAACAACCACCAGAGAGCTGTAATTTGAAAAGCTACCAAAACCTACATATGTGTGGCTGGAGGCATTCAAGGTCCAGCTAACTAAATTGACCGGATGGGATTAAGATCATATTAGACATTGTAGAAGGCAACATGAGTGAACTTGAAGACAATAGAAACAATCCATTGCAAAATACAGATGGAAAAAAGAGGCCAAAAGAATGAAGAAAACTGGTAGAACCCCAAATAATTCAATAGAGACACTACAAAGCCTCTTATCTTAGAAGTGGTGACAAACTAGATCCATTAACAGAACCAAATGGGTATTCACTTAACAACAGTAAATTAACTGCCTGCTAGAACAAAACTCAACAATCTCTAAAAGAACACAACAAATCCAATCAACAACTTCACAACATTGTGCATGCAATCAAAAAAACTATTAGACATGAAAAAGTAGGAAAATCTGAGCCTTAAATCAGAAACAAAATCAATTTTGGGAATAGACCAGAAATAACAGAGGTATTAAACATAGCCGACAACAAATTGAAAACAGAAATATTTCCAAAGAGTTTTTTAAAAAATGAAACAAATGAAAAGAGGAATGGAAACTATTTTTAAAACCCAAATAGAATTTCTAGGGCACAAAGTACAATATCTGCAATTTAAAAATTGTGGGCCGTGGATTTAGCTCAGTGGTGCCACCACCTGCCTCACAAGCACAAGGATCCAAGTTCAATCCCCAGTACCAAAAATAAAATAAAAAATAAAAATTGACTGGATGGGATTAAGATCATGCGAGACACTGTAGAAGGCAACACAAGTGAACTTGAAGACAATAGAAACAATCCATTGCAAAATACATATGGAAAAAGAGGCAAAAAAATGAAGACAGTCTAAACTATTTGTGGAAGAATACTAACCAGTCTAACATTTAACTGAAGTCCTTTAAATACAGGAAGGGGAGAAAAATAAATATTTGAAGAAAAATGAAAATTTTACATGTCTGATGAAAACTAGTCAAAGATATTAGCTTAATAAACATCAAACTGGATAAATATAAAGAAAATCACACCAACAAATAACATAATTGAATATGCTGCAAACTAATTGTAAAGAAATCTTCAAAGCAGTAGGTGAAGACACATTACAAGCAGGAAAAAGTGAGAATCATTGATGACTTATAAATAATGCATGTGAAAAGACAATGGAATGATACTTTTTAATCATGAAAGAAAAAGTGTCAATATAGTTTCTATGGCCAGTGAAAATATCCTTCAAGAATGAAGAGCAATATGAAAAAGTGAAAAAATTGAAATAAAGTGTTTGTAAGTGGGGAGGGGAGGAGGGGGTGAAGGGAGGGCAGGGACAAGGGGAAAAATGAGAACCAAGACCTTCATGTAAAGGTACAAGATCCCAATGATGAATGTAACTGTACTGTATACCTAAAATGTACCAATAAACGCAATGAGAGAGAGAAAAAAAAAGAATGAGGAGCAAAATTCTGAGAAAATCTATTGCCAGCTGTATTCCAGCCAAAGAAAAACAATTCTAAGCAAAAACTCAGGTTTTTGTCATTTAAAATTCCTTTAAAATATAATTGTCTAAAGCAAAAATAAGAATGATGTATTATGAGTTTAATATATGGAGAAGTGAATGTATAATAATAATAACATATAGCACAAGAAAGGAACTGGAAGTATATTGTTTTAAGGGTCTTACATTATATGTAAAGTGGTATTTTTTAAGGTAGACTTTGGTAGCTAAAGACACATATTGCAATACCAAGAAGCACTAAGCTAAATAGAGAAATATAGCACTAAGCTAAACATAGAGAAATAAAAATAAAGTTAAAATAATAATAAATTTTTAAATAAAATTAATTAACAAAATGAGACACAATATAATAAACAGAATGTAAAAATTCAATTAATTCAGGAAAAGGCTAACATCAAAGGAAAATAATTTAAAAAATGAGAGAGAGAATTATCAAGATGATAGACTAAAACCAACCACTTCCATAACTACCTTACATGTAAATGGAATGAAACATAGAATTATAATGCACAAGTTGTCAGACTGAACAAAAAAGTAAGATCTAGCTATACTCTTTAAGAAATTCACCTTATACATAAAAACATACATAGAAGTAAAATATGGGGATATGATGCACCACTAAGCATTATAGCTGGAGAAGATATATTTGTAACAGATGGAGTAGACTTTACAGAGAGATACAGTGAGACATTTCATACCTATAAAGAGGTCTAGTTAACAAGGCAAGAAGATAAAACAAACTTGAATAGATATTCATAAACAAAAATTGACAGGAATGAAAAAAGAAATAGGCAAATTTAAATTACAGTTGGAGTTTTCAACACTCCTCTCAATAATTCACAGGACAAGTAGACAGAAAATCAATGAAAAAATAGATGGCTTGAACATCACTGTCAACCAACCTGATCTAAATGACATTCACTCACTAAGTACAAAATGTACATTCTTTTCAAGTACACATGGAACATTCAACAAAACAGACCATAAATGTAAAAACTAAAACTATAATACTCTTAGGAGAAAACTTATGAGAATAGTCACACAACTTAGAGAAGATAAGAATTTCATAGAACATAAAACATTAATCATATAAAAATGACTAATAATCATAAAAGTGGATTAAAAATAAGTTAGATTTCACCAAAATTTTTAAATTCTTATCTTCACAGACATCACTAATATAATAAAAAGACAACTCTAGGAGAAATTAAACTACATATATTTGATAGGACTCATATAAATATAGAAGGAACTTACAACTCAATAATCAAAAAGAAATAATCTGGAGGGTAGGGGAAAGGAAAGAAGGGAAAAGAAAAAATATGAGAAAAGTAAAAAATGGAAACAAAGGATTCGTAAATAGGGAAGGCAGGAGGGGGTGAAGGGAGGCAGGGGAATGGGGGAAAAATAAGAACCAAGGTACATCATGTAAAAGTACAAGAGCCCAATGATGAATGTAACAGTACTGTATGTCTAAAAAAATCAATAAACTTAATGAAATAAATAAAAATGGGAAAAAAAACAAAAAAAAAGAAATAATAAAAAACTATAAACAGGTATATATTTCAACATACACTTCAGAAAGGAAAACATATGAATCGTCAATGAGTTATCTTATTAAAGTTCAATGTCTTCTTCATCAGGGAAATTCAAATTAAAACCATAACGAGATGCCACTATATACACATTAAAATTTTAAAAACTGACAATACCAAGTGTTGGTGAAGATATGGAGTAAATGGAACTCTCATACATTGCTAGTGGGGGTATAAAATGGAAGTTACTCCAGAAACAGTCTGATCATTTCAAGTAAAGTTAAATATAACTTGCTATATGATCTAGAAATTTCCCTGCTAGCTATGTACCCAAGAAAAAGAAAACATTCACACAAAGACTTCTGCACAAACTTTCTTAGTCACTTTATTCATAGTAGTCATATATTATAAACAGCCCCAAATACCCTCAACAAGTGACTAAATAAACAGTTTTGGCATATCTATAAAATGGAATATTACTCAGCAACAAAAAATAATGAACTATCGATACACAAAATATGGAGGAATCTCTAAAACATTGTTCTGAGCAAAAGGAACCTGACACAAAAGACTGGACTACACTTTGTGATTAGATTTATGTGGAGTTCAAAAGCAGACAAAATTAATCTCTAATAACAGAAATCCAGAGAATGGTTGCCTGAGTCATGAATAGAGAAACTGTAAAAGGGCTGAGAGAACTTCTAAGGTGATGTAAATCTTCTATATCTTCTTGTGGTAGTAGCTAATTATTGTTGTATACATTTATCAAAACGTATCAAACTGAAAACCTGAAGCAAGTGCATTTTGTTGTATGTATGTGATACCTCAATAAAATTGTGTTTTATGAGAAGTTTTGACTTCAAGATGCTGCAATCCAGATGAGTAAACTGAAGTGGACATACAGGGATACACTCCATAGTCCCACACAAACTAGAGAGGCATTCTGCACAAAGGTGCTACTGCGAATCTGAGGTGAGAGAAGTGGGTAAAGGACAAATCAGTAAAAGTGTGAGGTAGGAACTCAACCAGGAATTTAAAGGAAAGGAGAAATCTGAGGCATAGAGAAAAGATTTGAAGTTTGCAAGGTATGATTCAGCATAATGAGGTGGTAGCATCCGTGGTCTGCATGGGATCATACAAAAAATTGGTACAGCTGATTCAGGTGAAGATAGGGGAATGAAAGTATAAGGATTTGAAGGCCATGCAAAGGATGTATAAGGCTAGAACTGGACATTCTTGTGAATCCCACATGGGACAGTGGTAGCACAAGAGTGATTTGACTGTGGCAAGGAACCTGAGGTCAGGAATCCAGGAAGAAGTCTCTTGAAAGTGTACAGAAATGAATTGATGGGGACCTGCTCTAGTGGGATGTCCTTGGGATACAAAGGGGAAAGTGATGAGCACAAGCCCTTTGAGAAAAGTGCTCTCTTTCATAACTTTCTAAGCATGCAGAGGCAGCCAGGCTCAATCAGGGGAGGTCCAGATGAAGTCAATCGCCTGAGCACCAAGCTTGGCTCCACCACAGTGAAATCTGGGCAAATTTCTTAAGCAATCCACACCTTGGTTTCCTTATTTGGAAGATGGAAGCAATAACTCCAAACTTGGAGGTTATTGAGAGGAATAGAAGTGAGGTAAGTAAAGCGCCTGGTACTTCAGTAGATAATAAATAGACATTATGACTGTAGGTAATATAATTAGTCCAAAGTTCATCAGACATTTCTGGGATCATTTTATTTCTGACCTTTTGGACTCAGGGATAAAGTCACAGCCACCCTGGAAGTGTGAATAGGTACACTAGTCATCAAGAACAAGTAACAACAGGTATAGATATCAGATGTGTGTTATATGTGAGCCACATAGAGAGTGAGGTGGATCCTTTTTACCAAATAACAATGGGTCAGGGGCCTGATTTCAGAAATTTGGGCCAAGAGGTGTATAATTTGGAGTTTCTCCACTGGGAGAAGGATGACTTTTTAATTTTCAAATTGACTGTGAGTAGCCTACTTAGTCCAGCAGCTCCCTCATTAAGTGGGCTCCTTGACATTTTGACACAGGTAACAATGGCCCTCAGGAAATCCTAGGAGACCGTTGCTCCAGAATCTCATGTCTAGGTAGGGACAGGCAGTGAGGGTGTTTGGCAAGCGCTGAGACTCTATTCTTTACAAGGCAGGCACTAGGCTACATGTTTTAGCCTGATTGTCTGATATTACCATCCATTTATTAACTGAGTTCCAATAAGCAATGTCAGAGATGTCAAATAAGATGTCAGAGATGCACTGGGACTAGGGAGAAAGAAAATTAAATAGATCATTACCACGGTATGATAAGTACCACCATAGAACAGGACCACAGCAGAAAACCAGCACCTATCCTGGTCTGGACAGTGAGGGTGCAAGAAATCATCTCAGAAGTGAGACAAAAGTGGGACACTAAACCACAACTAGCAAGCATGTTAACCAGGGGAAAGGGAGGAGGAGATGGGGACTAGGGGAGTACAGCATTCCAGGCAGAGGAAGGAGCATTTGCAGGGACCTAGCAATAAAAGAGACAGAGAGTTCATTAGGGGAATCACCAGCAGTTCCCTGTGTACAGAGAGGAAAAGGTCTGCATCAACAAGCAGAGGCCTACTCATGAAGGATTGGTGCACCTGGAAAAGAGTAACAGATTTAGCAAATAAATACACAGGGTGCTAAACCCAATTTGTGGTGTTGATCAAGGTTTACAATGAAAGTGATAAGTAATGTGGGTAACATATAAACCCTTAAAAATTTGGGATGAGATGGGCACTTTGCCACTGTGGTCTCCTACCCCAAAATACATCACCCCACCCAACTGTGAGAAAATATCAGACAGACCCAAATTAAGGGTCAGTCTACAAAACACCTCACCAGTACTCCTCAAAACTACCAAGGTCATCAAAAACAAGGAAAATCTGAGACGCTGTCATAGCCAAGAGAACCCTAAGAAGGCATGACAACTAACTATGATGTATGATGCAGTATGCAGGATGAGACTCTGGAACAGAAAAAGACACAAGGGGAAACTAAGGACATCTAACAAAGTATGGACTTTAATGATAATATCAATATATCAATATCAATATATCATGTGACATAATAATAGGTAAAAATGGGTGCAGGAATATGGTTAATTTCTGTACCATCTTCATAATTTTTCCATAAATCTAAAATGAATTTAAAACAAAGTTTATTTAAAAATATAGGAAGCACAGTTAAATCTGGGCTTTAGTTTAACAATGATTTTTCTTAGTATAAGTACATCAAATGCAATAATTGGAGCATACTTATACTAAACTTATCCATCTTTGAATGGAAACTCAAATTTTACTGGGCACCCTGGCAACTGTGCCTGAAAAGGAGCTTACCTTGGGAATAGTAGGAAGGCAGTAAGGAAAGTCATAGCCAGGAAGGTACACGATATACAACTTCCAGCACTGACGTATAGATGAGGAAACAGGCTCCATGATTTCACCAGTCACCCAGATAGCTTAGTGGGGGAGCCAGCATGTGAACACGGGTCTGTCTCACCCCAAATCCATGTCTATCCATTGCACCCCCATACCTCACAATACTCTTTTATAAACATCCATAAGAATTCATTCTTTTTTT
>NW_022900944.1:10380447-10383923 GCF_012274545.1 Fukomys damarensis | reverse complement strand
TAGGTATACAGTACAGTTACAGTCATTACTGGGATCTTGTACCTTTACATGACAGGTCTTGGTTCTCATTTTTCCCCTTGTCCCTGCCCTCCCTTCACCCCCTCCTCCCCTCCCCATTTACAAACACTTTATTTCCATTTTTTCATTTTCTCACATTTTTTCCTTTTCCCTTATTCTCCTTCCCTACCCTTCCCACTTTCCCTACACCTTTAGCCCTTTTCTTCCTATTTCACATTGTTAATTATCCCATTAGGATCTTGAGTACTATTATAGTTTTTCACACCAGAGAAACTATTCAGTATTTATACATGTGTGACTTATTTATTTCACTTAGGAGTATATCCTGAAAATGTATCCATTTTCCTATGAATGACTCTAATTTCTCATTCTTTGTGAAGAATTAATTCTTGCTGGCAAAGAATGAAGGAAGGTTGAGAAGAGAAACTGAGCCTGGGGGACTTAGCAAAAGCAGGCAAGTATTCTTGAGCATCAAAACTCAGGTGCACTTCCCCAAAACTTGAGCACCTCCCCAAAACACAAGGCCACACTCCCTGCTAAGCACCAGTTCCCCACTGAAGTCTCCTTTCCCCTCTTCTTTGCCTCTTACCAATATAATCAACCCAGAGACATTCACAGCCCTGAACTGCAATGTTGGAGGGAGATCTCAGGGCTACACGTCCAAAATCCAATGTAACCTCCTTGGTTTAACTCAACTAGTTCTAGCTTGTGGCAGTCTTCCTTCACCTGCAAGTCTCTGCTTTCTACCTGCTCGGGTGTCAAAAAGTAGCTTATGAAGTTAGTTAGGCTTCTATGTGAAGTAACAGTTATGGGGCCTCTGAGTCACCCCCTCAAAGGCTTTACTGTGCAGCAAATGAAAGTTTATAATGTACATTCCAGCTACCCAGGGACACTTCTTCCCTCTCTTGTGCCAAATAGGTGAGGTTGCTTTATATCTGGCATAGAGATGAGGTTAAATAACTGCATTTAGCCGAACACGGCCCAAAGTTGCATTTGCTTATTTTAGTAACACCTGAGAGAACACAGGGGCAAGAGAAGAGTGAGAGTGACGTGGACTCAGCCAGAAAAGTTCCCTGCAGGAAATTAGTGATGCCAGCCAGCTGCTCCAGGCCCCTGCTGGGCTGTTTCTCCTCTCTCCTACCTCTCAGGGGAAGCCATCCCGCTGTGGCCTGCCAGATCTGGAAGACAAAGAGGGCAACGCTCTCAGTCTGCCACATGCCTACTTCTAACACATGCTCTTATGAAGCCACCAACAAACACAGCCCTGCCAGGGAAGGGGGAAGGGTGGGAGGAAGTGTCCAGCAATCCTCTTTTCTCTAGAAATGGGATTGGAAATGGGGTAATCGTCTAAATGGGCAGTCCTGATGAGTCGATAAGCATCACTCCCATTTTTATTACAGTGATGAGGCCCACTGAGCAAGCATAATCCCTCTCCCAGGCTCCAAGAGACTGCCAGGCAGCCAGCCGCCAGTCTGCTCCTCCACCCCAGCTGCATTAGTCTGATGGAAGGAGGCACTGAGCTCTTGACAGACTGCATTTCATAATGGCATTTAAAAGCAGGGATCCCAGGTCATACCAGGGTCTGGGACGCTTCTGTCTACACTCCCTCTACCCTTGACATTGCCTTCATGCTTCCCCAGACATTAATGGGACATATATGGTTGAAAGGCAAGGCTGTCCTCAGCCAAGTAGAATGAAAAATGTGTTGGGAGATGTCAATTTAAATGCTAGAGGGAATGTGATATAATGGGAAAAGTGTAGGTTCTACACTTTTGGAGCCTCCAGTTTGTAATCTACATTATGAGATTTTCCAAGTTCTTTTCCTGATCTCCCACAAAAGGACCCACAGATTCAAGACTCTCCAATCCAGCCAGGAATTGGTAGATTAATTCCTTTGTGTTTTAATCTGTTTTGTCTTTTATACTTCCTTGGTGAAACAATAATATAGTTTATTGACAAACATCTTGTGGAATCACTGACAAACATCTTGGCAATTGCTGAAAATGAGACTCCTGCAGGAATAGGACAGGCAGGAGAGTTATGGCCAGGGAGATGAAAGGGGTTTAGGGAGGAAAATAGAAAACACCCAAGGCTATATCATCCGGGGCTCACTCTGTCAGTCAAGTGAACTAAAGATTAGGGCTGCTTGTTCTACTGATGGGACTCAGCCTTTCAAAACAAATCACTACCCTGTGTGCTCATTTGGCTCCTGAATGGAAGCTTTGCCTTTACCCTGTTCACTCATTTACTCAATCATTGATCAGCCAGGAGGCAGCAGCACAATTAAGACTGGATTTAGATTCAGAAGATGTGCCCTGACTGCAGTTCCAGCATTTATGTCACATGGCATTGAACAAAGCATTTCTGAGCCAGCAAAATAAGGCTAGTGCCTGCCTTACATACTTCATGGGCAGAATGGCCATCTTGCACAATTCCTGGGTATACCATGCCTATGGGAACAGTGCCAGCCATGGGCAAGGCAAAACTTGCACAACCAAATATAGCATTCCCTACATGTGGTTTAAAAATGAAAAATGACATAAATGCAATAGCCATAAACACTATCAACACAGCAGCACGATTATATTGGTGACATTTTAGAAGAGGGTGTTACATCAATAAAAGACATATTTTCCCAAAGCTAAAATTCAGCAACATCAAGTTTGCATTCTACCCCTTCACCCATTATATCACCCTAGTATTACATTTGTTACTCAGAGGATGGGAACCATAGACATGTATAGCAGAACTGCAGTTGTGGCCCCAAACCCAAGGCAAGGTAAATATGCTGTTATGTACTGTATGTCTCCCTGGACCCAAAACCAATTTGTCTTCCACACTATGCCTCTCTCAAAATACCCTTTATTATAAGATACTCAAGGGTGTCTCAGTTAAGACAGA
This sequence comes from Fukomys damarensis, assembly GCF_012274545.1. Taxonomy (NCBI): domain Eukaryota; kingdom Metazoa; phylum Chordata; class Mammalia; order Rodentia; family Bathyergidae; genus Fukomys; species Fukomys damarensis. Next base: position 10,381,004 of record NW_022900944.1, on the reverse strand, counting down.
ATGTCATGATGGACATCTCGGATCAGGACAGAAAAACGGGGACCAGAAATGTCTAGTCCAAAAGGAGTGTCCTTGAATTCCATGCCCCCTTATACACCAATCTGACAGCAGCTCAGAATAGCAGATCCTAGCATCACCTTGTTCTCCTTCTGTGGATTGAAAGTTTCTGTCCCCTCCAAATTCCTATATTGAAATCTAATCTTCAATGGGATAGTATTTGAAGGGAAGCTTTTAGAAGGCAATGTGGTCATGAAGATAGAGCCCTCATGAATCAGATTAGTGCTCTTAGAAGAGGTCAGATAACTAGTTTGAGAGTCCTCACTAGACCCCATGCATGCTGGCAATCTGATCTTGGTCTGCTCAGCTTCTAGAGCTATTAAAAATAAATTTCTGTAAACAGTATACTGGAAAAAGAAAATGAAGATCACAATTCCATAAGGGCCAACACAGCAAATATACCACACAAGGCAAGAAATTAAAGGGAGAGAGGGAAAAATAAAAATAAAAAAATAAAAGAACCAACAACATGACACTGAAAAATCAATACAACAGTTATA
>NW_022900944.1:10343281-10380384 GCF_012274545.1 Fukomys damarensis | reverse complement strand
TAAGGGCCAACACAGCAAATATACCACACAAGGCAAGAAATTAAAGGGAGAGAGGGAAAAATAAAAATAAAAAAATAAAAGAACCAACAACATGACACTGAAAAATCAATACATAACAGTTATAACCATCAATGTTAATGGCCTCAGTTCACCAATCAAAAGAAACAGGCTGGCAGAATGGATTAAGAAGCAAAATCCAACTATATGCTATATACAAGAAATCCACTTAATCCACAAAGAAATTCATAGACTGTGAGTAAAAGGAAGGAAAACAGTTCTCCATGTGACAGGAGGCCGGAAAAAGGGATAGCAGACAGAATACATTTCAAACCAAAACTAATTAAAAGAAACAAAGAAGGCCACTACATCCTTGTAAAGGGAACAATACAAGAGGAAGAAATGACAATCCTAAATATATATGCACCAAATACTAATGCCCCCAATACACAAAAAAATATTAATGGATATGAAAAATGAAATAAGCACCAATACAATTGTAGTGGGGGACCTCAATACTCCACTGATGCAAATAGACAGATCATCTAGACAAAAGATCAGCAACAAAATAACAGAAATGAATCAAGTCTTAGAACAAATGGACTTAGTAGATGTCTACAGAGTGTTCCACCCCACAAAATCAGAATATACATTCTTTTTGGCTGCACATGGGTCATTCTCCAAAACAGACCACATGACAGCTCATAGAACGTGCTTAAGTAAATGCAAAGGAATTGAAGTTATCCGCTGTATATTATCAGACCATAGTGCAATAAAACTGGAGATCAATAGCCTAAGAAATAGCAAGAACTTCACAAATACATGGAAATTAAATAACACCCTGCTGAATAACCATTGGGTCACAGAGGAAATTAAAGAAGAAATTAGATAGTTGCTACAATTAAATGATAATGCCAATACAACACACAGGAATCTATGGGACACAATGAAAGCAGTTCTACGAGGGAAATTCATACCATTAAATGCCTATACTAGGAAAAAAGAGCAAGTTCAAATAAATAACCTAATGCTTAACCTTAAACTTCTAGAAAAAGAAGAGCAAGACAAACCAAAAGCTCATACAAGAGAGGAAATTATAAAGATCAAAGCAAAAATTAATGCAATGGAGACTAAGAATGATACAAACAACATCAATGAATTAGAGTTGGTTTTTCAAAAGAATAAATAAAATCAATAAACCCTTAGCCAACCTTATCAAAAAAAAAGTAAAGAAAAGGCTCAAATTGATAAAATTAGGAATGAAAAAGGTGAAGTCAAAACAGATTCACCAGAAAGCCAGGGGATCATCAATACCTACTTCGAAACCTGTACTCTAATAAAATGGAAAATACAGAAGAAATGGACAGATTCTTAGATACATATGAACTTCCAAACTTGATCAGAGAAGATATAAAAAGTCTAAACACCCCAATTATATACAGTGAAATTGAAAATGTAATTAAAACATTATCAACAAATAAAAGCCCAGGCCCTGATGGCTTCACTGCTGCATTCTATATGACATTTAGAGAATACTGCCACTACTCTTTAAACTCTTCAACGAAATTGAAAGGGAACCAATACTTCCAAATTCATTCCTGGAAGCAAGTATTACCTTGATTCAAAAACCAGGGAAAGACCCAACCAAAAAAGAGAACTACATGCCAATCTCCCTAATGAACATAGATGCAAAAACCCTCAATAAGATATTGGCAAACAGAACACAGAAGATCGTCAAGAAAGTCATACACCCTAGCCAAGTCAGATTTATCCCAGGGATGCAAGGATAGTTCAACATACAAAAATCAATAAATGTAATACACTATATTAACAGAATTAAGGACAAAAGCCATATGATCATCCCAATAGATGCAGAAAAAGCATTTGACAAAATTCAACATTCATTCATGATAAAAAAAAAACCTACAGAAAATTGGAATAGATGGTCTTTATCTCAACCTGATAAAGGCTATATATGAAAAACTAACAGCCAATATCATTCTAAATGGTCAAAAACTGAAAACCTTCACGCCAAAATTAGGAACAAGACAAGGATGTCCACTGTCACTACTCCTGTTCATATAATTCTAGAAACATTACCCACAGCAATTAGACAAAAGAAAAAAATAAAAGGAATAAAAATAGGAAAGGAGGAAGTTAAACTGTCCTATTTGCTGATGATACAATACTCTATATAAAAGACCCAAAAACTCTGCAAAAAGACTGCTAGACTTAATTGACAGGTTCAGTAGGGTAGCTGGATACAAAGTCAACACTCAAAAATCAAATAGTCTTCTTGTTCACAAATAACAGACTTACTGAGAGATAAATTAGGGAAACAATTCCTTTCACAATAGCATCCAAAACAATGAAATATCTAGGAATCCATTTAATGAAGGAGAGTAAAGACCTCTACACTGAAAGATACACCCTGAAAAAAGAGGTAGAAGAGGATATAAGAAGATGGAAAGACATCCCTTGCTCCTGGGTAGGAAGAATTAACATATTAAAAATAGCCATACTTCCAAAACTACTATACAGATTCAATGCAATCCCGATTGAAATCCCAACAGTATATTTCACAGAACTTGAGAAAACAATCCAAAAATTCATTTGGAACCAAAAGAGACCTAGAATAGCAAAAACCATCCTAGTCAACAGAGACATGACAGTGCATATAACAATTCCCAACTTGAAACTGTACTGCTAAGCCACTTTGGTAACACCACCATGGTACTGGCAAAGAAACAGACCCAGTGATCAGTGGAATAGATTAGAAGATGCAGAAACAACACCAGATATATCCAGCTACCTCATCCTTGACAAAGGAGTAAACTATTCTCACTGGAGGAAAGATAGCCTCTTTAATAAATCGTGTTGGAAAAACTAGCTTTCAGCTTGTCAAAGATTAAAACTAGATCCCTATCATTCACCATGCACTAAACTAAAATCTGAGTGGATTTAAGATCTAAATATCAAAACAGAAACACTAAACATACTGGAAAGTAAATTAGGTAGAACTTCTGAAGACATTGGCATAGGAGAAGACTTTTTGAACAAATCTTCAGCAGCATGAGAACTTGCACAAAGAATCAACAACTGGGATCTCATTATATGAAAACATTTTTGCAGTGTAAGAGAAATCACCAACAGAGATAAGAGACAATCTACAATGTGGAAAAAACATCTTAACCAGCTACTCTGCAGACAAAGGACTACTATCTAGAATACATAAAGAACTAAAAAAAAATCAGATTCTCCAAATACAAAGACCTGACTCAAAAATGGGCATCTGAAATGAACAGACATTTCTCAGACAAAAAGTAAAAGCAGCAAATAAATATATGAAAAAATGTTCAACATCAGTGGTCATTCAAGAGCTGCAGAGGAAAACAACACTGAGATTCCACCTTACCCCAGAAAGAATTGCTGCTATCAAGAAGTCAACCAATGACAAATGCTTGCAGGGCTGTGTGGAGAGAGGAACGCTTCTCCATTGTTGGTAGGAGTGCACATTGGTGAACTACTGTGGAAATCAATATGCAGATACCTCAGAGAACTAGGATTAGATGTTCCATTTGATCCAGCTGGCCCTCTGCTGGGTATCTTTCCAAAATAATTAAAAGAATTATATCACACTGATATATGTGCACCCATGTTTATAGCAGCACAGTTCATAATAGCTAAAACTTGGAAACAACCCAAATGCCCATCAACTGGATACTGGATAAAGATGTGGTTTTTCTATAAAATGGAGTACTATTCAGCCATAAAGAATGTGAAACTAGAAATATTTATAACTAAATGGATGTACATTGAGGCTATACTCTTAAGTGAAATAAATAGGACACACTCAAGTAAATATTGAATAGTTTCTCAGGTGTGAAAAAGTAAAAGTGTAAATAAGGTTCAAATGATATAACTGATATATGAAATAGAAAGAAAATGGCTAAAGGGAAAGTGGGAAGAGGAGGGGAAGGGAAATAAGTGAAAAGAAAAAAAACGTGAAAAATGGAAACAAAGACTTTGTAAATAGAGAAGGGTGAAGGGGGTTGAGGGAGGACAGGGGAAAAACTAAGAACCAAAATATATCACGTAAAGGTACAAGATCCCAGTGAAAAATGTAACTGTATTGTTTGCTTTAAATGTACCAATAAACTTAATGGGAAAAAATAAATTTCTGTTGTGTATAAGCTACCTAATCTATACCTCTTTGTTATAGCCACCCAAATAAACTAAAAGACCCCTGTATTCTCCAAGCCACTTATGTCCAGGAAATCTGAAAGACTCCAAGATTCATGACTCCCACATATTGCTCACTACCCCCACTAACTATGGAACCCCTCTCACTCTTCCCCATCTACTTCAGAGAGGTTCAGGTTAGGCAGGTCAAAACTTCTAAAAATCACTTGAAGTCCCTTGATTCTTTTACTGCCCTTCCTAGAAAGAAAAAAAATAGAAAATATTAAAAAGCATTTATCCCTTGGGTCTAGATGTCCCCCTAAAGCCTCATGTAGTCATAGGTGCAGCTTTTCAAAGGTGGCTGGGTCTAGAGTGTGTAATGCTGGGATTAAGGATATGTGGTTATTAAATTAGTCCACTGATTGTGTTGATAATGGGAAGGCCCAACCTGGGTGTGAGAGCTACCCACCCTAAGGGTGTGTAGCCTGGCTAGAATACAAGAGACAGAAAGAGGGCTGCTGCTGTTTCTTGCTGCCATTGTCTGCTGCTTGCTGCTTTTGCTGCCGCCTGCCTTCCATGCCATGAACTGCTTTTTCTCCTCTGTAATGCCTCTCTGCCATGCCACCCTGCCTTGGAGCCAGCCCACTATGGATTGAAACCTTTACAAACTGTGAGCTAAATAAGCCTTTTTTTCCCTTTAACTTTAACAAGACAAGTAACTAAGACACACTACCTCTCCATTTCTCCTACTGTCCCAGTTCAGGTTGTCTACATCAGATGCCTCCTACCATGTGTCCTTTGTTACATGACCCTTACCCTCCACTTCTCAGATCTACTGCCCTAGAATGTAGCCTTTGATCAGTCAGGTTCTTGCATTACAGACTAGAATAGTGCCTTCTATCCCTACAAGGCACTGTTTGAGCAACAAACTGATCCCAGTTCATGTCTCTAACTACTTCCTACTAGGTTGCTCTTTATTTCATAATAAGCTTCATGTATGCATTCATTCAATGAAAGTTTAATTGAGTCTACAGTGTGCTGGGAACTGTGATGGGCACCGGAAATGTGGTACCGGGCAAACTCAACCGGGATGCAGACACTCATAACCTTTCAGGGAAAACAGAAATCAATCAAATAGCCACAAAAATAAATGTGTGGTTTATTTATACAATATGTGATATTTGATAAGAAAATATGGTTTGAGGCAAGAAGTGATATTTGAGCTGATATCTGAAAAATGAAAAGAGATGAATTAGGCAAAAAGAGTGAGAGGAAGGAGTGGTAGGAACAGAAAAGAGCACCTCAGGTTAAGGGAACTACTGGTCCCTGAGGCCTGTGACAGACTGGAACCACTTGGGACACGCAGGTCCAGGCAAGTGAGGGAAGCGAGGAAGTTATCGGGGCTATGAGACACTCAAGAGGCTATGCTGAGAATTTGAATCTTTTTGTTTGTTTGTTTGTGTGTTTGTTTGTTTTTTGTTCCAGGGATCAAATTTGGGACCTTGCGCTTGCGAGGCAGGCAGCAGAACCACTGAGCTAAATCCCCAGCCCCAAGAATTTGAAACTTTATCTTAACAGAAATGAAAAAATATTAAGAGGCTTTAGTGGGAGAAGAATGTAGTTTTGGCAGCATATGATACGATTAACTTGCATTTTGAAATGATCTCTCCAGCTGCTGTGAAAGGCACTGGAAAGCCCAGAGTGGACATGGACATCTGTTGAGGAGGAAACTACATCCATTCCAGACAAGACATGCAGATATAAACTGGGACTGGGAGCTGGGAGTAGAAAGCAAGCCAAGCAAATTAATTTACCAAACCAGATGAATGGGCAGTGCTATCTGGAAGGATGAAACTCCAGAATACAATCAGATTTGGGTGAAAAGAGCCTGAGATTAGTTTGGAACAGATTGGGTTTAGGGAGCCTTTGAAGCTGCACATGGATCATAAAAGAAGGTGTGAACATGAATGAGATTGTTTTGTACCACCTTTAAAGTCACCTTCTCTTTCTAGTTATTCCACGTGTGCCTAACCTCGCATGGACAGAGAAGGTCTCTGCTGCCTCACACTGACCTCACAGGATCTTTCTGTAGTGGTGCCTCTTATGTCAGTTCATGGCTACTTGCCTATATATCTGTCTTTCTCAATAATGATCCAGAAACACCTTGGTAATGGAGACACTGATTCTCTCCTGGTGTCCTTGGCTCACTAAAAACACCCACCACTGAATGAGCAGTAAGGAGCGAGCCACTTTTCTGATCCACCACAAAGCCCTAGTGCACTGCTGCTCTGGAAGTAAGTGACCAGATCAACTCACACTCAAAAGCCTTATCTAAGACCCAGAATCAAACTCTCTGAAGGGAAACTGCCATTTTATTCCTTACTTCTCCATTCAAGAAGCCAAGACTGGTACTGCGGAATTTAAAAAGAAGAATGTCATTGATGTTTTCTATTACTACAGATAAGTGAGCAATCAGGTTTCTTGGGATGTATTCTCATTTAAGGACCATTGAGATGCAGGGTTAGGCAGGTAGAAAAACCAGAAGCTCTCTCCTCAAAGGGCTTCTAGGGCAATTTCTCACTCAGAACCAGTGCACTCATAACTCAAAATAGATGTGCATTATTTTATGTGAGACATCTACATCAAAGCAAAGCCTGCCTACTCAAGAAGCTTATAATCTTGAGAAAATACACAGCAAACATTAATACAAAATTACCCTTATCAATATATGTAGAGTCACTCCTACACTCTCCAATCCATTTCTAATTAGAAAAAGGTGCCTTTCTTCCAGGAAGACACAGATCCTCATCAGGACTTACAATCTGGAAGGTTTTAAGCCCATGTCCCCCTGCCCTAGCCAGAGATCCTTACACAGTGCACAGATACACAGTGCATTTGTGACACCAGTAATAGGTGTTGTTCACAAGGAAGGATAAATATAGGTTGGTTGGGTTAGAGAAGAAGAAACAACTGCAAGGAAGACAACAGGCATGTTCAGGGGCCAATCGAGTTGACCAAGGTGAAGGGGTTACCTATTGGAGTAAAGAAGTAAGAGCAGAAAGCTTAGCTGGGGTGTAATTAGGTAAAATCTCAAATACCAGGCTAAGGAGTTTGCACTTGACCCTACAGGAACTGAGGATCCTTTCTAGGGGCATGACCTTCTTTTCCTCAAAGCAGTGCCATGGACAGTTGACTGCAAATATCAATTCTCCCCAAGAAAGTACTCTCCTGTAGGTCAGGAAGGATATCATAGGGGGGAAAATACATGTGCTGAAATAGAACCTATTGTATTTATAGACCACCTAAATATATATGAATTTTATTTCCAATATACTTATTGTTACAATAGTACTATTCAATTAATACAATGAGAAAACAGAGTAGTTAAGGGCTTTGGTGAAGGTCAAACAGAGCATTCGCCCTGACAAAGCTAAGATTTGAACCCAGTTCTCACACAGAATCCAGTGCTGAAAGGCACTCAGCCTGTCTACTCAGCAGGGTCTCTCTCTATCACCAGCCAGTGTGCTTGAGTCTGTCAGCCTTGGGTCCTTTCCAAGAAAAGACAAAGCTTCCAAACAAGCAGTAATGACATTGATTATTCCAAGCCAGAGACAGGGGATTCTGGATCATTTCCTTAAAATACTTGCTCAGCAGAACAAGTCCTCACCCTACCACCCCTAGTCCCAAGAAAGAAATGTACAGTATATCATTAACGTGAAGAGGGAAAGAATTCCCTGTGGATTTTTTGCAGTCTCAGTTCCCTAGACTGTCAAATGCCAGCAGAAAGCCAGTCTGGCTGCATTGTTAGCATGGCTGTATCTTATTTTTGTAGTATTTACAGATTGCAACAGCCTCCCTCAACTCTCAAACTGGGCAAAAATATCACCTTTGAGCCTCCTAGAGTATCACTCAAAAGATTTCTCCTGTTCTCCTTGGGTTTCATGATTTTCTCTTCTTCTGGCACAGCCATATTTTTTCCCAAGGAAGAACATAAAGTTTATTTTTAGCATTTCTACAAGATATGTGACCAAAATACGTTTTAAAAAAAACAAATAAATAGAATGCTTTCCAGTATGTCACATAAAGTATAAAAAGCATCCTGTTCAGAAGCTAAGTTTCAGTTATCATATTTATAGTCTTTCTTTATTTATTTATATTCATATTTTTTTTTCTTGCTTTACCCTTGTGTTACTAAGGAAGTTGGAATGAAAGGGAATTTGTCTCTTTTTCTCAAAGATCAATCTCTCACTGCTGAGCTTCTCCACACCTGAATTCACACATCTCCCACATCATGATAATTACCTCCATGGTAACCACTCATGACATCACAAACACAACATGATAGCAGAAGGAACCAGAGCTCCTGATATCTACTTTGCTGCAAATATCCTACCCGACCTAGGGGGCTTCAAAGCCAAAACAAAATTAATTTCATCTTGAGATTTTTAGCAGGAATTTAATGCTTAAAATTTATTCTTGGATTTTTATATTTATTGGATTTCAAAGCTTCCTGCTACCCAGGAGTTTATAAATATGATCAAAGGTCCATGAAATATCTAAAATTGCACCAAAGCACCTTCATGTGAAAGCAAACTAGTGAGACCATTCCAACCTCAAGACATCAATTCTTAACTACAGTTATATCTCACAGGTACTTCTGATGGTCAAAAGATGGGCTCTTAAGATACTACCATAGTTTTATAGAAAACAATATGTTCTTGGAAAGACTTTTTTTTCCTACCTTTTCTTACCTAGCACGATTGAATTGCCCAAAGTTTCAAGCCAAGGTTAACAGCTATTAATAACTTTATGGGCAGCAGCCAAAAGAGTGGACACACCACAATCATGTGATATGTACACCACCCAAGCTTCACAGAGAAGAATGGAAACACTTTATTGTAAGATCCAGTGGTGAGATGTGAGATGAATGTCAACATTCACTTTTCACAGGCATTTTTCTCTACAAATGGCCACAGCTTTGGGGCTTAAACTTTTATTCCAAATACTATGTAGACCCATCAGGGCTCTAAAAACATGGATTTCACATTGGACATATCAAAGTGCATTATTTACTAAACCCACTACAGGTCTCCACTCCCTCCTCCTACAAAATGCTGTTGTAAATTCAGGCTGCTTTAATCTCTTTGATAGAAAGAAAGAGAAAAATGCAGCATGAAGTGGAACACAACTCTCAATCTGGGAGCTATAAAATAAACATCACTCAGTGAGTCGCTTACTTTAATTACTGGCCCAAGAATTCCAATTTACATGTATTTTAATTGGCCATAGAAGTGGTCACCTATTATTCTCTGAATATAAAACTTTAAAAGCAAACAGAAAATAAAGGAGGAAAAGCTTATTTAAGGGCCTCCCAAGATTAATCTTTGCATTCCTCTCATTTTTTTCCTGAATTTGGGACAGAATTTGTCATGTAGAATCTGATCTTAGGAAATAAAACACTGAGTTTGATTTGTGAACACAAACTACTTCAGACCACTTATTTTTGCCAACAGAATTTCAGAAGCACAGGCTCTAGCAGAGGGCTATAGAGAATTTTGCATCAATAATGTACAACTAAATTTCCTCCTAAAATGCAAAAGATCAAACTGCTCAAATTCTGTTTGCTGACTGAGTGAATGAATGGGTGAGTGAAGACTCTAGGACACCTTCACTCATCCTGCCTTTTGAAGTCCTTCAAACTTTACTTGCATGTTTAAGGTATGTTAATTGTGTTGCTTGTCTATCTTGGATCCCCAGTTTCTGCCAAAAGAAAAAGAAAAGCACAATTAATTGTAATTGATCTTAATTCCATAAATGTGTACCAAAAGATTTCTAAAAAGCAGAATTCTCAAAACTAGACAATACCAAAGCTTCAAGTCTCAAAATAGCTAATATCCAAAGAAAAATGGTTATCTAACTGATTCACCAAAGACTTGCAATGACACATGGGAATGAAGTACCTTTGTTTATGAAAGAGCAACCTTTCTATTAAGACTTAAGCCTCTGACTCCCATGCCACCACTCAGTAAATAGTTGCTAAAGCAGATCTAACTGAGCTCCTACAATGGACAAGGAACTCTACTTAATTGTTTAGGCAGATAAGAGGATGCTCCATATGTGACTCTTCAGGATCTTGTCAAGGGAAGCAGTACCACTATAGACACCCAACAACTATCAGTAACAGGTGATGTGTGTTTCAAATGTTATAAGGAAGCCAAGCCTGGTGGCGCACCCAGAACTCTGGAAAGCTGAGTCAGAAAGATAGAAAGTTTGAGCCCAGCCTAGGCAATTTAGACACTAAGGAAGACACTGTCTCAAAATTTAAAAATAAAAAATGGGTTAGGGCTCTAGTTCAGTGTAGAAGCGCCAAGTCCTGTCTCCAACAATGAAAAAAAAAATATTTTGGGGAATAGGAGACTACTTCAAAGAAAGGAGACCACTGTAGGCTCTATAGCCATTGTAAAAGTGTGAGGATTGGGCAGAAAAGAAATGAAGAGGCATAAAATAACGCAATGGGCCAGAGAAAAGTCTGGAACATATTTAGAATAATGAATGGCAGACTGGCTTTGTGGAGTATCTGCTATGGATGGCTATGGCACAGAACAGAAAGAGGATCTTGCAGGTCAAAGCCACACACCCAAGAGTGGCAATATGGTCAACCTATGATCCCAAGATCTGAGTGAGAATCTGAGGAGAGGAGAAAAGGGATGACATAGGCCTGTAATATGAGTTCAAAAGGAGACCGTCACAGCCTTAGGTAGAGATAGTGTTGCTCTAACTTGCTCAGGGCAGAACCACATAAGGAAAAGAAGATACAGTCAAATTTTAAGTCACTGAACTTTAAGAACTTGCCTAATTTTGTCCTATTTGGCTGAAATGGATTTACTGGGATCTCCAGTGCAGTGCCTTAGAGAAACTATGTTTTTTCCTGTTATTGGGGATGGAATCCAGGACCTTATGTTTGCAAAGCACACAACTCCCACTAAGCTACATCCTCCGCCCTTTATGCATAGCATTTTAAAGGAACCACTCTACTTAAAAACCTATCATTGACATATTAGAATCCAGTGCTTTGGGGATGGCCATGATCCCAAGACAGCACATTGGGGAATCATTCTCCCATCAAACTCAGAGTACTCCAATCTTCACTAAACCTTAGGACACTTGGCAAGGTCTTTTGTGTCCAAAGTACTGATGGGAAGCTCTGGGCTGGAAGTCAAGGGAATGTTCCTGGCTCATTCTGCCTAGACACTGACTCCCTGGTACTTTAGGTGAGTCTCTTCTTCGTCTCTCCAATTTCATTTATAAAATGAGAATGATGGATGTACTTGCTTCCATATTTTGGTTCTATGAGTTGGGATAAGGTGACTGTCCCAAATTCATGCAGCTATGTAGAAGTGAGACCCTGGACCAGATCCTGCAACTCTTGATCATTGATCTAGTATCATTCTGTAATCTGAGCAACATGAGCAAGAGTTGTTAACAGTAACAGGTAGCAATAAGTGGCTACTGTATGCCCAGTACTATCTATAGTTTGTATATATTATGTCTAGTTAGTCCTCCCACTAGTCATTTGAGTTAGATAAATTTTTCAAATCATTTTACAGATAGGAAACAAACACAGAAGGATGAAGTCATTTACCCATAATCACACAATTAGTAAATACAGAATCAGTATTTGAAATTGGACATTTTAATTCCAGAACTCATTATCCGTCATCTCTATTCTCCACACTACAGAGTAGAATAAGGAGTATAGCTCAGTGACAGAAAGGACACAGAGACTTTAAAATAGAAAATATGGCAGTTTTCCAGTGGTGAATTCACACTGGACATATGCAAGCTTTCAGAAGAAATATTTTGGCCAGTGTGGCTTGCCTGCATACCTCTCTAATTCCCTCCCCACAGAAGACCATATGAACAGTCCCTGGGGAATCATTTAAGATCCAGTGGTCTTAAATGTGGTTTAAATAGATTATGGATAATGACCACATAGAAAATTAGGAGATATGGCCCTCCTGGCTGACTGCTCTAGCTTATAAAACAAAGAAAACCAAAACCACCTGATTGTTTTTACTACCAAATAAAACCCAAGAGGAGTCATCATTTGACAATCTCCAGAGAGTCACACTGACATCACCTCCAGCTACACACACAAGCATGTCCATTATAGCACATTCATGGCTGTGCAAGTGCAGGCATTATTTTAAATAAAGTAACGGGAAAGAGGATTTTAAAACTCTAAAACTTTTTTCAGAGGCCAAATTAGATGGTTTGTATAGTTTATTTTACCTGCAATGCCTAAGAACTTTATTTTAGGGAGTTTGTTAGTTATTCTTGAGCAGATTTACCATGACTAATTAAAATGTATGGTAGAAAGAACCCTGGATGGAGACAGTAGCTCTGCATTTAGTTCAGCACTTTCATCAACTGGTTTCTTGACTTTGGCTGCTCATTTCACTTTTCTGAGCCTTGATTCCTCAAGTAGAGAGGGAGCTGATCTTCTCCATGAGTCATCTAAGGACCAGGATCCACTGAATCATGAATTTTGCTAGTTGGATCCTCTGAACAAAACTGTGATCCATAAAGATTAAATTCAAATAAAAAACAAGAGGCAATGAATGTGCTACTGAAACTGGAATTAAATTCAGATAAAATGCTCTGCCTCTGTCTAGTTCTGAAAGCCTGACTTGGCACTGACCTGCTCCCAGGCCTTGGGGGTTCCTCAGTCCATTCACACTGCAAGGAGAGTGAAAGCTCCTTCCCTGGGGAGTAGGAGGGCTGTTTGCATGAAGCAAAGCTCTGCAATCCTTACTGACCTCCCTGGAGGGAATGCTTGCCTCCTTCCTGGGGAGAGCTTTGGCAACATGAGAGATGCAGGAAGTAATGAGCTAGACAGACAAGACTGAGAATGAAGCCAGATAAAAGAATGCTGGGTCTTTCTGGTGTGCAGACAGGCACCCTCCTCCTTAAGTCTTATGATTCTCCTCAACAGAATAAAATCCTCTATTACATTCCTGACACTCACCATCCAGGATGGTGGATGTTTTTGCACAGCCTTCCAGTTTGGGTTATATTTACCAAAATTTTATTTCTCTAGGATCCTTCTAATGCTGTCATAGGAAATAGATTTGATTTATTCAGAGTTTGGTATTATTTCCACTGAGAAGAGTTATATGTCGGTACTCTAAAAAGAACCTCTTGTTTCCCACTGTCAAAGAGGGGACACAGCTGCTGCTGTTTATTAATGCACTTTTCTAGATTTATGAAAACAGAGAACAGGGGGCCACCATTCAACATTGCAGGTATTCCCTCATGTGTTAAGAGGGCAACTATCTAGCCCAGCATCGGCCTCTGAAATATGAGTTATGAGAGTGGGATACGACAGTCATTGAACAAAACTAGCAACTAAAACAGTTCCTAGTTCATATTAGCTGCTCAATAAATATGTGTGGAATAAGAATCTGGGTGAATGAACAAATTCTAACTCTATCCTAAGATTCTTCCATTCTTTGGCCATTGTGTTCACCTCCTGCTCCTGATTCTCTTTAAATCTCAAAATCTCCTACTATCATCTCATTTTCACACTTATTTGGCCTGATGGACTTCCATACTGGTAACTTGGCTGCACCATTTCTTGATAATATTAAATTTATTTTTTAATTTATAAAAACTGTGCACACCATGTACAAGATGTTGTCTTGACATATACATTGTAGAATGGCTAAATTTAACTAATTAATGTATGTATTACCTCATAGTTTTTATCTATTGTGGTGAGAAACCATACAATCTACTCTTAAAATTTTCCAAGCATACATTGTTATTATCTATGTTTGCTAAAATTAACTTTAATAATAGCTACCATTTTAAATGCTTAAATATACTAGTCATTATGTTAAGCACTTCAAATGTATCATGGCTCTTCATCAACAAAACATTTTGTTACCTCCATTCAACAGATGAGGAAACTGAAACAGAGAGAGCAGGTGTTTTACCCAATATTACTCATTTGCCAGATGGTGGGCAGAGCATCCAACATAAGCACGGCAGCAATGAGGAGATGGCTTTACAACCCAGGCTTGCTGGGTAAGCTCCGGCCTTCCTGCTAACTGAAGCATTCACCATAGGTCTCTCACTCAGAGGACAGGATGCTTGGGGTCTGTGACCTTCAGGGTCACCTGGAACACATCATATTCCATGAGCTTCTCCAAAGTTCCGCTGGCTTCCTCTCTTAGTTTTCATCTGAGTTACTAGATCATTCTTCAAAGTGGGATTCAAGACCAAGTACCAAACTTTGTACCATTTCATACTGACAGAGAGGACTCAGTCTAATTAGATATTAGCATCACCCTTTCATGGTTACTAAATACCAACACCTACTATGCTTGGTCTATACTGGATACTCAACAACTACTCAATTAATAATTTAATGGTATATTAATGAATGAATAACATCAGAAAAATTCAAGTCAAAACCTTTTTTATTTTTAGTTAGACAACAACAAGTCATGTTGCCTAGTGCTTGTGCTTATGAGGCAGATGCAGTGCCACTGAGCTAAATCCCTGGCCCAAGAAGTCATTCTTTTAAAGCATATGTCTTCAGGATCTGCCATGTGCCTAGGATTTAGGAAACAGTGGAGACACAAATTAAAATAAATTTAAAATAAAATTAAAATAAATTCCCCATACTCAGGACTTACACCTGAGGTGGAAAATAAGATTAAAACACTTACACCGCACTATATTCTAACTTCACAAGAGTACTGACATCACTCTGTGTCTTAGGCTAATTGAATGTATTCTAGATTTATTTCTATATATTTAAAATTATTAATATTGTCTATTCCATTTTTAGAGGCAGAAAAATAAAGCACACAAAAAAATTGTTCTTTGTCCATAATCACCACATGGTATCATGCCAGGATAGGAAGCCAGTCACTGTGACTCCAGAACTCATTTTTAAATTTAATTGTTTTGTGTGTGGTGCTGGGGATTAAAATGAGGGTGTCATGTATGCTAAGCATATGCTGTCTCACTGAGCTATACCCTCAGTTCCCAGAACTCATTTCTTCATCTCTACTCTCTATGCTAATAGGGCACAGTAAGAAGAGGTAGCTCAGTGACATAGGGACATTACAAACTCACATACAGGTGTATTCACATCTATAGATGTGGTTTTGTTTCATGTCTGTGTGGTTTTCTTTTTTATGCCAAAAATAGGATCATACACCCCATATTGTTTTATGAATTGCTTTTTTATATACCATGTCTTGAAGATATTTCTATGCAATTGCAGAATACATCAACTTTGTTTGTTTATAGGAGCAGTGTGTTCCATTGTATGGATATTTATTTAACTTTCTTCCTACTGATGAAAAAAGAAGATTATTTCCAGCTTTTCAGTTACAATGCTTCTGTTTGCATTTGTTGTCATATGTACATATATGAATATTTCTGCAATATAGGTTTCTAGCAGTGAAATTGTTTGTTCTAAGAAAATGCATATTTTTGTAGTGGATTTCTGATAGTTTTTTTTCCACTTTGGCCAAGAAAACAGGTAAAGTTATTGTGCTGATGTGGACTCCAGGTTCAAGTATAAGGGATGAATATTCACATACCATGTACTTACCTATAGTACCACACACTTTCCAAGGAAATACATATTATTTCAGTTAACCTTTATAAGAAATTATGGGAGAGAGGCTAAGTCAGGATGATCAAAAGTTTGAGCCCAACCTGGGCAATTTAGCAAGACTCTACTCCTTAAGAAAAAAAAAAAAGATGAGCGATGTAGCTCAGTGAAAGACCCTGGGTTCAATCCCTACTACCACCAAAAACAAAACATATGAATGAATTAATGGTTAAGAAAAATATATATTGGTATAATAAATTGAGTATAATATTTGTGTTGTGCTCAGCTGTTTTATATATATATAAATAATAACCATATATGCATATATATAAAAATAATAACCATATATACATATATATATATATTTTGCTTTGTTTTGTTGTGCTTTTGAAACAAGCTTTGGCTATGTAGTTCAGATTGGACTTGAACTCACTATATCCCAGGCGGGCCTCAATCTCATGGCAATCCTGACTCTGCCTCCTAAGTACTGGGATTATAGGTGGTACCACCATGCCCAAATTCAAGTTTTTAAAGACAGACAACATGACCATAATCAAGTATTGTCAAGTTTTAAAGACAAAAACATACAAGCGAAGATGGGAAGTATTTCCAACTCAAAAGTACTATGATCTTATGATCTTAGACAAAAATATAAAAGGAAGAGCTCTATATTGATAATATGGGAAGAAAACTAAAAAGAGACCAGAAAGAATGGTTGGGATGGGAAAGACTTCCAGAAATGAGTCCCAAGAATCCATTCTAAGACTTGCAAAAAACTAACAAAACCAAAAACAAGCTCATTGTCTTTTGGAAATCTGATTAACCCAGGCTCAACCTTATTGCCTAAGAATAATATTTAGTCTAGAGGTTTCTTCTCCAAACTAAGAAAGGGAGAAATGACAATTTACTTGATCAACAAAGAATCTCAAATTGAATCCTTCTCAAAGATAATTTACTCCTGATAAAGGATTTCACTGATAAGTATTACTTATGATTGAACAATAGGTATCATTAGGTAAGAGAATTTTGAAGAGAAATGAATAAGCTTCTCTGCAGAAAATCAGAAATATGCTCATGACCATCCTGGTATCAGAATAATGACAGAAGGAGAAGGAAACTGTAATGAAATTTTGATATACATACTCAATCAGGTGTCCTAATATTTGCATGTATGTTTCACCTAAGAATTCCATAAGGACTTACACCTTCTTTTAATAGCTGTGCCTGTCTGTCTCAGCTCTCTCCATTTGGCTAGTATGTAGTGTAATCATAAATTATAACTCTTCTCCATTTTTTAGCTTTTATTATTAGTACATGTTTGTAGTACATAATAATTACATTCCTTGTGGGGAGTTGGTAATGTACATGACACATCTCAATTCTTTTATCATCCCCTTACCCTTCCCTCCCTCCCACTTCCCTTCATCTCTTAATCCCCTTCCCATTTGAAAAATATTTTTCTACTTTCTAGTATCTGTATTTTATTTTGATCTTTATTTATATTTTGTGTTTCTCATATAAGAGAAACCATGCGATATTTTAGCTTGTGTGTTGCAGATGAAATAAATTAGGACAGGATCTAAGACAAGAACTCATGTTGAGTAATATCTTCAAAGATAATCATCCTTCAGTACCAACAAAAGCTTTCAAAAGCACATCAGCTTTCTCTATCTTCCCCCGGTTAGAGGGACAAAAAGAGAAAGAGGAATGAGTCCCTTTAAGAAATATATTTTCTGAAATCTATATGGGTCCTAAGAAGTTCTTTGATTATGAAAAGTAGTTGGCAAGAGATTGTACCCTATTACTGCAACCCACTTGGAGTTTGTGCTAGAATTTACAATTTGGCTTTAATCAGGACACTCAGTGTCCTGGCCACCCTGCATAAAAGATTAGCTATGAACTTTGCCAAGGACTTATTCATATTTCAGCTGACCAAGATTTTCAATAATCATCTACCTCCTAAACTAACCACTTGAGGTTCTTTGAAGCAACCATCAGGGTGGGGGGAAGCCTTCCTTTTCAAGTAGGTTTCTTCTTTGTCTGGCTCCAGCACAGTCCCTTCTCTCTCTAGGGATCCTTGAAAAACATGTAGCTCATAAGGAGAGCAAGCAAGGGGTCCAATCTGTGATGGGAAGAAGAGATACTACGACACCTTTATAGGACTCTCAACAGATGCTTGCTGCACAGAGGATTTGAAAGAACTATGAGACTGTTGTTGCTGTGGCAACCATGCATGCCTAAATGAACAACAAAATGAATAGTCCTTAACAGGTTCTGGTGGCATCGACAGAATAACACTTCCCTTTCCTGGGGACTATGTCCCTTCAATAGTGACCCTATTTAGGTATGATTCTCCTGCAAAGGACTAAAGTGTTCAATAATAGCAAGCAAACAGAATAAGCCTCATGTATTTGCCACACAAACTTGCCCAAACTGAGAGCAGAAGCCATATTATTCTGCCTCGCTGCTGAAGTTAAAAGGAAACTTTCAAATTCCCAGTACTTATTGTGGCATTCAAATAGAAAATTTTATCATGTGATTACTAGTTTCCTGTTGAACTTTTGTTATAAGCAGATAAAGCTAAGGGAGAAAAGGGAAGCTGAAAGGAGGTACAAAGAGGAAAAGGTGATATTAGCCATAGTCCATAACTGGACCCTGCTTATCCTTGAGGAAGATAAAGTACATATTAATTAAATAGGTTAATATGTTGCTGGCCAGAGGAACTTTTTTTAGACTATAGGAATAATGTATAAAACAGGTAAGAACTTTTGTTTTCTTGTACTAAAGTTAGATGAGCCACTGCTCTGAAGAATTCAATTAACCCTTAAACGGAGATAGGAAATAGGAGGGGAATGCTTTTTTAAAGCATTAAATGCAATTAAAAATCTCTTAAGCTGGGCTGGGGGTATAGTTAGCTCAATACTAGAACATGTGCTTAGCATGCAGAGGCCCTATATTTCATTCTATGGCACCAAAAAGAAAACTACTGGGGTAAGAGAATTTTAGATCATGAGAACTTTTTAAAAAATTGCCCAGTTATTGTTCTCTTTATGAAGCTATACAATGAAAATATGCCTTCCACATAACTGTTAAAATCTAGCCCAGTCTTAAGCAGAAGTTTGATTCCTCCAAGTGGTTGTTATCACTATATGATAATAAAATGAAAATATTTCTGGGTAAATAATTTCTCCAAAGTTCTAGGCAATGCAAATATCAGGAATAGAGATCTTTGTCAAGTAACATTGTTCATGATGTTAAAAGCCTGATGCTGGGTCAGGGATTTAGGTCCCAAGTTCAATTCCCAGTACAAAAACAAAACAAAACAAACTCTATTATGGAGTTGTAAAAGTTGTGCATAAAATTTAAATTGTCACCTAAAAAGTTTCTTCCTGCTATGGTTCAACTATATTCCCCCAAAATTTACTATTAGATATTTAATCCCCGATGCAACAGTGACTGGAAGATGGGGTCTAATACAATGTAATTAGGTCACCAGCATGCATGGATCAATGTAGTCATCACAGGAGTGGGTCACTACAAGAGTGGATTTGTTATTTTTTTAAAAAAAGATTTCTTCCTGTCTTACTCTGCTCTACCTGCTCTCCAGTTTTTCAGTCTTTTGCTATGAAATTACACAGCAAGAAAACGCTTGCCAGCTGCCAGCACCTTGATATTGGGCTTCCTAGCCTCCAGAACTGTGAGAAATAAATTTCTTTTCTTTATAAATTATCCATTCTGGAGTGTTCTAACCTAGCAACACCAAAGAGATTAAGACATCAACTTCCTCCACCCAAGCCACCACAAAAATCTCCTACTAGTATAAATGGAGAACACATTTTATAGAACATACTTAGGAGATAAGAACCTGTAAAAATTTATACTAAAATACTTCCAGAGGGGAAAGACAGGGAAATAGCTACAGGAAAATAATATAACAAGGATAAGCCAATACACATCAGCTATAACCATACATGTAAATAGTGTCAATTCACCAATCAAAAGAAACAGACTGGCAGAATGGATCAAGAAACAAGATCAAACAATATGCTGCATACAAGAAACACATTTAACTAAGAAGAAATTAGTAGAATAAAAGTCAAAGAATGGAAAACAATTCTTCATGTGACAGGAACCCAGAAAAAAGCAAGGGCTATTTTATTGGCAGACAAAGTGAACTTCAAGCCAAGACTGATCAAGAGAGATAAAGAGGGTCACTATATACTGGTTAAGGAAAAACTCCAAAAGGAAGAGATAACAATCATAAATATATATGCACCAAATACCAACACACAAATATATAAAACAAATATTAACAGTCATGAAAAATCAAATAACCAATTATTTGAAGCTTGATTCTATAAAAGAATAAATAAAATTGACAAACTCCTAGCCAACCTTATTTTTAAAAAGGAAATAAAAGACTCAAATCCATGCAATTAAAAATGAAAAGAGTGAGCTCAAGGATCCAAGTTCGATCCCCAGTGCCAAAAAAAAAAGGGTGAAAGCACAACAGATCCTGAAGAAATCAAGATCCTCCATATCTACTTTGATTAGCTGTACTCAAATAAGATGGAAAACACAGAATAAATGATCAGATTCCGAGATACATATAAATTACCAAAGCTGAATCAAGAAGATATAAAAATTCAAAATAACCCAGGATTAGTCAATGAAATTAAAGACATAATTAAAAACCTACCAACAAAGAAAAGCCTAGTTCCTGATGCATTCACTGCTGAATTCTACAAGAAATTTGGAGAAGATCTAATGCCACTATTCCTCAAATGCTTTAATGAAATTGAAAGGGAAGCAATGCTCCCAAAGTCATTCCTGGAAGCAAGTAATACCCTAATACAAAAAGCAGAAAAGGATCCAACCAAAAAAGAAAACTACAGGCCGATCTACTTAATGAACATAGATACAAAAATCCTCAGTAAAATACTGGCAAACAGAATGCAGCAAATCATCAAGAAGATTATGAGAAAGTAGGATTCATCCCAGAGATGCAGGGATGGTTCAACATATGCATAATCAATCAATATAATATACCATATCAACAGAGCCAAGGACAAAAATCACATGATCATCTCAGTAGACACTGAAAAATCATTTGACAAAGTGCAACATCTACTCATAATTAAAAAAAAAAACTTCAGAAAATTGGAATCAATTGTTCTTTACCTCACTCTGATAAAAGCCGTCTATGACAAACCAACAGCCAATATCCTACTAAATGGTCAAAAACTGAAAGCTTCCACTCTAAAATCAGTAACAAGACAAAGATGTCCACTATCACCACTTCTATTCAGTGTAGTTCTGGAAAAATTAGAACAATTAGACAAGAAAAAGAAATAAAAGGAAAGGAAGAAGTTAAATTATCATTATTTTCAGATGACATGATACTCTACATGGAAGAACCCCAAAACTGCACCAAAAGACTTTCAGATTAAATACCCAAATTCAGTAGCATAGCTAGATACAAAGTCAACACTCAGAAATCAATAGCATTCCTGAACACAAATAACTAACTAAGAAAGAAATTAGGGAAATCACACCTTTCACAATAGCATCAAAAAAAGTGAAATACTTAGAAATCAATCTAACCAAGGAAATAAAAGATCTTTACATTGAAAACTATGGTATTCTAAAAAAAAAAAAAAAAAAAAAAAAAAGGAGATTGAAGAGGATATCAGAAAATGGAGATATCCCTTGCTCTTGGGTGGGAAGAACCAATACAGCGAAAATGGCCATACTCCCAAAATTGTTATACAGATTTAATGCATCCCAATCAAAATACCAATAGCATAACTCACCAAATTAGAGAAAACAATCCTAAAATTCATTTGGAATCAGGAGAGACCTGAAATAGAAAGAACAATTATGGGCAATAAGGGCAAGGCAGGGCTCATCACAATCCCTGACTTAAAATTATACTACGATGCTACTGTGATTTAAAAAACCAAAACAAACAGCATAGTACTGGTAAAAAACAGACTCAAGTATCAATATAACACGTTAGAAGATGCAGAAACAACTCTAAACACACTCAGCCACCTGATCTTCAACAAAGGGGCCAAACACATTCACTGGAAGAAAGACAGCCTCTTTAATAAATGGGGTTGGAAATACTGGCTTTCCACATGCTGAAGACTAAAACTAGATCTATGTCTCTCATTATACAGTAAACTAAAATCAAAATGGACCAATGATCTAAATATTAAAACAGAAACATTAAATCTGCTGGAAAAGGGAATAGGTAAAACTCTTGAAGACAAAGGTGTAGGCAAAGACTTTATGAACAAAACCCCAAACACAAGGGAAATATTGCAAAGAATCAACAACTGGGATCTCATCTTATTAAAAAGCTTTTGCACAGCAAAAGAAATCACCAACAGAGTGAAGAGACAACCCACATAATGGGGGAAAACAATCTGGCTGGCTGATCCTCAGACAAAGGATTAATATCCAGAACATATAAAGAACTCAAAAAAATCAGACCCCATAATTTTAAGATTCAGTCCAAAAATGGACATCTGAGATGAATACATACTTCTCAGATGAACAAGTACAAACAGCAAATAAATATATGAAAAATGCTCAACATCAACAATCATTCAAGAGATATAAATTAAAACAACATTGAGATTCCATCTCACTTCAAAAAGAATGGCTATCATCAAGACACCAACCAATAACAAATGCTGGTGGGGCTGTGGGGAAAAGGTACCCTTCTGCACTGTTGGTAGGAATGTAGACTGGTACAACCACTGTAGAAATCAGTATATAGATTCCAAGAAAAAACCTAAAACTAGAAGTTCCATTTGACCCAGCTATTACTCTTCTTGGTATCCTCCTGAAAGAATTAAAAGCCTCCTACCACAGTGATTTATGTATACCCATGTTTATAGCGGCACAGTTAATAGCTAAATCTTGGAAATAGTCCACATGCCTATCAACTGATGAATGGATAAAGATGAGGAGGAGGGTTTTTTTATACAATGGAGTACTATTCCACCATAAAGAAGAATAAACTTGACATATTTCTAGGTAAATGGATGCACTTAAGATTATACTCTTAAGTGAAATACACCAGATACACATGTGTAAATATTGTGTTGTTTCTCTGGTATGAGAAACTGAAAATGTAAATAATAACTAAAATGTATAACAGATATTGTGAAATAGGAAGAAAATGTTCAAATAAGATGGGGAAGTAGGGAGGGGAAGAGGAAAAGGAAGAAAGGGAAAAGGGAAAAATGAGAAAAGAAGGAAAAATGGAGATAAAAGTTTTGTAAATGAGTGGAAGAGGGGTTGAAGGGAGGGGAAGGGAATGGGATAAAAAGAATCAAGATATATACAGGTACAAATTCCCTATGATTAATGTGATCATTATGCATATCTAAAATGTACCAAAATACTTAATTTTTAAAATTTTCATTATTAATGTTTTATTCATCTGTATGGTAGTTTCATGGGTGTATTTGACTTTATAAAAATTCATCAAGTGATACACAATTTTCTGAATGCATATTAACCTTCAACAGAATTTTTTTAACCTCTTCTTGTTTCTGTAGTGCTAATGTCACATGAATCATACAAATAGTTATGTGTTGTTTTCAGATAACACATTTATTATAAATGTGATTGCTTTCAGATAACACATTTATTATAAATGTGAAAGTTAAAAATGTTTTATAAACTAATGTTTTAAGTGCATAACTGCATCAATTAAGTTCATTACTTAAATGAAAGATATGGATTATAGCTCTGGCTTGGCCAATCAAAGTGGGTAAATTTGGACCTCTCTTGGCCTCAGTTTTCTTTCTTAGTTAGAAAGGGTTGGGTGAGTAACAATTCAGTGTCTCTTCCAGCTTCAGTATTACATGACACTGGGGGACAGCCCACATGAGAAATAAGAATTCCTCGGTGTGTCTTTTTGGAAAGTGACAGGCCACTTCTAGTTTTTCTCTTCTGCAAATAAGAGTTTTATGGGGGAAGAGGGCAGCTAGAGCGAGCAAAAGTCTGACCCTTATGACTAGGCCTTGTTAACCACAAGAGAGTCCCAATCTAGTCACATAATTCTAAAGTCCCCCAAAAAAGAGAAGTTGCCATTTCCTGCTTAAGTGTCTGAACTCAGCAAGTCTAGGATCAATCTTTTTCCTACCAAAAGAATTGTGCAGAGTTTTTAGTGAAGCTAAGTTCAGCCAGAAGAGGTAAGGAGCTAAGTTTACTCCTTCAAACATTCACTGATCTCCTGATGAATGCCTCACTTCCTAGGAATTGTTGGGGATAAAACAACAAGAGAGATAAGACAGGATTCTGCCATATATACCTCAGAAGTTCATGGGAACACAAAAAAGTAAACACACAATTATAGGGGAATTACTATATCCAGTAAGTGCTATAAATGGAGAAATGAAAGTTGCAATAGGAACTGACCCAGGAGGGGTACATAACCTACTGGGAAAGTTTTCTGAAGCAAGCAATGTCTAAATAGTAAGTAGGAGTTAGCTGCATAACCATGGTTAGCTCACATGCTGGGAGGAAGGGGCAGTATCACATCAAGCAGACTCTAGATTGAGACTACTCAGCTTCCACTTCTTGTGCTACCTACAATTTAATAGCGGTATGAGCCTGGATAGTCCTCTTAAGCTCACATAAGCACCAGTTTCTTCATCCATGAAATGGGAACAATTGTGGTACTCATGAGTTGTAACAATTAAGAATTCACATAAGTCCTACTTCACATTGAGCCTATTTCCTATTACTGTTCTTATTAATACTGAGACAGATGCTATTACTAATATTATTAATAGTGAGACATATGTGAGAAGATAGGTAATATTCAAGGCAGAAAGCCTGTCCATAAGTAGACCCAGAGAGGACATCTGGTGCTCAGAAGGTAGTCCACTCCAGCTGGAGAGAAGAATGAGAGACGGTAGTATGAAGAGGTTGGAGCAGAACCAGAAACCAGGGAGCAAAATGTTTTCTGTGCTATGTGAAGGAGTTTGGAGTTTATCCTAGATGAATGAGGAGCCAGGAAGTAATCTAGGAGAGGCTCCTGATGTTCATGATTCACATTTATTAGTAGGGGAGAAGTGTGCTGCCCACATAAAAATATGTATATTTATTTTACCTCCAAAGCATATAAGACACTGCATCCACTAGCCAATTTCCTGTAGAGAGAATACGGTCTTATTGGAATTCAATAACTCACTAACATCCAAGGATTCCCTTCCTTTGGTGAGTATGAGATGCTCAGATAGCAGCAGTTCATTCAGGAGAAGGAGTACCAGATTAATATAATTCAGCCTAAGAGACACAGTTCAGAAAATTAATACAGTATATCTTCTTGTGACCCATGAACTGCAATATATAGCAGGCCTCTCTTCAGTCATTAACTTTCTCCATTAGACTGCAAAAAATCCCAATCAAGTAGCCCTGCTCTGGCTGGATTTTGTAGAACATAGATCTCTCTTTTTTCCTAAAAGAGGAAAAGTATAACCCGTAGCAACGGACCTTTGTATAAGATGGGATGCAAGATATTCCTTCTGCACATTCCTTCTCTTTAAATTTGATTGTTCTGTAAGGAGAACTTTAATAAGAACATATCAAGGCTTCTCAGGATTAATAATTATTAGTAAAGTCCATAAGGGGTGAATGTGAGCGCTGGCATGGTTCAACACTTACAAATGATCTGGAAGAAAAGTAAGCTATGACTTTCTGATGCAAACAACCCTAAGTGTTTCTAGGTAGCTCAGTGCCAAGGTGGCATAATCCATTCATTACAAGAATGGGCAGCAGGATGGCAGGTGGAATTTGGAAGAGAACAATCAAACTCTGCCTTGTAAAAGAATGAACTACCAATTAGAATTCAAAAATGGACACCTGGAATTGTAGTGTGGTCCCCATTAGGCTGTTGAAGCTAGAAAAGTTGGTGTATCATTGTAAAGGGCACTGAAAGCAAAACAGAAAGCAAATGCCCTCCTTCAGCTCTTTCAACAAGGTGGAAGCACATCCACTTCTGAAGTACACTGTGAATTTATGGCCAAACACAGGGACATATAGAGCAGAACCTGTTGGCATTTTTACTCATCTCCAGTTTGTCCACTAGACTCACTACAGTATTCTGTACACAGAAATGGGCTTGAATATCAATAACAAATGAGTAATTTGTCCATATATTTAGTGAGTGTTCATTGCAAACAACCCAAATTTAAGACATCAGCCTAGTAATTGGGGACAGTGTCAAGAAGGACGATATATCGTACATTGACCTCAAAGGATTTACTAGTAGATGTAGATGTGACAAATGATGAACATTATTTATAACATGGGGCACAAAGTAATGAAAAGCACAACAAAGAAGCAGATGAAGTGTTAAAGAACCATTCTACACATATTTAAAGGATACTATTATATCAATGCAGCATATATATGTGATCTTTTTTTATTAACCTTATTCATTTTAAAGCTTAACCTGGACAGCAATGAATATTGTGATTTTATGAACTGACAGTTAAAGCCCAGAGCTAGCAGCTGATACTGATCAGCAGGTCAGAATAGCAACAGAAAGACGGGAAGTTTCTGAGTGGGGCTGAACTTTGGGATTGATATTAATAGTGAATATTAAGATGACTTTTTTTCTGGGAAGAAAGGGACAGTTACTCAGCTTCTGAATGAGATCTGTCAACGTTTTTACACCCTTTGCCCACTGGCACTTAGTTTATTCCACTTCTGTTACAAGGTACAAGTCCCACGATCTAAAATACTCTTTATTTATTTATTTATTCTCATTGAGTTTATTGGTACATTTTAGGTATACAGTACAGTTACATTCATCATTGGGATCTTGTACTTTTACATGACAGGTCTTGGTTCTCATTTTTTCCCCATACCCCTCCCCTCCCTTCATCCCCCCTCCCTCCCCTATTTACAAAAAATTTATTTCTATTTTTTCTTTTTCTCATATTTTTTTTCTTTTCCCTTATTTCCTCTTTAAAGGAGGTAAATAAAATGGGCTCATTCTCATCATTAAATCACTGACACCCTGTCTCCTCTTGAGGTTGCATAGAGAAGCTTTAGGACAACACTCCTCCCCTTCCCTATCCCACTCCAAGAGGAACATATTGTACTTATTTAGGAGATTAATTTTTCTTGCAGAAAATGCCAGAGCTCCTCAACCCTCACTCAAGAGTTCAAGGAGCAGGGGGCAGTTGGTAGTACTGTAGTGAGGACTGAGAGATAAATCTCTGAGTTTGGAATTTTCATGCCTTTTAAGCAAGATTCTCTTTTGTATAGACAAAAGGAGGTTTAATTTTGCTACTTAAGATACAAATCCCTTACTCTTCTCTTTATGTGTGCTCTGAGAGGGAGACTAGTTTATGCTTCTAGTTACCTTTGTGATTATCGATGTCAACCTCTTCATGAAACCTCTTTATTTAACACAAAGACCAGAACAGACAGACTTGCTCCATCATTAGATTCTCTATCATTTCCATCATTCGATTTACTGTTTTTTCCAGTAATGCGGATTAAAACTAGCCTTCACACTGAGCTATATCCCCTTGCCTACTCACTTTTTCATTTTGAAACAGAGTATTGCTAAGTCACTAAGTTGTTCAGGTTGGGCTCAAACTTGCAATCCTCCTGCCTCAGCTTCCAGAGCACAGGGATTACAAGTATGTATGTACCACCTCGCCTGGCTATATTTACTTTTGATTCTGTGTAAGTGTTGGCTTGCGCCTCACAGTTAATAGGATGCTCTTAACTGGGAATTAAGTTCCTAAATGTGATGGGATCATATTTCAGAAAGAAACAAGCTTAAGATCACATTTTAAAAATGAAGACTTTTAAGTACAATATGATATTATTAGCAATAAAATCAATGAAGAAATGTCTTAATGTCAGATTTTTAATGTACTAGGGTTTACTGCTAGATGCTGTATAAGATTAAAAAATAAAGTTGAAGATATAGCCTCTATTGTCAAGTTTAAAATCTAGTTCGAAAGATAAATTTTAAAATGCATACACATTAAATATAAGAATCAAGTAATAAGACAATAGAAAGATGCTACTAAATCCAGAGTTCAAACAATGAGAATGAATGAAAATGTTAGACTTTGTTTCAAAAGAGTTAGATTTGTTTCTTGAAGCCCATGGAAACTTTAGAAATTTCTATTTTTCAGCTGGAATCATTTTGTCAGACAACACTGATGGCCAAAATTTCATTATTGTATGTTATGTTTTGGTATTTTTAATTTTATGCTTTATTCTAACTTTAAATGATATTTTAAATCACATATTCTCCCCCTAGCCAAGTTCCAAGGATGATTATTTCTAAGGGAAATTTCAATTAATTAATGAATACTTGTATTATTCAAATTCTTTTTCATCTAGTTTCTTTCATTTGAAGAATGCTGGAGTATTATTTTCTCTGGTTTCTCTAGACTCCATAGTAGGAGCTACAGAATATCTCATACATATCCTATGCTTCATAGATAGACAAGAGCGTTATTTTGGACAAATCAAGGATCCATTTTGTAGGTGTTTAACAATTGAACTCATAACTTCCACAAAACAAAAATTATGTTAATCAAATTAGCTCTTGTTTTTCAGTGCCGGGGATGGAACCCAGGACCTTAGCACACATTAGGCAAATGTGCTACAACTAAGCCATACTGCTGCCCCCAAATTAATTCTTTTTTTTTTCTGGTACCGGGGATCAAACTCGGGTCTTTGCACTTGTGAAGCAGGTGCCAGAACCAGTGAGCTAAATCCCCAGCCCCCCCAATTAATTCTTAAATGTGAGAATGTCACAGATTGAGATTCTTAGTTATCTCTTCCCCTCTCCCTCTCTTTCTCTCTTTCTCTCTCTCTCTCTCTCTCTCTCTCTCTCTCTCTCACACACACACACACAACACTTAAAAGACATAAACAGAATCAACCCTAAACATGTAGATTCACTTTGAGAGAAAGAAAGGGAACATTTTGGAGGACTGCAGAGATATGCTGGTTGTTACAGCTTTAAATTGGTTAAGTACATGCTGCGTCTTAAGTAAGCTGTTTGTCTGGTTTGTGTTACTTTTTATAAGTAAACATAAGCTATAATCTTAAATGCATGATGAGAATGCAGATAATTGCTCTTAGTTTTATAATTGGAAATCAGCTGCAACTCAAAACAGTGAATCCAAAAACCGCTCTAGGGATAACACACTTATGTGCATTCAAAGGATATGGGTGAAGGACTTCCTTAGTCAAGCAATGGAGCACATGTAATCACCCCAGCAGTTTCCAAGCTTTTGTTTCATCCATCTAGAGTTCCCAGAATTATGGACCAAGATGTTTGCATGTCTAGAAAAGGCAAATCAATTCTTTTGTTACTAAAAGTTAAATTATCCCTGAACTATCTAACTTCTCACCTACACACAAAAATTATAACATCATAGCTCAAAACTTCTACATCTAATTACTGTGTCCAGGTAAAGATTGCATTGAACCCCATACTTGATTATTCAGATACTAATTATCTAGGCTAGGCATTGAAGTTTGTCCCTATTCCCTTGGTTTTATGCCATTTGGTTATTTTAAGGTTCACTAGCCTCTTCATATACAAGACAAAGGAAATGAAAGAAGATGAAACTCAAATCAGCAAACTTTAACTTCCCACAAGATCTACTAAAAACCATGAGCAGATGAAATGAATAGTTGGCATGAAAATCGAAATTCCCTGTGTATTTGATTTATTTTATTTGTAATGCTTTCTTCAGTGATAAACCAACCAGATGTCTTGAATGAAGTAAAATAAAATTTGATTCTTACTTTTGACCTTTCTATTGTTTTTCTTTTATTGCTTGTGTCCCTAGTTCTTCCTCCTTTCATTTTTCCCTTCTCCTTTCTTTTCTTGGTATCTGCAGGAGTTGCATTTATTTACTAACTGCTGGTCCTTTTATTTCTCCTTTTGAAAGGGAATCCCTGAGATTTCCAGACCTTCCCTATCACCCTTTTAACTCAACTAGCTTCACTAAGCTAGGCCCCCAGCTCTATATTCCTCTGTGTTATTCCTACTAGAGAATATTGTGCAGCCCTATGACCCCACTACTTGTACTACAAGTTTTAACTATTCAAACTTTTGTCACTTCACCTACTATCCATCTGCACATCTTTCTGCTAAGCCCACTCCCACTGCTCCTCTGCATATTTTCAGTCACGTCTCCTCCTCCATTGGTTGTTCACCACCCAAAAGCCACAAATCTGTCAGTTCAAATGTCAAGAACCTAATCAGAAACTCAGACCAGAAGGATGGAGGATCTCCAGAGAAGAATATGCCTATGGGGATGGCCCCAATTTATAGGACTCATCTTGATTAGGTCCACAGGGGCACCAAAAACCCCAAAAGCCATAATTTTGTACTCAACATTAGAAACCATAGGACCCTATATGTAACTTCATACCTGAAAGGAAATAGCCACTCACCCCCACCAAATCCTAAAATATGTACCATGGTTCCAGGATAATGAGAGAAGAGGGAGACATTCCAGTAATCGGTTATAAGTTTAAATTCTGTTATACTACAGTCTTCCCTAGTCTAGTCTACATGATATGATGCTTTATGTTCTGTTATACTCACATACATACTTATCAACTCTCCTCTGGGGATTCCTAGCGGTTTGATTCCAGGACTCCTCTCAGATGCTAAAATAAGCAGATGCTCACGTTTCTCCAAAAAAAATGTCTTAGTATTTGCATGGAATCTACATACATCTCCCCACATACTTTAAATAATCTCTAGATTGCTTATAACATTTAATTCAATGTAAATGGTATATAAGTAGTTATTATACCTGCATTATTTAGGGAAGGAGGACAAGAAAAAGTCTGTATGTGTTCAGTACAGTTGTAATATTTTACCAGATACTTTCTATCTGCATTTGGTCAAATCTCCCAGTACAGCATTCATGGATATGGAGAGCCAACTGTACAGATCAACATTTACAACTTTATATTGATATCCATATCTAACAGACAGTAAATATTTTTGTAATCATCACAACTAGTCTGCAATAGGTATTATTAATATCTATTACTCACAAGAAACTGAGGACCAACTCGCCAGGAAATAGCAGAGCTGGATTCAAAACCAGACTGTTTGACTCCAAACTTCAAATTCATTCTAGTATTACATGATTTCATCTCTCTAACCCGAGATTTTGCCTGTTTACCTTTATTTCTCCATTTTTTCTTATATCTCAAGCTGCCACCAGTTGAATTTTATCATGAACTAGTCAATTCTTCCTTACAGAAAAGTTCCAATTAATAGATATAAAAAGGCTAAAGAAAAATTTAGAAAGCAGCAATTGCCCCTGTAAAAGTAACTGATAATTGTTAAAATTATTGGGCAAAATTATCATGAGAAACAGGTTCTTTGTAGGGTCTCAAAATATGTCCCCCAAAAGTACTTATTCATTACAAAGGGCAAAATCGTAACTTCTTTTCTGGTACTAGGAATTAAACCAAAGGCTTTCTTACTGAGTTACATCCCAAATCCTTTTTGTTTCTTATTTTGAGACAAAGTCTCACTAAGTTACTAAATTGCCTAGGGTGGGCTCAAACTTGTGATCTTCTTCCTTAGTGTGCCAGAGTGCTGAGATTACAGGCATGTGCCACCATGCCTGGCTGGCAGACACCATCTTAACTATGTGATCAAATTTAACACAACTGCCACTAAGACGTATTGATATGATAGACACATCATCAGTTCTTTGACATTCCTGCCAAAATGCAGAACCTAAAACATCAGGCAAACCCATAGTGACGAACAGTCTATAAAACAACTGAAAAATAAATTTTGTTTTTAGACAGAATCTTGCTATGTAGTCCAGGTTGGCCTTGAATTCACAATCCTCCTGCCTCAGCCTCTCAAACACTTGGATTATAAATCTTCAAAAGTATCAAGATCACTCAAGTCAAGAAAGAAATGTTCCATTCTGAAGGGGATTAAAGAGGCTTGACATCTAAATGCAACACATTTCTAAACAGGATCAACTTTCTAGATAGCACATTAGAACAATCAGGAAACTATAATGGAGCCTGAGGATTAGACTATAGTAATATATCAGTATTAATCTGAATAAATAATAATTATAATAAATAATAAATAATTACTTCAGTATCTCAAAAATCATAGATAGATAGATAGATGATAGATAGATAGAATTTCTACTTCTAAAGTTCCAAAACTTCTTGACCTGTCATTTAACAGATTTCTATGTCTTCACATGAAACCACTTTCACACATAAAATATGTACGTACCACAAAAACTGATCTAATAATGTGTAGAAAGACAGATGAATAGATGAAAGATATGTATGAGATAAATGATACAAGAATGGATGGATGATGGATGGATGGATAGATAGGTAGACAGACATTAATTGATAAACGGATCTCCTTTCTCATTTGAGATTTCCATTCTATTATGTAGCTTATAAACATGAGTAAATATGCCAAGAATTCTTTGTTAACAAAAGTAAGATCCATAGGGATGTTTTTCAATTAACTATGCTCCACATATAACAAATCTAAATGTGAGAATCTGCATCAATCTACAGATAGTAGAAAATAGAGTTTTGAGTACTTCATGTTGTCCTTTTTGGATCTTAGTTAAGAGGACCAGGATGTGGCTTCAGTTTTAGATGTGCTAATTATGTTTGTCAATTGTGAGCTTTGCTTAATTAGTCATGCTAATTTAACGAGTGTTTTCTGCGCATCTAAATCATTACTATAGCAATTAAAAAGCTGCTTTGATTAGCTTCTTTCATAGTATGTAGCACAGCATACTCCTGTCAACTTCTTTTTGATAACTGAGCATTTAAGTGCTGTTTATAGAAAAGATACCTTATATATTGGGGAAAAAGTACAAACCAAGGCAGGTAACAAAAAAGATGGCCCAGCATAAGATAAATCAGCAACTATTAGC
Source organism: Fukomys damarensis (assembly GCF_012274545.1). NCBI lineage: Eukaryota > Metazoa > Chordata > Mammalia > Rodentia > Bathyergidae > Fukomys > Fukomys damarensis. Next base: position 10,347,591 of record NW_022900944.1, on the reverse strand, counting down.
ACCATAAAATCAGTGACTAGATACTGGAAATAGTAATAACATATGTTCAACAGGAGCTCCCAGGGGGTGGAGAGGGATAGAATATTGAATAAAACAGAAACATTTTTTTTTGGTAAATTAAGGTTGGGTGAAGATAACAATCAGAGATTTATATGTCTGAGGCCCAAAATCAATGTCAAAGCCTATAAAACACTACACAAACCAAGCTCGGCTGTGTTTGGAAGACCTTGCCTGACTCTCATAATCACTAATAAATACTGTGGCTAGGGAACTTGTGCCAAGTGAATCTCTCCCCAGGGGCCATTTCATGCTTTAACAAGCTCAACTGTCAGGAATATTGTATGATATTAAGTTGAACTTTCTCTTAATTGCTAAGTAGGTGTTGCATTTCCTATGAACTACCTGTGGAGGCCATATCATTCTATTTTCTATACAGTGAGAACCTGATATATAAAAATTTAATACATTTCTCTCACCCAACACTGAAAATTATTCCAAATTTCATAACAAATACAGGCTTTTAGCCCAACTTCAAAGCTACCTGCCAATCCAATCTTCCCATTCCCCCACCAATCCTTACCACCAGCCCTATAGTCAGAACGATAGCAGGCAACAGCAAAAGTCATAGCTAATAGATATTTATACCCATGATGTCTTTAAAGCACAGAACACACAGCAACTATTTACAGAACAGGATATCATTTCTCATTTCAAAGTCATCCCTAAGGCCAATAACTTCATACATCTGATTTGTGTCAGCATCTGTAACAGAATCCAGCTGTGAAACAGAAAATAATACTTCATCTAAGAAATGGATTCTAGTTGGCAAGTGAAAAATCACTGTTGAATGCTGTAAGGCACATTTTTACATCCATAGAAAACAGCACTTAGGGGCTCATGGAAAACTTAGAGTCCACAAGTTACAAAGGGATACAAAGGGGAAGGTTTTAAGGCGTCTGCTATGATACAAATTATGCATTTTTAACCCTCTAGAACAGATCATTAAGGTACCTGATCCACACAAAAGCAGCTTTGCTATTCCAAAATTCAAATGTTCTAAATAGAGAAATTTAATAATTCCAAACGCAGGATTTAGAGTACACAACACATTGATATCCCAAATCCTCCAATACTCCGATAAAGCTGAAATTTTCTCCATAAAAATTTCCCCCCAAATAACACAAATGTATATATGTTAATACACATTCACATATAGCCTCAATACATTCCCATTAAATTCTCATATATTTAAGGATTCCCGATGAAAACTCATTTTGGAATCTGGTCACCTGTTCAGGGACCTCCTTTAGGAATTATATACAAACACAACTGTATTGCATTTTCCATCCTTCTGGGAAAGACAGTCTAGTAGGGATGGTGAGCACAATCAAAGCATATGCATGTACTGAAATGACCCTGTGAAACCCATTAATTTGTACAACTAATATGAATTAACAATTCAATACATAAATTATTAATAAAATAAAAATATAAGACCAATAATAAAAATTTAAATCCAATTCAAAGGTGAAGGCTTTCCACTTTCATAAGCAAAGTGCATCACTCTCTGTGCCATAAATATACTTTGTACATAACTCTGTAAGATTTATCTCATTCTGTATCAATTTTTGTTTACAGATCTATTTCCTTTACTTGGTATGAAAGCAAGGATTCTTTCTGATTTCTCTTTGTAACCAGGGCTTAGCAAAATGCCTAATACCCAGGATGGGCTTGGTACATGTTTGTGTGACAAGTGCAATGCTACTTGAACAAATCATTCTTTTATCTCATATCCTTTCTGTAATGCCGTTTCACATGTCACAAGGGGACCCAGTTAAACATTGGCCAGCTAATCTACTACCTGTTTCAGCAGAAATGTATCAGGGCTAGGCCTGTGGATTGATGTAACCATTTAGAATCTTAGTACTTTTAATAGAAATCGAAATGTCTGCAATCTAATGGGTTATTATAACTAACCTCCTGAACACTACAGCACTGTCTTAAGTTTTAGATTTTATATAATGAGATAGTACGATAGGGAAAACATATGGGTCATATTTGTTTAATATGAACAAGATCAATAGAGTACAAGAATCTAATCCCTTACCAGATTCAGATGGGGGCTATATCTTTAATGATGTGAAATCAGAAATGAGAAACATCAGATGCACATTAGTTGAAGAAAATTTGAAGGCAAAATTTAACTCAAGCTATGTAACTGAGACTTTTCTCAGGCAATTAAAAAATACTCTAATTCTCTTCAGTTGGTCTCCAGAGTAAGTGTATCTACATCAATTGTTATATCAGTTTCCTTATGGTTCTGAAATGGATGAGTTCTAAAGGCAAAGCAGAAAATAAAACACTGTGTTGATCTCTTGGTAAATGATTTTATGTCTTCTGCTTCTGGAGCAGTTTTGCAATTATGTACTAGAGAACTGTATTCATCTTTGATGCGTATCTCTCAATCATGCTATGGTAACAAGTGGTTTATCTCCCTTCTTATTAGACAAAAATACCTGGTATGCATCAAGACTTCTGCACACAGTAGTAAAACGTGCTTGAAGTTCACAATCCTTTAAATCATGGCAATGAGAAGAAATTAACCTGTTGAGTCTTGTTTCAAATCCAAATATACTTTATTGTATTCAAATTATCTGAAAAAAGTGATTCATGTAAAGCATTCACAGACTCTGTGTGTGTGTGTGTGTGTGTGTGTAACACCCAAACCATCAACCATGACACACAACAGGAAAGCTACTCTAATTCAGCAGCTATCAAAGTGTGGTCTAGAGTCCCTTAAGAAACCTGAAGTATTTAGTGGGAACTCTACAAGGTCAAAACTATGTTTACAACAACACTAAAACATAATTTATCTTTTAATTTCATTCTCTTGCAAGTTAGAGTTTTTCCAGAGGCTATATGAAATGTGATATTGGAACAGATTGCTGAAGCACATAGAAGAATTCAGCTGTATTCTATTTAGACAGACATTAAAGAGATTTGCAAAAATGTAAAACAATGTCACTCCTCTTGCTGATTTTGAAAAATACAGTTATATTTCATTAAAATGTTATGTATTCTAACATACAGTGGGGAAATTTGGGATTTAATGTGCTTCCTGAATCTGAAGATTTATGTCTATCTGGGAAAATCTTAGCAGTTATCTCTTCAAATATTTCTCATCTCCCGTTCTCTTTTCTCCATACAGAATGCCAATGCAATGTATGTTTGTCCCTCTCGTGCTCATGTACCCACCATCATTCATTCACAAGTTCATTCCTTGTCATTTTGTGCTGTACTTTAGGTACAGCTCTTTCCTTTTTAAAAAAAAATTCTTTTTGTAACTGAATATCTAATCTGCTTCTTTAACCCTTCTATTGCATTCTAAAATCTGATTACAATAAGTCCCCAACTTACAAACACTGAAGTTGTGAACTTTCTCAGATAGGAATAGACCTCATATTGCCAACATTCTTAGATGTGAACAATTCGTGGAAGTAGTTCATGTGTCTACCTTACTATTTTCAGGTAACTGTAAAAGTAAAAATTGTTTATTTACAGTATTTTTGTTTTCATTTCTTATGCTTTACACTGTATGTCTGTATCAAAGGTGTGTAAGACTCACTTTGTCAGACTTAACCAACAAATCTGACTTACAAAGGCTCTCACATAATGGAACTCATTTATAAGTAAGGACTTACTGTATTGCTTTTTATTTATATGTTCTACTTGCTTTTAAAAATATATCTTGTGGGGGAAGGAGAACCACACCTGCTCCTGACCCAGCCACCATCGCTCAAGCGCTGGGAGGTAGGCTGGCCGATCCACCGTGGGAAGGAGAACCACGCCTGCTCCCGACCCAGCAGCCATCGCTCAAGCAACGGGAAGGTAGCTGCGCGGGCACCCCTGAACCCCCATAAGCCCCACACACACTCTCAGACCTCCTGACTGTGCCAGTCTTTGGACCCACTCTGCAAAGACAGAGGTCGTCATCAAGGGTATTTTTCTGAGTTCCCAACTTCGAACATCTTTAAAAAAAAAAAGGTCGGGGGAAACCTGTAATAGAACGTTGCGGAGTTCAACCATTCAGAAGGATGGGGAACTCAATCTGGGCCTTGCAGTCCGAGGTCAGTCAGCGTCATGGGGTTCAGCAATCAGCTAACTGAGATCAGGGGTCTTGCATCCTCTCTCTGTCTGAGCCATTAAATGGTTAATATACTATGTTGAAAAGTTTGTTCACTGCAGACATGTTCTGGACTGCTTCTTGATTTCAATTTAATTCAAATGATTTAAGGGTGATAGACTAGTGA
>NW_022900944.1:10341099-10341481 GCF_012274545.1 Fukomys damarensis | reverse complement strand
GAAAAGCTGTTGCTGCTATCAATGCATAACATACTATTATTAGTCTTTATATATATATATATATACACACACATACACACACACACACACACACACACACATATAAATTGAATTTTGGGAAACGTTAACGGTGCTGCCAACTTTGGAAAAAGTCATCCCAATTTACTGTGTTGACTTGGCATTGTACAGAAATGGACAACCATATTGGTCTAGAAATGTTAACTTTATTTTATTTTTTTTCCATGTGTACAGGGGTAACACATCGTACTAAATAAGTAAGGTCATATCTACGTGGGTTTGATTACAGAAACTAATAAAGTATTTCCTAAATAATGAAAAAAGAATAAGATAAGACTATAAGAGGGAGAAACATTAAATATGT
>NW_022900944.1:10328556-10340812 GCF_012274545.1 Fukomys damarensis | reverse complement strand
ATAAAGTGTTTGTAAATGGGGAGGGGAGGAGGGGGTGAAGGGAGGGCAGGGACAAGGGGAAAAATGAGAATCAAGACCTATTATGTAAAGGTACAGAATCCCAATGATGAATGTAACTGTATTGTATACCTAGATTGTACCAATAACCTCAATAAAAAAGAAAAAATATATATATATCTTGTGTTGTTCATGTGTGTGTTCATTATATCTTATTTCTAAAATCATTCCCTGAGACCTTTTTAAAAATAAAAAAATTTCACTGTATATTCTCACTTTCTCTGATTGCTCAATTATCTGAAGATCCAGGAAGTCTAACACTGCTATTTATTGTGTTTACATTCATGCATGGAAATCTATTTCTTCTTTTATGATGTAATTTTGGATTATGAGTTTATGTCCAATCAAAATTTATATCCCTGGTGATCTTATACAACCTGAGTCTTTGGAGAAGATCTGCCTTTCCCTCTATTAGGCCCTCAAGTGACCCAAGGCAGTACATATTAGAACTCCTAACCCCCTTGAGGGCAGGCCTATGGTCATAAATTCTCAGGAGATAACGTTTTCACATTGTATGACTAGGCCAAGCCAAATTACTAAGACTGAGCCTTATTGACTCTTTTCAGTCTTTCCTTCTTTCTTTCTCTATTTTGTTGTTGTTGTTGTTGTTGTCCCACTTTCCATTTTGCTGAGCTCACTTATCTTCATGTGGTTCTTTGCTTGGTTCTTGGCTGCATCTTCATTTTTGATCTTGGGGACTTGACTTATTTCTTTTGTGAACCCAATTCTATCTGTGAAATAGTCTTTATACACTATTCAATATTTCAAGTGTTGTGTATATGTCACTCAACCCAGCAATTATACTACAGGGAATTTATCATTTGAAAGGAAATTTGGCAATACCAAAATTTTAATTTTCGTAAGCTTTAACCTAGTAATTCTACTTTCTAGGAATTTGTCCTACCTATATATTCACACTTGCACACCTGTACAAAATTTCATACGAACATCATAATTTTGCAACAGGCTTCATAAAAGTATGTCACTCAACCCAGCAATTATACTACAGGGAATTTATCATTTGAAAGGAAATTTGGCAATACCAAAATTTTAATTTTCGTAAGCTTTAACCTAGTAATTCTACTTTCTAGGAATTTGTCCTACCTATATATTCACACTTGCACACCTGTACAAAATTTCATACGAACATCATAATTTTGCAACAGGCTTCATAAAAGGTAAAAGATTGGACATTATAAAAACCTAAATGTCCATCATTAGGGGACAAGTTAAGTATTTGAAGTTAGTTCCCACAATATTCGTGACTGTTAAAAAGAATGGAAAAAGTTCCACATGATCTGATATAAAAAGATGTTCTGATACAAGTTGCATGACTTCTATACGTGAAACACACAAAATTTGCTTCTGTGTGCTTATATATTCATCACAAACTTCTGCAAAGATACACAACAATTACAAGTCTTTTCTGCTGGGCTGGGGATTTAGCTCAGTGGTTCTACTGCCCACCTTGCAAGTACAAGGACCCCGAGTTTGATTCCCAATCCCCCCCAAAAAAAGTATTTTCTGCTAGGGATTAAGATTGAACCACTGACATATAACATTGCTGCTAAATGCCAAATGTGCTGATTGGAAATTATTTGTCAGATAAAAACTGTATTAATATCAACTCTTTCCTGTTATATTATCATGAACAGAGTTACCGGAGGCATTTGAAAATAAAAGTCCTTCTCCCTACCTGTCAATTGTTATTCCAAGTAACCTGGCTGTCTTTTACTGACTTTACTGGGATACTCATTACATAGTGCTCTAAATATAATTTTGTAGAACAAAATGGGTAAACTTCTTTCTTCCATTTTCCCTGGGAAGGAATGGCTTACAGTGTACATGAAAAAGTTATATTTTAAATGCTGCACCACTTCAGAAGAAAAGGAGGGCCCCTTGAGAATTAAGTGAGAAGCCAGCCCTATTTCTTTGGCCATGTCACAGCTTGATCAGCAGAAGAGATTGATTTTACCATCTGAGCTTGGACATAGCTTCCAACTGGAGCTTAAATTTTCAATGAGCCGCTTAATTTCTAAGGACTAGTAACTGAGCTAGGCATTTACATAGCTGGGAAAAATCTTCTGGCAAGTTTTCTTTGGAACATTTTCATTCTATTCTATGATGAACTCCTAAGAATGACAGTGCACAACTTGAACTTCTTAAATTCATATTAGGTTTAGATGTACAAATATGACAGAAACCATGTAATTTCATTTAGGCATTCATATATTAAAATGCAGCTTCCTTCATTCTCTTTGCAATATGCTTCAAAGTAATGATATGATGAAATCTGGACCAGATACTATTCTCCACTGGGCTATAATTTTCGCCATATCATGATGTTAGGGCATAAATTGTTTTTGTGATAATTGTTTTATGTGTTGGATTTTTTTTTTCTTTTTTTAATGTGTTTGAGAAACAAACTAGGGAGCAGAAGAAGAGAGAAGTTCTTTTTTAAGAACAAGATCATTTCCCTTTTGTTTCCCTTTGAGTCTTTATTCCCATCAAGGTCCATAGGAGTTAATACTGAGTTACTTAGAGAGTACAGATAGGTTTAAATAGAAACAGCAAAGTTAGCAGTTTCCAAGATAATGTAATCTATGGGCACCAGAAAAGAACACTGACTGGAGTATTGGCCTCTGCTGTATGTTTTAGACTTTAAATGTCTCCCAAAAATCCATGTTTTTAAAGTCTTGTTCTCTAAAGTGACATTTTGGGAGGTGGTAGAACATAAGAAGTGGGGCCTAGTAGGAGGTCTTTAGGTTATTAAGGGAATAATCTTGAAAGGGATTATTTGACCCTGGCCTCTTCCTTGGTTTCTCTTTCTCTTTACTTAATGGCTTCTCAGTTAAGGAAGCTTTGTTCTACCACAAACTCTTGCCATAATATGCTGCCTTGCCACAGGCTCAAAACAATAGGGCCAACCAATTATGGATTGAACCCTCCAAAACTGTGAACCAAAATAAATCTTTACTCTTTCTAAGTTGAATAGCCAGGTAATTGTTAAAAACAGAAAGCTAACACAAACCCCAAAATCTCTCTCACAATGGCCTTCTTCAATGCCATAAATCTACTCATTCTTTGTATTTTCCAATCCCCTATGAAAATACAACCAGTTTAGAAAGGGTTAACTTTTGGAACCATGTTCAGTCATTAAATTCTGTGTATATCACATCACTGGCCAGTGTGAAAGATGAGAAGAATTTTAAAATAAGAAAGGTAATGAGAAGATAATATAGAAAGGTATGACAAGGAGGCACACTGGGGTGAGTGAGAGAAGGTAGAAGACTCTAGGCATTCGCAAAAGTGGATTAATATCTCTACATTTATAGGCTATTTCACTTGAAAGATAGAGGAAAATAAAGTTACAAAATAATCACATCCAAACACTTACCTTCCTGAATATGGCCAAAGGTAGAGTGCAACTGAAAATCATATTAGGGATAAAGGCAAATGTGTTTAGGAAAATCATTTAGGATTCCACAACGACAAACACAGTGTTCTAAACAGATATGAAACTGTTTCTTCCTCTGAACACATATAACTTCTGGGTAAACTATTACAAAAGGAAAATTCTAACACACAGCCACACTTAAAAGAAACTAAGAATTCCCCAGGTAAGAAAAATACATTGGTGATACAAAGCCAGAGAAGCAAGGGAGTAATAGGCAAAAGTGGTATCAAATCTAGGCAAAGGTCCTAGAGGCTGGCAGCTGGAATTCCACCACCCATACAAGGTAGAAAATGTTCCTTTGGGCTAGAAGAAGAGGAAGTGTAAGTGAAACTTCTACATAGAGCCAAGGCTCTTGAAAGTTTGCTTAGACAACAGCAACTGTCTATTGACAACTAGGAAAATTCCACCAACTAGCTCAGCAAACTCTATATATGCCTGAAACACTGGAGAGCAAACATTCTCTGATGGGACAGCAAGCCACTCAGATGCTGGCTGCATGAACTACCTGAAAGTGTACCTTAAAAAAGGGAAATTGAACCCAAGGAAAGAATGAAGTATAAAGACAACAAGGAGATAAGAAACTAATAAAGCATCAATGATAGCATCTCACTTTATGGATATACAAACAAGAAAGAAATTCAGTGCTAGACAAAAAATACTCGGGTTGGTTTTCAAAAATGAAATCCATCTATATGTCAATATGCAATTAAACCTTAATGAGAGAAAATTTGAGAATAAATGACAAGAAAATACAATCACACAAATGTTAACAAAAGGAAATTTATATTAATATCAAACAATAACAGTAACATTAGGAATATATAATAGTAAAACAGTAATTCACCAAAGACAAAATAAGTCTGAGAGTATATAAACCTAGCAACATAATATATGCAGCCTAATCTTATAATAAATGCAGGGGAAATAAAATTATAATCATAGAAACATTCACAGCTATGAAAGATTTTTAACATGCCTTACTTTGTGATGGATAAATCCAAAGACCAAAAATAAGTGAGGCTATAAATGATTTAATAACACAACAGACTTGATACAATGATAATAATTATATAGAATATTGCATCTAACAATTAGAGAACTCACATCCTTTTTCAAGCAAAAATGGAACATTTACAAAAACTATCTATATAATCACACACATCACTTCCAGGACAGTGATCACTTCTAATGAAAAAAAGAATATCCTTTAATATTTATAGAAGAAATATGGGAGCATTTTAATATTTACTATATTTGGATGATGATATTGTTGATTCTGTTATATTTTTTGGACTTTTTCTCATCTTTAAAAATTATGGTTAAATAGTAAAATACATGTTTGATTTTAAAGTCTCTTTCATTTGGTGACTATAGTGAATAAAATGGTTTTATAAAACATTCAGTAATATTACAATGTTTCATTTCCAGGACTTATTGCCAGATAGAAACTCAGTCCACATCAAAGGTAAACTACATTGTATTAAGCACCTCAGTAAATGTGCACACTTAGGTTCAGTTTGCATTCAACTTTATTGCTATGCAGTCATCAATTTAGGGAGTACATACCCCAGATGAAAAGTACAGGAATCACACACACACACACACACACACACACACACACACACACACACAGAGGACTGGCTTGCCTTGCAAATTATATGAGATTGTGTTCATCAAATAAAGAGTCTATGTAAATCTTTTCATAATATAAATAATTATTTTTAAATCTATTTGTAAATGCACATTTCCAAATGTTTTAGTTCCCTAAAATATTGCACAGTTATAAAGCAGGGAATTTGATTGTCTAGCATTGTTAACCTTGGAAATCACTGAAGATGTAACTCAGTAATACTGTAGGGGAAAAGGGTCAATCTGAAACAAATCTATCTATCCATTTTTATTTTTAATGTACCTACTGCTTTTCCCCATCCATCCATTTGACTCTCAGGTAATCATCTGAGATTATTTTTACAAACTTATTTTAGACTATGTTAGCATTTAGTATCCAACTGAAAATCCATGACTGTCAATAATAAATACTACGTTAGCAAGCGACAAGTAAAAAGTAACTACAAGAATTGTATTGGTCTCTTATTTACTTAGTCTTAAAAAATTAGCTTAGAATTTTTACTAGATAACATTAAAATATATCAGCCATGTGAACTTAATAATTCACCAAAATATTTTCACTAATTTTATGTATACCAAAATCTATGTAATGTCAATATTTAGCTACCTACTGAAATATTTGTTGATTTTTTTCTTTTTTTGAGAAAAAGCAAAACTTGCTACATGTTAAGAGCTCTGAAGAACTGCAGGAGAAATGCTAATGTGATACCAGAGAAGAGGTCACAAAGACACAGAGATTAAAATGGAACTCTAAACAAAAGTCGAAGAATAAATAAGAATGCGAACTTCTGAGAGAGAGAAGTCTCAATGAACTCATCAAATAAAATTAGCAGATAAATAACAGTAAACAGAATCAAGAGTAATGTACAAGATGATGGCACTACTCTGCAAACTGCACTTCATGATAATGGGAACATAAGTGTATTAAATAAACCTATTAAACATGGTCCATTGTGATGACTGTTTTCATTGTATACATAAGAAGCAAAATTTTTTTAAAATGTAAACAATTTATATACATGGGATGGGATGGGGATTTAGCTCAGTGGTTCTACTGCCTGCCTCGCAAGTGCAAGGACCCGAGTTCGATCCCTGGTACCAAAACAAAACAAAACAAAAAGTGTATACAAGGGGGCACTGAGATGGAATTAACATCTATTTAATAACCAACCATAAGACTTTCTCAAGTTTGTACCAATTAACATTGTATCTAAGAAAGTTAATTGTGTTTACCTGAGTATAAATAAATATGAATTTATAATTTTTTCTGTTTTATGAATAAGAGCTGCAGAAAAACATATTTGCAGTAGTTTATGTCACTATCTCATGAGATATCAAAACTCACAATGTGAATTTCCATAAAGTATCACTGATTTGAGGCAGAAACAGGAAAACAAATTCCCCAATATTTTAAAGAAGAAAAAGTATTAGCACAAACTAAGAACCAGCCACTAGCAGTAGTTGCTTTTCCACGTGAAACAGATTAGTATGTCTTTTTTTTCCCCATTAAGTTTATTGGTACATTTATTTTTTTTTAATTGAGTTTATTGGTACATTTAGGTATACAGGACAGTGACATTCATTATTGTGATCTTGTACCTTTACATGACAGGTCTTGGTTCTCATTTTTTCCCCTTGTCCCTGCCCTCCCTTCACCCCCTCCTCCCCTCCCCATTTACAAATACTTAATTTCCATTTTTTCATTTTCTTATATTTTTTTCTTTTCCCTTATTACCTTTCCCCTATCCTTCCCATTTTCCCTACACCTTTAGCCCTTTTCTTCCTATTTCACATTGTTAATTATCTCATTAGGATCTTATGTGCTATTATAGTTTTTCACAGCAGAGAAACTATTTGGTATTTACACATGTGTGACTTATTTATTTCACTTAAGAGTATATCCTCAATATGTATCCATTTTCCCACGAATGAATCTAATGTCTCACTCTTTATGGCTGAGTAGTATTCCATTTTACAGAAAAACCACATCTTCTTTATCCAGCAGATGGGCAAATGGACTGTTTCCAAGTTTTAGCTATTACAAACTGTGCTGCTATAAACATGGTGCACATATATCATTGTGATATGATTCTTTTAATTCTTTTGGAAAGATACCCAGCAGAGTGATGGCTGGGTCAAATGGAACCTCTAGTCCCAGCTCTTTGAGGTAGCTCCATATTGATTTCCATAGTGGTTGCACAAGTCTGCACTCCCACCAACAATGGAGAAGGGTTCCTTTCTCCCCACAACCCCACCAACATTTGTTATTGTGTGATACTTGATAGCAGCCATTCTTTGTGGGGTGAGGTGGAATCTCAGTGTTGTTTTCATCTGCATCTCTCGAATGACCATTGATGTGGAACATTTTTTCATATATTTACTTGCTGCTTTTACTTCTTTGTCTGAGAAATGTCTGTTCATTTCAGACGCCCATTTTTGAACTGGTACATTTAAAGCAAACGATACAGTTACATATATCATTGGGATCTTGTACCTTTACATGATATGTCTTGGTTCTTGTTTTATCCCCATGACCCTACAATCGCTTCACCCCCTTCACCCTTTCCTGTTTACAAAGACTTTGCTTCCATGTTTTCCTTTTTTCACAGTTTTTCTTTTCCCTTATTCCTTTCCCTTCCCCTTCCCACTTCCCCTTTAGCCATTTTCTTCCTATTTCACACTCTCAATTATACCATTTGAACCTTATTTACATTTTTAGTTTTTCACATCAGAGAAACTATTCAGTATTTACTCATGTGTCCTATTTATTTCACTTGAGTATAGCCTCAATGTGCATCCATTTAGCTATGTTTCTAGTTTCTCATTCTTTATGGCTGAGTAGTACTCCATCTACAGAATAGTAAGTCTTTTTAATTGATTCTGGCATTACCTTGTGGGTATGACTATGTAAAAATCTCATCTCCCTGATTTTCGTCCTAGATGAGATGGGAAGCAAATGAGAGAGGCCTTGAACCAAGGAAAATGTTAGGTTGGATCAGGTGCAGCTTGAAATGTTTTCAGTTTGCCTTTCCTTATCTTTTCCTATCTTAAGAGTTCGAACATACACACACAAATTTATTTCTAAATAAACTAACTTATTCGGTAGAGTTTAGTTTTTATTTTTGTTAAAGTGTGTTTTTTTAAAAACACACACACAAAATAAACAGAGGTTGCATTCCACTCCCCAGAGGCAAATATTTTTGACTATGTTAGCTGTTTTTCTTTGTGGTTATCATCATATTTTTAAATGATGTGCTTAAACTACTGTGTCTTAATTCATCAGTTCTGAATATTAACTATATTGATTTACCATATTATTTTGGTAAGTGAGAATTTAGCTCCCTTACCATCTTCTCCCCATTTTTCCAACAGAACTATAGCTTATATATTCTTTTTTAAGTAAAGCAATATTCAAAGTTTATATTATTGGACAGCTAAGCATCACTTACTAATGAGTTAAGTAGTTGACTATGATTATCTCCCCCTTTTAGTACAAAATTTTTTTTCTTTGAGTTAACAATTATTCTTCTTAGAATGCACTGTGATTTTTGTTATTGATGTTATGTTGTTCAGGTAATTAGACATTACCAGACCCTTTAAAAGCAATTCAATTCACTCTTCCATGCACAAAACCAATCAGAAGGTAATTTTTTTCCTAGAGCCCTCCAACCTCCCCTCCCAGGATGAACTTGTTACTCTCTAGACCTAAGGTACAGCTGTCATCCTAGGATTTTCTTCAGTATTATCCAGAGAATTCCCTACTCATCTCTTCTGCTTTCTGAATCCCCTGCCTCCTCTGTTGGTTTATTTCTTTATTGTATAGCTTCCTGAGAAAAGCCAAATAGGGAAGAAAGCTGAGGAGGTCTCACCATCCAAAATGCACATTTTAACTTAATTTCCATCTTTTCAGTCCAGCATCTCACTCTTTGCCCAACTTTTTCAGTTTTGAACTTCTGGCTGCCACCAGATTATTAAACCAAACCCACAGAATGTCTAATTCAATGGGGCTGGATTAGGGCCTGAACATTCATAGTTCTGATACTGATGGCCTATTATACCCAACTTTTGTGCCAATACTTTGAGAGCAACTTCTTTTTTATTTTTAATTAATTTTATTGATACATTTTAGATATATAATATAATGACATTGATCATTGGAAATTTGCACCTTTACATAATCCATCTTGGTTCTTATTTTTTTCCCATTCCCCTGCCCTCCCTTCAACCTCACCATCCCTATTCACAAAGACTTTGTTTTCACTGAGGCTCATGTCAAATTTGACTTATTATATCAGACTAACAAGGCACAGTAAATACAGTGCATCTTTCTCTTCTCTCGTTGTCTGACCTATCAAGCTGTCTGTGGCCACTATGAATGCATTCAATTGGGCATGGTGGCACACATCTGTATTCCCAACACTTGGGAGGCAGAGAAAATAGGATTGCCATGAGTTTGAGGGCAGCCTGGGCAACACAGTGAGACCCTGTTTCAAAAAAAAAAAAGAAGCTGCATTCAGCTGTAAATGACAGAAAATCTACTGGCTAATGCAAATAAGGAGTTATCTGGCAGTGGATAATTCAAAGATAGTAGTTTTAAGAAGAGATTACAAGGGCCCAGGTTCCTGCTAAATTTCTGCTTTGCCAATGGTATACTGCTCTTTTTAGAAACTCTTTACAAGGAGCAGGTAAAGCCATGATCTATGGCTTAGAGACATGCAAAGTATCAGCTTCAGCTGCAGCTCTGACTTCTTTAGGATATAGATTTGATTCTCAAGGTCTTCACCTCATCCTCTCAAGGTGGCTATATAAGCTCTTGTTATTAGAAAAGCCAAAGCTTTTGTAACAGTCTTATCCACCAAAAGATGGAAGATGGCTTGCTAGCTAGGAGATGACTAAGGGAAAGGCATCGGTCACCTAACAGTTTCTGTTCCACAACCCTGTAATGCCTTCCCTCTTCAAGGTTTGCCCTCAATTTTCTCTTTGGTCCTTGGGATTGAACCCAGGACCTTATGCATGCTAGGCAAGCTCTCCACCACCAAGCTACATCTCCAGCCCAATTGCTTTTAGTTTAAATCTGATACCACTCATGGGAATGGGGAAAACACAGTGTTTTCTAATCTTCCCAGGAGGAGTTTTAGGTTACAAACCACCTCAGAATAACATGGGTACAAGCAATGTATTTTATGATTGTACCATTAAGTGGAGCCATGGCAGGAAGATGTACTTGACCTGACAGCATTCTGAAGGCCTGGTGAGCTTTTTCAGTTTGGTCACACATTACTGGCATGAGTGAGGATGTGGAAAATAAGCATGATTAAAGACTGTCTACAAAAAACCAAAACCACTTTCCTGTTCAGATGATTCTTTTTTACTCTGTCTAGCTGAGATGAAAACTATGTTATTCTACAACAGTGAGCCAAGAGTAAACTTAACAACAAATTCCTGGCATTCTCCTTCCTATGGTTTAGATCTAGAATGTCCTCCAAACACTTCTTGTGTTCAAATGTGGGACTTTTGCAAGATGATTGGGTCATGAGGCCTCTATAGCTGCTTGCTGTTAGGAGGTGAGGTTGGCTGGAGCTGGGGTACTTGGAATGTGACCTCGAAGGGTATATTCTTGCTCTAGCTCCTCTTTCCTCTCTGCTTCCTGGCTGCCATGGAATGACCAGCTTTCTTCTTCCCAGGTCCCTCCAGAATGTGGTTTCTACTTTGGAGTCAGACAACCATGGACTGAAACCATGAGCCAAAATAAACCCCTCCTCCTTTAAGTTGTAGGTTTTAGGTATTATACCTCAGCAACCCATAAAGTGACTAAGATACCCCTCAATAAGTCGGACATATTTCTTTTCTCCCAGAGCCTATACATCAGGTCTGAGATGCTAAGTTTGGTATCCAATAATCATCCAGAAGCAGAAAGAATACTTGGACTGAAGCTTGCAAGAAGGGTTTTAATCTCATTCTCTCAATTACTAGCTCCCCGACCTTGAACCAATCACATCTCTTCTCTCAGCTTCAGTTAGCTCCTCTGTAATTGAAGGGTTGGACTGTGCCTTTGTCTTTGGTCATCTGAGTGTTTAAACAGGAAAAGCAGCTGAATGTCGTTAGGTGGCTGAAATGGATAAAAAATTAGATTTCACCCTCACTGCTGTTATTATTAAATGGCTACCTAATCAGATCTTTCATTCCAAATTAATCTCCAATGATTTAAAATGCAACTTACAGTTTGCAAAGCACTTGCTCCTAGATTTCTGCCATTTTCTCCCTGCAACCCATCATAGGTTAGAAGGGCAGGTCTTATCATCTCCATTATTTTCTTCACACACAGAACCTACTCCAGGTTCACCACAATCTACAGCAGCAGTTCCTAATGCATGGTCAGGTACCACCTGCATCAAGATCTCTGAAGGACACTTATTACAAAATCTGACTGGAAAATACATCAGAGATTCAAAGTCTTCACCTCATCCTCTCAAGGTG
Organism: Fukomys damarensis; assembly: GCF_012274545.1. NCBI lineage: Eukaryota > Metazoa > Chordata > Mammalia > Rodentia > Bathyergidae > Fukomys > Fukomys damarensis. Next base: position 10,329,192 of record NW_022900944.1, on the reverse strand, counting down.
GCTATATAAGCTCTTTTTATTATTGTTATTGTTTGCATTTTTTTTCAGTAGCAGGAATTGAACTCAGGACCTTGTGCTTGCCAGGAAGGCGTGGTGCCACTAAACTAAATCCCGCACCACTGTTATTTGCATTTTTAACAGAATTCTTCCAGGTGATCTTTATATGCCCTAAATTTGAGAATCACTAGTTTACAGAGAAAGGGTAAAGGCTCTATTATGTAACACACTAGCTGACAAATAGACAGACAGATAGATCCTTTAAACAAATCCTAACAACTTGGTGAAAATACACTTTTTATTTTTGAGTACTTTTATTTGGATTTTTGAAAAAATTGCAAAGATAGCCCTGATAACATACCCTTCACCCAGCTGGTTTCTTTCCCCCATTGTTATTATCTTACATTCCTGTGGTAATTTTGTGAAAATTAAGAAAACAATATTGGTATATTAGTGTTACTTAAATCTTACCTTTTCAGATTCTGCCAGTTATTTTTTATTAAAGTTTTTTTTTTCTAATTAATGTTTTTTTTTTCTCTCTTCAAAATTAGTCCAGAATTCTACATTGTATTGAGTTTTCATGTCTCCTTAGTTTCTTCCGGAACAGAGTCTCAATTTTTCCTTTTTTTTTTTTTTTTT
>NW_022900944.1:10310077-10328195 GCF_012274545.1 Fukomys damarensis | reverse complement strand
TTTTTTTTTTTTTTTTTTTTAATGACCTTGAAATTTTTGAGGAGTACTGGTCAAATATTTTGTAAAATATTCCTCAATTTGGGTTTTTCTGATGTTTTTGTCAAGATTAGACCAGGGTCATGGGCTTTTGGAAAGAACATCACAATCAGAAGCATCTTTCATATCACATAATATCAGGGGTACATGATATCCATATGCTATCACTTGGTTATGTTAATAAAGTATACATTTTTAATATCAATTCAACCAGTTAGGAAAAAGAAGTTTATCAAGTCTAGCGTCCATAAGTACTACATGACAGAACTACAGTATATTTTCTTTTCTCTGTCATTTTGATTGTGCAAATGACCCTTCTGGTTTTATCCTCCACCCTCCATTTCAGCTCAACTTCCCATTCCCCTATGTTTTTCATGTATCACACAGTCCCTCACCAATTTTTCTAAGATTTTCAGTGTGTAGCTCAAATCCAATATGTACTCTGAAATCTTGCATAATCCCCCACAACCTCTTCTTTCATGAAATTCTAAAGCGCTTATTGTGTAACTCTAATTTTCCACCTTACACACCTTGTCTTAACTTCCGTTTTTCCAAACTGTAATGGAGTAATAATGGAAACAGACCCCCTGCATGTGATTCCATTTGCTCCTCAGATGAATGATATTGGTGTCTTGCCATCTTACCCTCCATCTGGTAGTCAGAAGAGCGTTTCTAAATTGCAAATCTAATTATATTATTGGCTTTGTTAAAACTTTTCAGTTTTAGGCTCAGGATTTAGCTCAGTGGTGCCTGCCTCACAAGAGCAAGGTCCAAAAACTTTTCAGTTTTATTTACACAAAATAAAATCCAAATGTCTGATCATAACATATAAGGCCCTCATGATCTGATCCTTGTCTGTTTCACTTTATTTCTAGCATCATCTCCCACACCACCCCACAATAACCTCCATTTTGATCATGATGAACTACTAGTGATTTTAAGAGTCATGCACCCCTTCACATGCTCTGGTATCAGTGAGAATACCATTGCAGGAGACTCCAATCCACACTAGCTGATATAACGAGAAACATTATAATAAACATCATGGTAAAGGAATTTGAAAAATTGAGAAAGTTATCCTGCAATTTAACAATATCGTCAAAACCAGGCATGGTGGCGCACACCTGTAATCCCATTATCTGGGAGGCTGAAGAAGGAGGATCACTATGAGTTCTTGGCCAACCTGGGCTACATAGTTCAGGGTCATCGTGAACTACAAAGCGAGACCCTCTCAAAATAAAAATTTAAAAAAATATATCCAAGACCCAGGGTCTATTCAATTTTTGTTTTTCCATCCTCAGACTTTCTCTTATCTCTTATTAGCTCAAACTGGTTAACAGCCTCCTCCAGAGCTAATGAAACAAAAAAACAATGGGTCTACCATAACTGGCTTAACCAATTAGCACTTATTCCCAATAGTTGAGATGGGCACTCTCCTTAGGATCAGGTAGGGAACAAAATCTTGGCCCTACCAGAATGATAGAAAATAATGGGCGCAGTGTGTCACACCGCTGTTGTTGTGGTATCTTTCTCGTTTACTGCCACCTCCTTCACATGCTTTAAGAGTCACTTAAATAACTAAATCTTGGAAACAACCCAAATGCCATTAATTGATGAATGGATAAAATATATATTGTTTTATATATATAATGGAATATGTACTAGTCAGCCAAAGGAAAATAAAGTTGAGACATTTCTAGGTAAATAGATGCACCTTGAAACCATACTCTTAAGTGAAATAAATCAAACACACATGTATCAATATCACATTATCTCTCTGGTTTGAGAAATTGAAAGTGTAAATAAGAACCAAAAAAAAAAGGAGGAGCGGGTGAAGGGAGGGCAGGGGCAAAGGGAAAAAATGAGAACCAAGACCTGTCAAGTAAAGGTACAAGATCCCAATGATGAATGTAACTGTACTGTATACCTAGAATGTACCAATAAATTCAATGAGATAAAAAAAGAATCAAAAAAAAAAAGAAAAACTATTAAAAAAAGTAAAAAATAGAAAAAAAAACAAAAAGAATAGATATTGTGAAATAGGAAGAAATTATATACTGAGTGTGAGACATTGTGTTAATAATTAAAATGTCTTATGCAAAAAAGAGCATAGTTTTATTAGAAAATGAGTTGAGAGATTAGCAAATGAAAATATATTCTGTTTGTTTGTTTTGTGGTAGCAGGGATCAAACTCAGGACCTTGTGCTTGCAAGGCAGGCATGGCACCACTGAGCTAAATCCCCAGCCCATATTTTTTTTTCATTAAGTTTATTGGTATATTTTAGGTGTACATTACAGGTACATTCATTATTGGGATCTTGTACCTTTACATGATATATCTTGGTTCTTGTTTTTTCTTTATTCCCCTGCCCTCCCTTAACCTCCTCCACCCCTTCCCTATTTACAAAGACTTTGTTTCCATTTTTTCCTTTTCTCATGTTTTTCCCCTTCTTTCCTTTCCCCTACCCCTCCCACTTCCCTTACTCCTTTAGACCTTCTCTTCCTATTTCAATGATCAGTTATCCAGTTCCATCATTATTTACACTTTTAGTTTTTCATACTAGAGAAACTATCTGATATTTACACATCTGTCCTATTTATTTCATTTAAGAGTATAGCCTCAATGTGCCCCAGCACATATTCTTTTAGGATCATGATACACCGTGTATTTACCATTGTTATTCTGTAATCAGTTTTGTTATGCAAAATTATTTTTTCGTAGAATGGCTTTTATATTTTCTTTACTAATATCTACTTGTATTACACTAAAAATTTTAAAATTAAATATAATTTTAAAAAGAAAACCAATATTACCTCCTCCAGAAAGTGCTCCCTGATGTCACCATGCAGAATCAAATGCTTCTTCCTCTCAGCCTGCATATTACTGGGATGGTATCTCCACTACAGCACTTACTACACAGCCATAATTCTGCTACCTTCAGAAAAATCGAAACCTTGGAAGAATGGATGTATTTCTATTAACCTTTCAGCCCTACCTTGTTGAAAGAAGGAAGGAGGGAGAACTCTCTCACATTGTTCATATTAAACTAGGGATAATTTTACTTCTAATAATTGCTTTAAAGCTCAAATAAAATAATATAGGTGCTGAAAGACATTCAACATAGTTCCTAATACACAGTGTCCTGTATACTTTTGGACATTATGTACAACGTCCTGTATTTTTTTAAATACCACTCTCCGACCCTTCACACACATTTCCTAGCATACTTTGGACTAGTTGTTTAATCTATGTGTTGACAGTTTACTTCAATCTAAATATTTTTTTAAAGTCAGTTATTACACAAATTAAAATACCAGTTCAGCTTGCCATGCTTAATTCCTTTTATTTGATTGACTTTAGAAACTTTTCAACATTTTCTAAATTCTGTATTAACAGAACTTTTAATAGAGGATTTCCTACAATCATACAGAATCCATGATATGCATTCTCCCCTTCGGCAACCTTTCACCAAACACCCTTTTCTTCTCTGCTCCTCTCTCTTTGGCATTCTGGGCTTCATTTCAGATCTGTCCTTTGGAGGTATGCCTCCCTCCCCTTCCTAACACTTCTTTGTTGCTAAAAATAGCTGATGTCCCTTCAGAGGAAAAACACTTGGCAAATCAGCTTGTAGGTACAGCTTTGTACTGGTCTCTGTGACTGGAGGTAGAGGGATTAAATATAAGAAGTTCACCACCATCTCCTCCTTTCCATAGACCCCCTGCATTCCTCAAAGGAGTTTACAAAACCCATATAAAAACAGCAACACCATACTCATAAAAAATGCACAAGATAAAGATGCTAAGTGAGACTTTGCAGAACACTAAAGAGTAAGTGAAACCACGCAGAAGATCACTGAAAATATTCTGAGAAAACATTTAATTAAAAGGCCCCATGCCCAACCCAACAAACTGGATCTATGAATGATGGCAATTCAACAAACACTTTTCAAGGAAAAGTGCAGTATACAGTATGAACAATTTCCTTCAAATTATAATGAATATATTTCAGACTCCTCTTACCTAGACTTTCTTAATGTGAAACTGTCAGCTTGAGTTCAGCCTGTACTCAGTGCCTTATATAGCCTTTGAAGCTTTGTGACATTAACCCTGAAAGAAGCCTGTCTCTATTACCTAAAATATTCTTTTCAGCTATTCGATATTCAACTGCTTTAAGATACTCTATTTCCCTGCAAGTGAAAATTTTCTATTAGGTAAAATATTTCATCTTCCTGAAAAATGGTATATGTCTGAATAAATCTATTCATGTAGATGGATCCATATTTTCTTACATATCAAGATATAAACATGTTGTATAATATGTATATACAGCATCCATGCACACATTTGTACAGGTACATACTAGAAAGTGAATGTGATTTTACCACTTCATGCTTCTAAAATTCATCTCTGGAGTTGCATTGTCCCAATTTCTTTGAAAGAAAGTAGCAAATTTCACCACAAACTAAAATTGCTCAGAGGCCTAAATTTCAAGGTAACTAGCCCAATTTGATACTCAATTAAATTACATTCCATTAATATATTGGCAACTGTGTCAACCTGCTTGTCAACTATTTTCTTCTGATTCCTCTAACATCAATTAAAAATTAGTCTACTCTCTTTTTTCAGAGTTCATGCAAATTCCCTGCTTGCTATGCAGTATTTTACACACATCCTTAGGGCCAAGGTCCTTACAATCTGATTTGTAGACCTTTGGCTATCTGTCAAAAGATTCTTTAGGAGTATAAATAGCTCAAAGAGTTTGTAACACAAAAATGGATATGGGAAGAATGGATGAAGAAGTATTTTCTACTGTAGATTAATATTATACAATCACGGGACAGAAAAAAGTAGATCAACAATGTTATCATTGAGGAGTTGGCCAGCTATGAACTTAATATTTCCAGTTCTGGGAGAACTGAGAGACATCCCTCAGTGTGCTTTCCAATCATGGCAGTACTGTCATACATCAAGGTCATATCTGTCTTCCTATAACTATATTCAAATATTCATCCTAAATCCATTGGAGGGGTTAATCTATAGTGGGTAGCCACTGAGCTACTGCCCCTTCCAAAAAATCTAATAACAATAATAAACCCTCTTTGTAGAGAACTGTGTATGAAAAAATAATTTTTCTTACAATTTCAGGAAATTTGCAAGTCCTTGAAGCCCCTCTATCCATGAACTTCCTAGTAAAGAATCCCTCACTAACTGTTATGCACTGAGTCAAGAAGGATAAATAAGCCATGGTTGTCCTCCCTACAAAGAGAAACTTTCCAATAGCAAATGCTTGTGAAACAGTTAATAGTAACAAGGTAAGTATATGGTTGAGTATTAATCATACACAGGGAGACAGGAAATTTTTAAAAAATTTTTAAAGTACTGGGAAATGAATCCAGAGCCTTTGTACTGAGCAAATATTTTAAAAATATGTTATTTCAAAGTTGCTAAATTGCCTGAGCTGGGATTGAACTTGCAATCCTCCCACCTCAGCCTCCCAGATTGACAGGATTACAAGTGTATAACACTATTTGTGGCACGAGAGACAGGAAATTCCACTTTCAACTATAGAGTAGGATGGACATCCTCACAAATAGTCGCCATATACTTATATCCCATAAAGGAAATAAGGGTCTTTTGTTGTGTTCTTTGAAGCATCATCTGGTAGCACCAGGGGAGCAGAGGGGGGTGTTGGTCATGGTCTGGTGCATGGTACTCAATAAATATTTCATGGATAAGTAAATGACCTTTAAATGAAATGTTCTGTCCCTCCTGAGCATAAAGTTGAAAAGAACAATAAAATTATTTCATTAGCCTCCAACCTTCTTTAGGAAAAGCATTTCCATCCACCTAACTACTTAATCCAGATATATCAAGGCATTTCTAAATCCCAAATAAAACTCTGTGAGACACGTTTTAGATAAGAAAAGTTGTTATTTTTTTAAATGTCTATCCAAGGTTACACAAGCCAAACAATGGGACAGAATCCAGAAGGCTAACAGATCTTAGGAAGGGAGCACTAGTACTTCTATTTCAATTTGTTATTAACGATATCTTCTAACAGAGTACTTGGACAGCTTTAAGAAAAAGTGATTAATTTTCTTTGAAATCCAGATGTTACCCTGCGTTTTTAAGAGGACGACCTTGAAGGCTCCATAAGGAAATGTCATCAAATAAGGCAAAAGGCAAATCCTCTTAGCCAGCTCATAATCATTTCTACTTGCTTTGCTATATTGTTTTGTAATGAAACACAAAATATGTTTTTCTAGCTGAGATTGCTGCTCTTTAGTTCTTTATATGTATGTCATGTAGTATAAATCTGTTATATATTTGTTGCTTTTGCTGAAAAGGATCTCACTTTTACAAGACAAAATATTTAGTAAGAGTCAAGGAAGTTAAGGTTCCTTATTCATATTAACTATAAATGAAACGTAGCTTCTTCCAACTCTTTATAATGGATTTTTTCATATAAATCTAAGAATTAACATACTATAAAGAACAGACATACAATATGAGTTCAGTTCTCCCATATAATAATTGTGACCTTGATCAAATCACCTAACCTCAATTCTGTCACCAGTAAAACTAGAGAAATAAGATTTGCCATAACTCCCCCCCACATGATTGAAATCAGGTGTAGCTGAGATTATGTACATGAAGAAAGACTTCTGAAACTCGGTATCAGTGCTAAGACAATGGAGTTTCACCCAGAAGAGATGCTTAGCTGGACTGATAATTGAGTCTACCTCCACTTGTATGGTGTCAAAGCCACTGAGGTAAAATTGGAGTAGTAGATATAGGAGTTAAGATCACTACCACTCAAATAGCTCTTTAACCTTTTCTGGTAACTCAGCCTGGGACTGCTAAGATTCTAAGCAGCTAAATACTCTGATGGCAGAGTAAAAACAGAAACAGAATTCAGAGAGTCAGAGTTCCATGTTCAATTTGTTATTCAATTGCCAATTAGCATTTATTAATGCATGCTAAAATATAAGTACAAACTCATGACAGAGTTGATAAACAAACTTGATAAAGGGGGAAAACTGTCCTTATTTTCTAAATTAACATATACAGAGCCAGGCGAGTTCAGAGCAATAGCAATTCAGAAATGTAATCCTGAACAGATGGCTGCTCTCTACACGCTATCTATGAAGGGGATTTTTTCCCCCACGGTAAATAGAAACAAATGTTTTGGTCATTCTGTACCAAAATATAGATCTCACAAGAAGCATTTCCAGCGTGAGACATGTTTCTTATTAATTACACTCTTATGGCAAAGACAAAAACTGGTTTGTAAACTAGTTTAACTAGATTGTGAGTTGTTATCCCTCATTAAGTTTCTCTTAGTAGAAAATTTATTTCTTTTTCTTTTCTTCTTTTTTGTTTTTCTATTTGGAATATGTTCAGTTACTTCCAATGTATTTTGGAGTTTTGTTGTTGTTCTGTTTTTGGTACCGGGGATCGAACTCGGGACCTTGTGCTTGCGAGGTAAATCCCTGAGCTAAATCCCTGGCCCTTTTTCTAATGTATTTAAGATTTTTCATTTTCAATCTGCCCACTCTATCTTCCTATTGCTTCAGCCAGCCTCATTGGTTCCCATAATATTAAGTTACAAAGGGATTGCATCTCTCTTTAAAATGTTCTGTTAGTAACCAATAAAATATGGATGTTTCAAGAGAATAGTATATGTTTCAGGAACCAATATTGTGCAAAGGAAAAACTTAACAGTCCCAACTCTGTCACTGATAGTATGACATTAAAGACAACTCATAACTACTCCTTGCTTCAGTAAGCCATTATAATATTCGACCCACCTGACAACCCCTTGCATGAGTAAGCTTATTCATTCATTCATTCATTCATTCATGCATTCATGCATTCAGCAAATATTTATTCAGCCCCTCCTCTGTGTTATACACTGGCACAGTACTACAGATTTAGGAGTAAATAAAACAGACACAAAGCTGACTCGCAAGTCTAATCTATAAAAACCTAAAAAAGGTTTTATTTGAACAGGAAGAATAGAAGAGAGATATTGTAAATTTGCTGACTTTAGGCTGCATTCCCAACCCCCCCTTTTTTTTTTTTAGTTTGTTTTGGTATCAGGGATTGAACTTAGGTCCTTGTGCTTGCAAAGCAGGCAGCCGCACCACAGAGCTAAATCCCCAGCCCTGCAGTACCTTTTGCTCAGAGCTATAGATGAAGCTCCAAGTCCTAGAGAAAAGCTTTATCAAAAATGAAAAAGGGGGTTATAGGGCCAGGGATTTAGTTCAGTGGTTCCACTGCCTGCCTCACAAGTACAAGGTCCCAAGTTTGATCCCCAGTACCAAAAAAAAAAAAAGAAAAGAAGAGAAAAGAAAAAGTGCTTCATATTCATACTGGCTGAAAATATGAACTAAAAATACAATCAAAAGATTTATTCTTTCCTCTAGATGTTTTTGTTTTTACCCTATAGGTGCTCATAGTGCCCTTTCTAAGAGAAGGTTTGCAAATGTAAAGATAGGACTTTAAATACAACACACAAACAAAAACAGCTTTCTTTTTTTTCTTTTCTTTGGTATCAGGGCAGGTTCTTGTGCTTGTGAGGCAGGTGGTGGCACCTCTGAGCTAAATCCCCAGCCCCCAAAAACTATAATAGTACACAAGATCCTAATGAGATAATTAACAATGTGAAATAGGAAGAAAAGGGCTTAAAGGTGTGGGGAAAGTGGGAAGAGTAGGGGAAAGGGAATAAGGGAAAAGCAAAAGATATGAGAAAATGAAAAAATGGAAATAAAGTGTTTGTAAATGGGGAGGGGAGGAGGGGGCGAAGGGAGGGCAGGGACAAGGGGAAGAAATGAGAACCAAGACCTGTCATATAAAGGTACAAGATCCCAGTAATGAATGTAACTGTACTGTATACCTTGAACGTACCAATAAACTCAATAAAAAGAAAAAAAATAAAAAATAAAACAGCTTTCTAAACAACATAAAATGATATGACATCTCTAGTCCAGTATTTCCAAAATATGGTATATAGACCATTAAAAGACATGAAATTATTGTAGGTGGTACACAGATAAAATTTCTTGATTTTTTAATAGGTACCTGGAGATGATGTAGAAATAGAGATATAGACATAATCTCTAGCACATCAAAACCATGACTTCACTGATATCTCATATGAAGTAGGTAGTGTTGTAATAGTCTACTTTATGTAGCCCATTTGAATTACAAGAACAGGGTTCAAGTGTGACATTTTTCCAACCTTCTACTACAAGTTTAGAGACACAGAAAACAAAAGTGCTATTAGCATGGATATTCTAGCAGCTGAATTTAAATCCTGAATTTCCATGTGCATTGTGGCAATATTGTCAAAGATAGGCCATACTGTTCCTGGAAATAACAACAATTCCAGCAGTTGTCCTGAGGAAGGGCTTATGGTTCAGTTTTGGTCATTTGCATCATTAAAGGAAACTGTAGCCAGTGGGATTAGATTCTTAAATTGACCATGTGAAGTCTTGATTCTCCCCTCCAGAACCTGGGACTGGGGACAACCCTACCTGGGCCACAGGACAAACAATTAAATACAGTTCCACAAAAGAAAATTGAGGAACTGCCCCTCATTTGTATGATGAAGATAGTAACTCTTATATTAAGTATTGCAGTAAGGATTAAATGAAATAAATATGTATATTTCCTGATGGACCCAATGAATGGCCCAAAATAAGTGTTCATCACAAAGTAGTACCAGTAGTAATAACAATTCTTATTTCTGTTTAACATGATGATTTTCATTATTAATGTAGTGGTTTTCTTAAAAGTGTATTAGAATCATATTTATCTTAACTATTTTATCAACCTACAAATGAAGGATAATCATTTGAATATAACCTTTACAGAGCCATTACATGAAGATAGCGCTTCCTCCAATTATATCCTAATTTATTCATCATCTCCATGCATAATCAAGATATTTTGAATTACCACAATGAAATTTTCAGCATCTCACCAACAGCATTCTGCTTTACTTTTAAGTGACACATAAGTTTATCATTTAATCTTATCTAAATGTTTATTGTACCAGTAGTTATTAATAATGCTATATTTGCAACAATAAATTGTAATGTATTTTTCTGAGAGCCCATATGACTTTGTGAGTTAATTTGGTGTAACAATTTACATAAGTTTCATATTTAAAAGCAAAGTAAAAACAACACTATCATCAGAAACCCAGTGATGCTGTAAGAATCTTCACTTTTTAAAAAGTACACTGTGTGGTCAAGGAGAAGCATTAAACCAAAAGTGAAAACTAAAAAATAATAAAGCCATTTATCACTTTATAAATCAAGAATACTATTATATGCATTCTTTAAACAACACAAGTAATTATGATACAATTGCATAAGTTCAAAAGTTAACCAAAATATTTTAGTAAAATAAATAAATACATTGGTTCATAAATTTGAGTAAAGATTATCAAGGACTATTATTAGAATTACCATGAAAAAAGGCATATAACAAATCTAAATCATTTGCTTCAATATATTAGGTCCTCAACAAAATATAAAAATAAGTAGTCATCTTTTAAAATGTAGATAAATATATTTATTCTACCATCATTACTGCAAATAGTAACAAAGTTCAGAAGAAATAAGACAAAGATGGATTAGTATCTAAATACTATAAATAAAAAATATTACAGAATAAGTCATAGAAGGAATTTTAAAACCCTAGAACTGAGTATGGCAATAACTTCTGATTGCAGAAAATTTACAAGTATTTGTCAAAGGAAACAAACAAAAAAAAATGAGCTCACCTTAATGTTAAATTCTGTTAAGACTGTCAAATAAATTAAATTATATATAAACAGAGGTGGCTAGTCTCCTATCTCTTCCTAGTGAAGGCATCTTCTGTAAATCTCCTTGGGGCAAAGCTGTTTCTGTTTGTGGCTTTTTTTTTTTTTTTTTCCTTCTCTAGCTTCCTCATACTGAATATATTCCTTAGGAAGAAAACCAAACACTTAAGTATATAGTTTATAGCTTCTGTGAAATATAAATGCTAGTGGCTTTCTACCAAAAACCTCAAATGAATTAAAAGAAGCAATGAGGTTTTGACTTTACTAAAGGATTATGAGTTCCTTTTCTTTAGAATTTTTACATCTACGTTCATGAAGAATATTGGTCTGTAATTGTCCTTTACTGTAATGCCCTTTTCTTTTTTTTTTTTTTTAATTTTTTTTCAGCTTTAATTGAGTTTATTGGTACATTTTAGGGATACAGTACTGTAATGTCTTTTTCTATTCTGGTATAATGGTAATGCTGGCTTCATGGAATGATCTGGGAAGTCATTCTCTTCTCTTTGGTTTTGTGGAAGAATCTATGATAGTTTTTTTCCTTAAAAATTTAGTTGAGCCAATGAAACTATATGGATCTGATGTTGTCTTTGTGGGGAGACAACTACAAACTCATTGTCTCCAATAGATAAAGGATTATTTGGATTATCCATCTTTTCTGGAGTAAATGTGGGTACTCTATATCTTTTGAAATTAATTTGTCCAATTCATTTATTAAAATTTATCAGCAAAAGGTTCTTCATAATATTATCACTAAACTTATTAATGTTGGTATAATCTATAGATATCAATTTTCTCATTCTTGATATTGGCAATTTGTATCATATATGTTTTAAATCAATCTGGCTAGAGGTTTATTCATTTTATTTATCTTTTTAAAGAACAAGTTTATAGCTTTTCAAGAACTACTGATTTTTAATATGATTTATATTTCATTGATATCTGTTCTGACCTGTTATTATATTCTTTCTTCTGCATACTTTGATTTTAGTTTACTCTTCTATCTTTAAGGTGGAAACAGTGATTGATTTGAGATCTTTCTTTTTTTCTAACTTAGCTATGATGTGCTTTAAATTTCCTTCCATACTACTACAACAGTATTCTGCAAATTTTGTCATGTTACATTTTCACTTTTCACTCAGTATAAAATATTTTCTAAATTCCTTTTTTATGTTTTCTTTGACTTATGGTGATTAAGAAATATGTTCTCTAATTTCCACATATTTGGGGATTTTTCAGACATCTTTCTGTTATGGGTTTCTAATGTAATACTACTAGAGAATATACCTTGTATGGTTTGAATATTTTAAATGTATAAAAATATACTTTATGTTCCACAATATGCGCGTGAAAAGAATGTCATTCTGTATTTCATGAACAAGGTTTCATAAAAGTCAGTTAGGAAAGTCAGTTGATGGTGGTTTTGAAGTCATTTATATTTTTATTAATTTTCTATTTATTTGTCTTATGAATCACTGAGAGAAGAGTGTTGAACCCCTCAATTATAATTACAGATTTCTTGTTTAATTCTGGTCAGTTTTCATTTCACATGTTTTGAGGCTGAGTTATTAGATTCATAAATATTTTGAATTATTATTTCTTTTTAATGAATCCACCCCTTTATCACTATGAAATGCTTTATCTGTGGAGCTATTCTTTGTTCAGAAATCTACTTTGTCTGACATTAATTAGCCACTCAATCTTTAAATTAGTGTGACTATGCTATTTTTTCCTATCTTTTTACTTTTTAAACCTGTTCGTACATTTGTATTCCTACTGTGTTTCTTGTAAATATAAACAATTTGCTCATTTTTAATCCAGTCTGGTAATCTCTGCCCTTTAATTATATTATTTAACCCTGTATATTGGAGTTGATTATTAATATGAATAAATTTGTCTATCAGCCTGATGTTTATTTTCTATTTGTTGACTATTCTTTTTTTCTCTTTTCCTTTTTGTTCTACTTTTGCATTATTTTTTAATATTCATTTTATCTTTGTTCATTTATTAGCTATAAATATTGTTTGCTGTCTCAGTAGTTGTTTTAGGGCTTATAGTATACATCTTTAACTTATCTCAGTGTAACTTCTAATGACATAGTTAACATAGATGAGCCTTAAATTGTATACTTCCATTTCTCCCCCATCTTTTTTCATCATACACATTACATAATTATGCATATGCTATAAACTTAACACAACTAGTGCCACTTTCCTTCTGCTTATAATTTTCCTTCCAAAATTGTTATACAGATTTAATGCAATCCCAATCAAATTACCATTAGCATATCTCACAGAACTAGAGAAAACATTTCTAAAATTCATTTGGAACAAGAAGAAACCTAGAATAGCAAAAACAATTCTGAGCAACAAAGACAAGTCAGGGGGCATCACAATCCCTGACTTGAAACTATACTACAGAGCCACTATGATTAAAAACAACATGGTACTGGGGGAAAAAAAACGAGACCTGAGGATCAATAGAATGGTCTAGAAGATGCAACAACATGAACAGAAACAACACCAAACACACTCAGCCACCCTATCTTTGATAAAAGGGCCACACATGTTCACTGGAGAGAGGGACAGACTCTTTAATAAGTGATGCTGGAAAAACTGGCTTTCTACATGCCAAAGATTAAAACTAGACCCATGTCTCTCACTGTGCACTAAAGTCAAAATGGATCAATACCTAAATATTAAAACAAAAGCACTAATCCTCGGGAAGAGAGAATAGCTATAGCTCATGAGGACATAGGGGTAGTCAATGACTTCATGAACAAAACCCAAACTGCACAGGAAATAGTGCAAAGAATCAACAACTGGGATCTCGTCTTATTAAAACATTTTTGCACTGCAAAAGAATCACAAACAGAATGAAGAGATAACCCACAGTGTGGGAAAAAATTTTATCCAGTAGCCCCTTAGATAAAAGACTAATATCTAGAACATACAAAGAATTGAAAAAAATCAGACCCCCCAAATTTAAAGACCCAATTCAAAAATGGGTATCTGAAATGAAATCTCAGATGAAGAAGTAGAAATGGCAAACAAATATATGAAAAAATGTTGAACATCACTGGTCAACCAAGAGATGCAAATTAAAACAATGCTCAGATCCATCTTTCTCCACATTTGATCTGATCCAAAAGGCCAAGAAGGGATCTATTTCACTCCAGAAAGAGGGGGTGAAGGGAGGGCAGAGGTAAGGGGAAAAAATGAGAATCAAGACTTGCCATGTAAAGGTACATGATCCCAACAATGAATGTAACTGTACTGTATCCCTAAAATGTACCAATAAACTCAATAAAATTTAAAAAAAAAAGAATGGCTATTATTAAGAAATCAACCAACAACAAATGCTGGTGAGGCTATGGGGAAAAAGGAACCCTTTTCCACTGTTGGTGGGAGTGCAGACTGGTGCAACCACTGTGGAAATCAGTGTGGAAATTCCTAAAAAATTAGTATTAGAGGCCCCATTTGACCTAGCTATTCCTGTGCTGGGTATCTTCCCAAAAGAATTAAAAGAATCACACCACAATGATATATGTGCACCCCATGTTTATAGTGACACAGTTTGTAACAGCTAAATCTTGGAAATAACCCAAATGCCCATCAACTAATGAATAAATAAAAAAAAGTAGGGTTTTTTAATACAATGAAGTACTACTCAGCCATAAAGAAAGATAAACTTGAGACATTTATAGCCAACTGGATGCAACTTGAGACTATACTCATCAGTGAAATAAACTGGACACATATGTATAAATATCACATTGTCTCTCTAGAGTAAGAAACTGAAAAGGTTAATAAGGACCAAAATATATAATACATAATATGAAATAGGAAGAAACTGTTCTAATGAATTGGGAAACTGCGAAAGGGGGAGGGGGAAGGAAAAAAGCAATAAAAGAAGGAAAAAATAGAAACAAAGCTTTTGTAAATAAGGTGAGGAAGGGAGGCTGAAGGAAGGGAAGAGGAAGGGGAGAAAAAGAGGAATCAAGCTATATCATGTACAGATACAAATTCCCTTTGATGAATGTAATCATTATGTATATTTAAATTGCACCAATAAAATTAATTTTTAAAAAAAGAATTTCTAGTACTCTACTGCTGATATATACTTCCAGCATTTGTGTTTCTGAATAAGTGATTATTTTGTTTGCATTTTTTAGATATTGTTTCTGGGTATAGAATTCAGGACAGGTTGTATTTTTCTTCTAAGTTTATAAGATATTGCTTCACTCTCCTAACATTTGTACCATTGCTAAAGAAAGAAAAAATTTCATCTTTAATTCTGCTTAGAATGTGTCTTTATTTCCAGTTTGTTTTTAAGATTTTCTCTTATCACTGTTCTTGAGCAGTTTTACAATGATGAGTCTTAGTTGTACATCTATTCAAGTTTCTTGTGGTTGGAGTTAATTGGTCATTAGGTCCCTTGGATTTATGGATTTATAGTTCCATCAAAATTCAAATATTTTTGTCATTATTTTTTTCCTTTTGAGAACTCTAACTGGCTTAAAGTTGTCTCTCAATTCATTGATGCTCTTTTTTAAAAGCAACTTAAGATATAATTCCCACACCTTAAAAATACACCCATTTAAAGTACATTTGTCAATGATTTTTAGAATATTCTGAAAGTTGTGCAACTATCACCACTGTGTAATTTTAGAATATCTTAGGGCTGGAGATTTAGCTTAGTGGTTCTACAGCCTGCTTTACAAGTGCAAAATCCCGTGTTCAATCCCTGGTACCAAAAGAAGAGAAAAGAAAAAAGAAAAGGAAAGGAAAGGAGAGAGGTAGGAAGAAAGAAAGGAAGAATATATTCATCATAACAAAGAGAAATTCTGTACTCCTTATATCATATTCCTAGGACTGCCACAACAAATTACTACAAGCTTAGTAGCTAAAGCAATACTGCAGTCAGAGGTCTATGGTCCCACTGGTCAAAAATAAAAGTGATGTCAAGACTGCATTCCTGTCTGGAGAGTCTAAGGAAATATATATATTTGTTTGTCTTTTACAACTTTTTTTAGGGAAGCACCTTTCCTTGGCTTATGGTCCCTTTATACCATCTGCAAAGCCAGCAGCACTATACCTCTGATCACTCACATTTCACTCTCTGACTAAACCTGGGAGAGATTCTCTATTTTTAAGGATTAATTAATATATTGTCAGGTAGGTGACTGGCAAATATTTTTCCATTCTGTGGGTTACTCTTTTACTCTTTTGACAGTATCCATTGTTGCACAGTATTTTTAAAAATTCCACAAAGCCATGTTGTCTATCAAGAAAGTGTTGCCAAGTCCAATATCATAAAGTTTTGCCTTGTTTTCATTTAAGAATTTTATACCTTCTTACTTCTAGGTCTTTGATCCATTTTGTGTTAAATTTTATATGATCATCTATAAGGAACAAACTCTATTCTTTTGCATATCTAGTTTTTCAGCTCTACTGATTGAAGACTGTCCTTGTAACATTATCTCAGGACCCTTCTCAAAAATCCTTTGACCATAAATGTGAAGACTTATTTCTAGGATCTCTTCTATCCCAATTGTCTGTATGTTTGTTTTCATGCCAGTACTACATTGCTTCAATTATGGTAGCTTTGTAATAAGTTTTGAAATCAAGAAATATGAATATTCCAGCTTTGTTCTTTTTAAAAATAGTTTTGACTAGCTTGGGGTCCCTTCAGACTACATACAAATTTCAGGAAGGGATTTTCAAAGTGTCTTTGGGATTTTGATAGGGACAGCACTGAATCAGTAGATCTCTTTGGGTCATATTACCATCTTAACAATCTTATACCTGAAATTCATTATTTAAATATTTTGTAGAATTTACCAGTGAAGCTACTGGGCCTGAGCTTTTCTCTAAGAAATTTTAAATGACTAATTCAATCTCTTATTACAGGTATTCAAATCACTTAATATTTTCTGAGTAAAGTTCAACAGTTTATACATTTTACTTAGTTATCTAATTTATTGGCATATAATTACACATAGTATTACACATAGTATTCATTTCTAATCTTTGATTATTTCTCTAAGTCTGATAGTAATATCCCGTCTATGGTTTCTGATTTTAGTAATATGAATCCACTCCTTTTCCCTTTTCAGTCTAGGAAACAATTTGTCTGTTTTCTTGTTTTTTTCAAAGAACTGATCTTTTTTCTGCCAGTTTTTCATTTTCTATTTTATTTATTTTCTCGCTAACCTTATTATTTCCTTCATCTGCTTGCTTTGGGTTTAGTTTGTTCTTCTCTTTGTTTCTTACCATGGAAGATTAGGTTTTTCTTATTTTAAAAATATAGGCATTTACAGTATCAATTTTCCTCTAAGTACTCTTTTAGCTAAATGCTGTTTCAGCACATTGCATTTTCATTTATTTCAAAGTATTTTCTAATCTTCCTTGTCACTTCTTCACAGATCTATTTGTCTAAAAGTTTTATTTTCCACATATTTTTTACTTTCCCTATTTTCCTTTTATAATTGGTGTGGATTGAACTCATGCTATTGAGCTGCACCGCAACTCTTGGTCTTTAATTTAACTGTGGTAAAAGGTGAACTTCGCTAATTTCAATCCTTTTAAATTTAGTGAGGCTTACTTTTAAACCTAGCATTGCTGTAGCCTAGAAAATGTTCCATGTCTGCTATGAAGTGGTATCACTAAACATATTTGATTTGTATGATTTACAAGTAATTTCCTTGTTGCCCTTGTGCCTCGTTATCCTACTGATTACTAACAGTATGATGTTGAAGTTTATCATTGTTGAATTATCTACTTATTTCTTTCTTAAATTTCATCAGTTTTGCTTCATGTATTTTGAGGCTCTGTTGTTAGGTACATATATATATTTGTAATTGTTATATAACCAAGTGGTATGAATTGTTATATCTTCCTTTTATCATTATAAAATGTACTCTTTAGTCTCTAGTAACAAATTTTGTCTTAAAACATATTTTGTCTGATATTGGTATAGCATTTCAGCTTTGTTTTGGTTATTTCTTGCTTATACATATTTATTTATTTTATATCATATATAGTGGTACTACCTCAGTTCATGAATGCTTTTGTGTTTTAAACAATTTGATTCACAAACAGAAGTGTTTGGCAAAATTTTGTCTTTGTTTGCAAAACTGCATCAGGTGACAAACATGACCACAGTCATCTTTCCTATACTAACACAAACATGGCCATCTTTTCCAAACTCATAGAACCAATTAAATTCATGAATCAAAGCATATATATA
>NW_022900944.1:10296679-10309958 GCF_012274545.1 Fukomys damarensis | reverse complement strand
AAATTCATTCTCTATCTTATGACTATCAATATATTTGTATTTTTGAATATGAAATGTGTTCTTGAATGTCATTATATTGTATATCTAAAACTTACCAATAAAATTAATTTTAAAAATTAAAAAATAAAATGTTCTTATAGATAGCATATAGTTGGATCATTTTTTAAATATATTCTGTAAATCTCTGCCTTTGACTTGGAGTATTCTAATCTATTTACATTTAATGTAATTGCTGATAAAGTATAATCATATTTCATTTAAAAATTATTTTTCTCATTCTCAAATGTGTGTTTCATTTGGATAGTTTGTATTTCTAGGCCATCAAACTCATTAATCTTTTATTCTTTTATACCTAATGTGCTTGTTGAGGCCATTTGTTATTTTTCATCTCAGACATTATATTTTTCATCCCTTGGAGTTTAACTGGGCCTTTAAAAAACATATTTTAAGTTTCTACTTATAGTAGAGAAATATAACACAATAACTTTTAACATCTTGGTCTGCTAATTCTAATATTTGTGCCAGTTCTGATTTCTTTGTTTTGTTTTTGGTTGTACTGGGGATTCAACTCAGGGCCTTTGCACTGAGCTACATCCTTAGCTCTTTTTAAATTTTGGGTCAGTCTCACTAAATCACTAAGTTCCTTAGGCTGGGCTCAAACTCGTGATCCTCCTGCTTCAGGCTTCCAAAATGCTGAGATTACAGGTGTATACCACCATGCCTAATTCTAATTTGTTTCTGATTAATGAACTAGTTTCATCCTGATAGCTCAGATTTTCTTGCTTTTGGGCAATATTATTTTGCCTGGCGATATTATTTTGGATGCAAGACATACTGAATGTTATCTTTTGAGAATTGGATCTTTTTATATTTTGTTAAATATTCTTGAGTTTTGCAACAGAACAGAATTAAACTCCTTAGAAACAGTTCAATCATCTTAAATCTTGCTTACTAGGCAAAACCAATTTGTCATTCCCCACTACTGAAGCAAGTATCTTCTGAATACTCTAATGCCCATGAGTTATGAGATATTTTGATCTGGCTAACAGGAGCAGGTAGTATTATTGAACCTTTATGAGATCTGTCAAAGATTTTTTATTTTCTCAATTTTCTTCAGTATTGAGGATAGAACCCAGGGTTTGGTGCATGCTAGGCAAGTGCTCTACCACCAAACTGCAGGCACAGCCTTACTTTCCTAGTCTTGAACAGTTTCCTCACTTGCATTTGTCAGTTAGTAATATGAATATTTGTCTTCATGGTATGACATAGCGTAAGACTGCAATAGCTACCACTGTAAATAGTAAGATACTTCCAGCAGATAATTCTGTAATTTCCAGAGCTTTCTCTGTGCAGTTCTCTTCTTTCAGTACTTTGTCCTGAAAACTCCAGCTTCCTTAGTCTCCCTAGACTTTCAGTTCCATTTCTTCTACCAGTTTGAAGAACTCCTCTTGGGTTCCTCCTCTCTGTACTATAATCTAAAAACTGCCTCAAGACAGTAAGCTGCAGCAATTATAGAATCGCTTTGTCTCCTCTCCTTCAGGAACCACTGTCACTTGTTGCCTGATGTCCAAGATCTTGAAAATCATTGTTTCAGATATTTTACCTGTTGTTTTTATGGTTGTTTCACATGGAGGGTAAATAGACAGTGAATGTTATTTCATTTTTGCCAGAAACAGAAATCTTTCCCTGGGTTTCTTAATGGTTCTCATGGGCTCCAAATGGCTCAAAATTTTTCTAAGCCAATAGGAGTACCATGTGGCATACTCACTATAATGAGATGTAATAGGAAGTCTACAACATGCCTCTGAGATGCTCTTTACAAAAACAATAAAGCTTACTCTGAGGCCTGCTGCACCTGCACTAGCATAGACTTCACATAAGCCACAACGGCAAGAGCAATTCCCCTGTCCTTGGACTCTGTCTGCCTCCAGAGTTCCTGTATCTATTTCCCTTTTCTTTATATTGATCTACATATAAATGTATATTATTCTGTTAAGGGAAAACATAGGTACATAGATGAGGGCACTATTTAAGCTGAATCTAGGCAAAAGAGAAAGACGATACCTTCCTCCATTGTCTAAAAATGCCAGCTAATGATGGAGACATCACTGGTTTGAGCATTTCTAATCTACTGTTATCTTTACAAAGAGAAGGCATGGCCCCAAAGCCTGGGGGAAGATCAAGATTCTTCAGTGAGTTACACCTAAATGACTTACTAGACAGTTCAGCTTGCTCACATTAGAACCCCTGTAAAGTTTCTAGTCCAATAAGCAGAAAAATATAATTGAAAATAATATTCAAAATGTATAAGATTTTGATACCCAGAAACTCCCCATGGAGAGGAGATTTTTTTCATTTTCTCTCAAAATCAGGTTTAGTTGGGGAAGGGATGGAGCCTCGGAAGAAGGATCAAGTCTCAGAGATTATATCAGGTGTTTTGAGATGTGGCTTTCTCAAAGTACATCACAATTATTTGTGTGATGCAAGTTCAAATACACATTTCCAAGCCTCATTTCACAGTTTCTAAATAACAACCTCTAGTGGTGGAGCCTAAGAACCTTGGACTTTCAATAAACACTCTTGGTAATTTTTATACACATTAATGTTTGAGAATAACAACAGGCAGTTCTGTTGTGAATAGGGAGAATAGTAGTTTCAATACTTAGGTACCAAAAATAAATCTAAGTATATGGGCAAGGTATGGTGCCAAGCAGTCCAACGGTAAGCAAGAGATTCATGCCAGTTATTAGAAGGGTGAGAGAAAGGGCCCACATAGATAGAAACCCAAAACTGGAGATGTGTTAGGCATTGACAGAACACAAAGTTTCAGACAGGTGATAAACATCACCCATGTAACAGCCTGCAGTAAGTATGTAATCATGCAGACTGTGGTCTAGGACTGGCTTTTCATCTCCATTACATTGAAGAAATCCAGGTAGAATGATTATTCAGAAACAGTTAGAGAAACATAAAGAAAATCTAAAAGAGACCAACTACTGGAACTGGAGCCTACTCCCTAGGGTAAGGTAAGCCCAAAGAGGGACCAGCACAGAAACAAAAATGATCCTCAACTACCAAGCAACAACTTGGATTTTCCTTGCTCATTCTGACCTGGGTTAGTTCAGAGTCTGCG
This sequence comes from Fukomys damarensis, assembly GCF_012274545.1. Lineage (NCBI taxonomy): Eukaryota > Metazoa > Chordata > Mammalia > Rodentia > Bathyergidae > Fukomys > Fukomys damarensis. Next base: position 10,306,825 of record NW_022900944.1, on the reverse strand, counting down.
ATAAGGGTTAACCTGCCCTAGGGAGCTAATTGACCTGCTGAAAGGACTGGAAAAGCCCTATCTAACTCAACTTCCCACCTCCTACCTTAATTTTCTTTCAGATGTAAGCCTCTGAATGCCCTCATGATGCGGGGTTTTTCTCAGTAGTTATAATGATGGCTGCTAGATGTGAAGAAGCTGATTCCTAAATAAAGTAGCTCTCTGTGGAGGGAAGGGGGCAGCTGGATTCTGGAGTCAATAGCAAATTATCTTCACCCTTAAGAAAGTCTGAAATGTCATAGCTTAGTCACTGGGGTAGAGAACTCAGGTGTTTTCGATATGATTCTGCTTTCTGAAAACAGACTATACTTTTGTAGCGTTTGTTTTGTTTTGTTTTTTAAGTTTTATTGGAGTCCCAGAATTTTTGGTTGTTTTGGGGTGGAGGGTAAATTGTTTTTGCAGTACTGAAAATTTTAACCCAGAACCTTCAATTCACACTGAACTACATCCCCAGACCTTGTTATTTTTATTTTTTTATCTTGAGACAGGGTCTCACTAACTTGCTAAATTATCCAAGTAGGGCAACTTGTGGTCCTCCTACCTCAGCCTGCAAAGTGCTAGGATTACAGGTGTATGCACCATGCCAGTGTGAAGTTCCAGTATTTTATCTTTAACATAAACTATATCCAAAACAGATTTCCTAGAATTTCTAAAAATCTTAATGTCTGACTCACCATTGGACAAACCTATAAATCCTTGTTTCCTTCATGCTCAGCATGATTGATATCTCTAAGACTATGGAAGTATCATGGTAAATTCCTCTGATCCCTGGAGGACCACCTTTTAGCAAGTAGGCAGGGAACAACTAGTAATCACTAAAAGTAAACAATGAGGGGAACTGTTAGAGCTAATGTCAAAGAAAATCACAAGAAAAACAGGACTAAATAGATCCAGTGGAAACTGCTGGGTAGAGATGAACCCCTGCTCAAGTTCATCCAACGTCTTATTTGACTCTGGCTGTACTGCTCCTGGATCTACGTGACTTCCTTGGTTATCCTTTCTCAGCCCCCTGCAGTGTTTCTCACTCATTGCATTCACCCACAAAGAATTTTTTTGGGGGGGTACTGGGGATCGAACTCAGGCCCTTGCACTTGCGAGGCAAATGCCAGAACCACTGAGGTAAATCCCTGGCCCAAGAAATATTTTAAAAATCAATTGGTTGTGATTATAAATCATTACCTGCCTGCTGTGCTGAAAGGGATATGAGGCAATCTAGAGAAAACCTTGCATGATGGATTTTTTTAAATTCCAATATTTCTAGGAGTAGTGTCAATTTTTAGATGGAAAATCTTCAGTCTTTTCAAAATATTGACTTGATATGTTTATAAAGGTGTTATTTTTCACAAGCAAATGTCATCGATGTACAAGATTCTTTCTTAAAGGAAGGAAAAAAAAAGGAACCATTTTGACAGGGAAACAGATAATCCCAGATTCAATGATTAAATAATAGATTTGTAATATTTTCTTTCTTTGCTCTCTGAAGGGGCTTCTACCCCACTATTACTCTGCCTTCTATAGTCTTTTTTACTTTGCAAGTTCTCTGTACACTCAACTCAGATTGAGAATTACAGAGATAGAATAAAAACGTTGCCTAAAATTCAATTCCTTGATTGAGGAAACTGAAGTCTGAAAAGTGAATTAACTCTCCCAAAGCTGGCTGAATAAAGACTAAAAGTCCCATCTCTTCATTCTGGCCCACTGTTCTTTTCACTGTTATTTTTTTGTATTGAAAATTACTTTCATTTTTTATTTGCCCAAATTTATTGGGTCTGAAGCTTATCAATGTCTTCCTTTAATTTTATATCTCACTCCCAATTTCTGATGTTGCATATCTCTACTCCCACTTTTATGAAGGTGGGAATGCTGTAAAATAAGGAAGATATTCTGATAAATGCGCACTACAAAGGTAATCTATTCTAAGAGCTAGGAATAACTTGTTGGAATGGATGCCATAGGATCATGATTTTCTTCAACAAAAATTTATGATGCTCAATAATATCTGGTAAAGGGAAGGAAAGATTAATGAATAAAAATTCACATATGAATTACATAACTTATCTCAGCTCTATTTAAAAAAGAATCTCAGTATAATCTTTGTACTTTGATCCCAGGGGTGTGGCATGATGTGTGAAAAGGCCACTGCCTTTCAATAAAGGCATCCATCCTGATTAAAACATCTTACCAACTGGGTGTTCTTGGGCAAATCACTTGAACTTCTCTAAGCTTAATTTCATCATGCCTGAATAAAAATAGAAATCTTGGCCATTTCAAAGAACTGTTGTAAGGACCAAATCGAATAATATATGAGAAGCTGGGTGTGGCACCGCACACCTGTGATCCCAGCACTTGGGAGGCTGAGGCAGGAGGATCACTGCGAGCTCAAGACCAGCTTGGGCTACATAGTGAGTTCCAGGTCAATCTCAACTACATAGTGAGACCCTGACTCAAAAAAACAAAACAAACAAACAAATAATATATAAGAAATTGTTATAGTTCAAAGGTCAGAGAATATATATATATACCATGATGGCAGGGAACCACAAATGTTGTATTCTTAGCAACTAACACCATCTCTGGCAGATGGTAAGCACATAATATTAAATAAATTCATATATTAATATATGAAAGGCCAGGGATTTAACTCAGTGACACCACGCCTGCCTTACAAGTACAAGGTCCTAAGTTCAATCTCCGGTACCAAAAAATATAAACAAACAAACAAACAAACAAAATTATGGGGAAATATCATTCTTGTCACTATTTTCTTGCTGGGGAAATATTTATGGAAGGATAAAGCCAAGTGTATGAGTAAAACAGAGGTTGGAGGAGGGAAAAGAGAAAGGAAAAAATGGCTGGCATTTTTTCTTTCCCAGAACAGAAGTAGAGAAGATAGAATTAAAGAAAGGATGATCAAAATTACCAGTCCCCCAAACTGCCCTTTTGCTTTCACAGCCCCATGAATCGCAGCTTTCAATCCTACCACTAATATTTTTAAGACTGCATTTAGGCATCAATGCCATTGAGAAATCTGTAAATCATTTCATTCATTTTTTAGTGAGATGTGTGTATGTTCTCTTTGGTCATTAAAAATAGTACTGCTTTACATTTATGTTGGATATAACTAATTTAGAGACCTTCTTTTCTATTTTGTTATCCCTCTTTAAAGTCTTTAGTGACCAGGGGGAAAGTCAGTGGAATTCAGGAACAACTTAAAGGGAAAATAGTGCAGATCATTTCTTTTTACTGAAATTCAAGCTATAATTGAATACAGCTAAAATCTTATGGAATAGGTGTCTGGATATATTGTCCTTTTCCAATTTTATAGATGGTTTCCCTCATACACATAGGAATTCCATCAATATATTTTTCTCTGCCATAGAGGTCAGAGTTTTGTAGGCCTTTGGGGAATAGATAAAATGCCTAAATGTCAGCTCAACAAAAGAACCATGTTACCACACTGGAACACCATGTTCTTGATACTTGGCAGACTTTGGGAACATCCCAAACCATGTGTATTTTGGAGAATGCAGATAGGTCACAAAATTAAATCAGTCTGGTTTAGCCAAACACCCTCAACCTAGTTCTAGGTTTCAAATAATTGACAACCTTCTCCTCCCCCAGTCACATTTATTACAGTCAATTCAAAATAGTTTTAATTGGATTCAGATAAAACTCTCCCACTTTTTTTTTGCTTTCACAAATATAACTGACAGGAACAAACAAAAAGAGTTCTATCTGTAAAGAGCAATGTGGTAATAAGACTTTGGACCTTAAAGTGTACAGAAGACTAATGAGGCAATATCTAAAATGTGTTTGAGATACATGAGTGAAAAGGTTCTATCAAGATAGAAAACAGGATAAACAATGAAAGAAATCCTTGTGTCAGGAAATATGTCTTTTTCAGAACAAAATTATTAAGTAATAGTTAACGAATACGCATATGTTAATCTTCTCTGTCATCTCCAGCCCAGGTAGACTGAAAAGTATTTGTAATTGTTCCCATAATAACAAATAAGAATACCAGCTTCTGCTGAAAGATTTCCCAAAAAAATTCCAACACAAAACCATGAATGTTAGGTAATGTCTTTGTATTAAGCCAAGTTTCCAACTTCAAGTTCAGCTCTTGGTCAATTTTATTATCAAAGTGAAAGCACAAGTCCTGGCCCCTCCAACTTTCCACTCTATTCAAACCAAATGCATCCCTGTGGGATTCCATTGCTATCATAAATTGATGAAAATTGCAAAGCACACCCTCTTTGGGTTCCTGAAACATCAAAGTACACTCAACAGATAATGTCAACAGTGACCATATAATGGACTTCAGTAATTGAAGAGCTCAAATCAATTACCTACAAGATTTAATTTGCTTCTTCATTTAAAAGTTCATAAAACTCATTTCTTCCCATGGCATCTCTTTTCCCTAACAACTATAAGTAATTACACTAATTTATTTTCATGATTCCTATAAAATAATGAATGGGTGATGAAGTTTAGGAAAGAATTTTCCAATGGAATATTAGTATGTGTCCTTCTCGCAAATTCTTATAAACCAATAATTCTCCCATTTGTTTAAATCATTAGGATTTCATTTTTCAGACCCTTACTTGACAACAAACCACCACCTTTTTTGAACTCACTCAATTTTAAACATTTTCTAGTACAATCAAGTAACAAAATTTCTATCAGGGAAATCACAAAATCTAAGAGGTGGGAAGAGCTTTTATATATTATCTCATTTAACCCTTGCTTATATACAGGTGAATTTTGTTAACAGATATTAAGAGTGGGCCATGTTTGGCCTTTTGAGATATGTATAAAGTGATGACAACTCCCTTACCTCAAAGGGGGTTATGGTGCAGTAACAAGATGCCCACATGATTCCCTTAGCAATCACTTGAGGAAAAAGTACAATTATAAAAATGAAGGTTCTCAAGCTCCACCTCAGACTTACTGATTCAGAAACTTTAGGAATGGGATTCAGGAATGTGTATTTACCATAGAAAAGCACCTCGGGCTATCACTTTACACAGTAACGTTTGAGAACCACTGCTCTGGTAGGTATGAGAAATGTGCACAAAATATCAGTCAGAAAAATGTCAAATAGGGGGCTTGTCTTTTAGGGACATGAAAAGGAAAAGAAAGGGAAGGGAATAAGGAAAAGAAAGGGAATTGGGAAAGGAAAAGAAAGGAAAGGAAAATAAAAGAAAAAATTGATTAGCATCTTCCCTTACTAAAGCCATATATTTATCAGCAAAGAAGTCATTTTTTAGCCTAAACATTCTTGTAAATTATACTCACCACTATGTTGGATTGTGATCTATTGATTTATAATAAAAATACTTAGCACAGAAACCCAAAATCTCTAGTGATCTACCATTCTCTACATTTAGTTTCATTTAGCTCATGAACCACAGATGTGAGTCCATTTTCTTCCAATGACAGTGTCCATAAGAAATTGTAATTTCCTTTTTTCATGTTCTCTTCAATGAGGAAAAAAATAATTTGCAAAAAAAAAAAAAAGATTGTAATTTCCAAAATTTCTTCTAGTGACAGAAATACAAAAAACTGGTTGTTAAGGCTTGTATCTAGATGTCTCCCCAAGTCTCATACTGTCAGAGGTGGAGCTTTGCAGAGGTGGCTGGATCTAGGCTAGGTTATGCTGGGATCAAGGATGCAATGCTAGGATTAAGGGTGTGAGTTCTACCTGCCTTAAGGATGGGTAGTCTGGATAAGATATAAAGAACAAAAAGAAGCTTGTCACTGGTTACTTGTGGCTTATAATTTGCTGCCTTCTGCCTGCCATTAAGTGTTTCTCCTCTGCAATGCCCCTCTGCCATGCCTCTCTGCCTTGGAGCCAGCCAACTGTGAAATGAAATTGCCACAAACTGTGAGCTAGATAAACCTTTCCTCCTTTAACTTTTGGTGCTGTGTATTTTGTCTCAGCAATGAGCAAAGTATATAAGACACTAGTTAACAGGAAGAAAAGTTTAATTGAGCTAGACTTTAAGTATGTAGGGTCTGAGATTAGTCGGGACATAGAAATTCTACATAAGACCAAAAATTTGCATTCAGAGAAATCACCTGGAGAGTGCCTATCAAAGCAAAGCGTAGAAAGGTTTGACTTCATAGAAATAAAGTGGATAACCAAATTTTTTAACAACCACCCTAGCTAGCTAATTCTAATGTGAATGGCTTTGAGAAAACATTTGGGTGCCGTGATTACAAGACTTCAAACTCTTACTTGTCTTTCTTTGAGTCTAAATCAATATATTAAACATAGTAGTGCATATTTCATTAAAGTAAGCACATAAAGTGGAATAAATAGGGAAATTAGGTTCACTTAATTAGAGCCTAGATTAGGAAAATCAAAGCTGAGGATGGGCTGGGGATTTAGCTCAGTGGTTCTGCTGCCTGCCTCGCAAGCACAAGTTCCTAAGTTTGATTCCTGGTACCAAAAAAAAAGAAAAAAAGAAGCTGAGGAATGTTGTTTGTATCATGAGTTACTATCATCCAGAACTTGGAGCCACAAAGCAATAAAAAAGTAGCTCTATGAAAGCTTTGCTTTTATTTCTTTGAGAGTATATAGAAAACATTGAAGTTATCTACTTTTAAAATATTAAATATGATGAAAAGTGTGTGCATGTGTGTGCATAAACGTGTAATAAAGATGATGGATGATTAAGGGTAGGAATTACTTTCTGGCCAATGGTAATAATCAGAAAAATATAATTCTGAGGATCATACAAAATAAAACCTATCTATCCTTGGCTTAAGCATCCCCACTCCTGATGTTAGGACTGTAATTTCCTGATTCTCTCAACAAACATGAACTAACTAAATAAATAAATAAAAGAACTGTAGACAAACTGAACATGTATAGCATTGTCTAATTACTAAAATTCCCAGAGAACTGAGATAGTCTCATCATCATGTACTTTAGAGAAACCAGAACATGCCTAGGTTCTAGGGATGTATACTTCCTGAGTCATGTATTATAAAAAACATGCTATCTCTCAGCCCATTAACCTGTAAACGGTGCTCTGGCGTATTACACACTTACTGACTTGGTGACTTTAAACAAGGTATGCAAAATCGGTACCCAGATAAATCTTGTTAAACCCAGACTCCAGAGACCAAGAGATCTCTGAAACAAAAGGGTTCCCTAACTATTACAGATACTAGACAGAAAAAGAAATGACCAAGTCCTGGGACAAGATATTGCCACTATCAGCATGGAGGCTAGGTAACAGCTGGAAAACATCTGCTAGATCTAAGAAGCCTGAATATTTTATAGTGAAATCATGGGGAAGAAAGGCACAAATTACACTTAACCTACCCTGGCTATTGATAAGAGGGGTGAGGTTACTTCAAACAAGCTTTAGGAAAGGAAGGCAATCTATAAGAAGCAGTGATTACCCTGGGTGAATCAGGGCTGAAGCAGGACAAAGTAGCATCCAGGGCAGTGGTGGCGAACCTATAGCACATGTGTCACAGCTGGCTGTTCATTATCATTGAAAGCTCTAAAAGGTTCACTATCACTGATCTAGGGAGTCAAAACACGTATTTGAGAATGTAAAAACAGTCTTTTGTTCTTTTTGGCCTGTAGTTTGTTGCTGATTAATCTCTCCCCATCTCTCTTTCCTTCTACCCCTTGGTTCTTTGTGACTAAATGTAGGACATTTCAGAATTTTTCTCTTATCAATCTGTATTCATGGTCTAGGCTCTTTCCACTCAACCATGATGCTTCCCACACCACAGTGCCTGAGGTGGCACTCACCTCAGTTTATGTGTGGGAGGATCACATGAGATAATTTTTGTAAAAGTGCTCTGTAAGCTGTAAAGCACCATACAGATGAAGCGGATTATTATTAGTCTTTTATGAAACCCAGCATAAAGATGCAAAAGGACCCAGAAAATAAAAACAAGATAGGCAAACCTGAAAGATAACATCTACAGAGCCTAGCACATGTCCCCACATACATAGTAGTAGTTGCTTAGGAAGTACTAAGTAAAGAAAAACACAAAACTGGTTTGTCCTTCCACCACATAACATCTGATACCAACAATAAAGAAAGGTACCCTAAGTCAAGGATGGTTTCATTTAATCACACCAACTAAAATGCCCCCAAACCCTAAAATCTTAAAAGGAAAGAGCACTAAAATATAAAATGTGACTTCAAATCTGCAATGAAACAGTTATCTCCTTACCTTTTCTGTCTTTCAAATGCAGCCGTGTAGAAATAGAACCTAGGGGACGTTGCTTAAGTGTTTCCTGGATCTGGGATCTGTATATCTAAGTAAAGAAAAACACAAAACTGGTTTGTCCTTCCACCACATAACATCTGATACCAACAATAAAGAAAGGTACCCTAAGTCAAGGATGGTTTCATTTAATCACACCAACTAAAATGCCCCCAAACCCTAAAATCTTAAAAGGAAAGAGCACTAAAATATAAAATGTGACTTCAAATCTGCAATGAAACAGTTATCTCCTTACCTTTTCTGTCTTTCAAATGCAGCCGTGTAGAAATAGAACCTAGGGGACGTTGCTTAAGTGTTTCCTGGATCTGGTAGATCTGTATAATTGCCCTAGTAACCTGTAGAGGAAATAACAAGTTCTATAGAATTTTGGGCACCTGAACTCTCTGCTTTGGATCTGGAAGGCTGATTTTTACTGACAATTCTGATTTTAAGCCAAACCAGATTCATCCCCTAACCCAGTGATGGTGAGCCTCTTAGAGACCAAGTGCCCAAATTGCAACCTAAATCCCACTTATTTATCACAGAGTGCCAACACTGCATTAAACTTGGATACTAAGGTCTTCATTAAAAAAAAAACATACGCTTGGCTCGTGTGCCTACGAAGAAGGCTCTGTGTGCCTGCTGTGGTATGCCATTGGTTGGCCATCCGTGCCCTAACCTCTCTCCCCCAAACACAAACAGGAAAGGAGAAGCAGGGGTGGGGGAGGCAGGAAAAGTTATTTATTGGAAAAAACTTTGTTTCCTAGAATATATACAGTATGATTTAAATTTAAATATTTAAATTACATCCTATGCAACTTTTAACATAGACAGTTATTTGAAAAATGAGCTGGACCCATAATGGAAATACCAAATTTAAAAGCTTCAAGGAGAAAAATGTTTCCTTCTGGGTGGGCCTTAATTGCCTTCTTTATCCCCTACTGCAAATATATTTTTACGCTGGGTAACATTTCCAAAACAGGAGTGTTTTTTCTGCTGTCGAAACAAACTAATTTGCTTTCAAAGCCACAGAAATGCCCAACTGTTATAAAAAATGTTTTTCTCTGGCCCCTTGCCTGTCTTATCCCCCTATAGCTTTGCCCATTGGCCCCTTTCACTAGGAGGGCCCCTGGGGCCGTCTGGTGGAACTCATTGTAAAACTATTTTGTGCAGTAAGAGTTAGTTTCATCAACATCTCATAGACCACCTACAACACGCCAGGTCTTGGCAAATGTCTACTGGTTTCCCCAATATTTGATAAACTGTACCCTGAGTAACTGACCCAGGCTTCTGGGTTTCCCTTTGAGAACTGATGAGGGTAGAGATGTCTTTTTTCTTTCTTTCTCTCCCTTCCTTCCTTCCTTTCTGATCAAGAGAGGATGAAAACCTCTCACCAAAAATCTATGCAAAATTCATTTTGCGCTTTTGTTTTCAGAAGGGGTAGGACAAGAGAATTAGACAAACTAGACGGTCCAACATTTACAGTAGCATTTTAAGGGTGCACAGAGAGAAAGTATTTGTTAGAAGCACCCTTGAAAGCCTGACCCTTGGCCGGCCATTAGCCCCAAGCCCTCCCAGTGTGGGATACACCTCCTGTACGCAGAGTTGTGGTTCAAATCTCGGGAGCAAGGTGAACTAAGGCCAAAGGAGTCAGAAGCTCCTGGAGAACAGGCCATAGTTTTGCCTCAGCCTATGTTCTCTCTTCATGGCCTTTTCTCTTACATACTAGGTGCTCAACAAATGCGGACCCAGGACGCAAAACACTCAAACTGCCCTCTGAGCCCGAGGCGAAGTATGGGGTGCGGATGTTGATTCCGACCCACCATCTCCTCTCACTTGCTAAGGTAACCCGGCCTCGGCCGGTGA
>NW_022900944.1:10264791-10295786 GCF_012274545.1 Fukomys damarensis | reverse complement strand
CCTCCTCCTCCTCCTCCAGCAGCCGCGACAGAAGGACCCACCCTGCCCCCCACCCCACCCTACGCCGGCTCCGGCTGCGGATCTAGCCTCGACTCTTATTTTATTTATTTTGGGTCGTGCACCAGCCTCAGTGCCTGCAACCCGCGCCTCCTCGGCCCTCGGGTGCCTCCTCCCTCGGATCCGGATCCCCAGACCCCGGCCACCCTCGCCTCCGCACCCCCAGACCCCCGCCGACTGCCGCGAATCTCCGCTGCTGGGATCTTGATAGCGGCTCTCTTTTGGGGGTTTCTGGTCTTTCGGCATTTTTGTTCCCACCCAAGGAGAGGATATCGTGATTTTTACCCCTTTGAACCCAGGCTCTGCTTTCTGGGGGGGTGGGGGGGTGCGCCGAGCCGGGGAGCCGAGCCAGCCGAGTCGTGCGGGCTGTGGCAGGGAAGGGGCCACCACCATGGGATGTACTCTGAGCGCAGAGGAGAGAGCCGCCCTCGAGCGGAGCAAGGCGATTGAGAAAAACCTCAAAGAGGATGGCATCAGCGCCGCCAAAGACGTGAAATTACTCCTGCTGGGTAAGGACCGCGGCTGTCTCCCCCATTCCTCGACCCTGGCCACAGCGCAGCCCCTGCCACCAATTCCCCCACCCCACTTTGCTCCCTTGGGAGACCTAGTCCCTAAGTTGGCACTACTATGTGCCCCGGATCGCTAGCCCCCTCGCATGCCTTAAAGCCCCCTCTCCGTTCCCCTAAACTGATGCTCACCAGTTTTTTTTTTTCCCTGTCTGTGTCCCAACAGGGGCTGGAGAATCAGGAAAAAGCACCATTGTGAAGCAGATGAAGTAAGTCCCTGTAGCACTGGGATTTGTACTTTTATTAATAATTTTTGAAGTCGTTTTTATTACCTTGCTCACTCCACATTGCTCTCCAGGCCTGGTTTTTGATTCGTGTGTACACACGCGCACACACACACACACACACACACCTGGCTTTGAGTTCCCTTTTCCCCACTCCTTACGTTGGTTCTGGGTCCTCCACCCCAACTCCTAGGGTGGGTGTTTTTGGGGGGAGGGAAGGGGAGCGCCTATAGTTGTATGAATGACAGTGGCCGCCATATTGATCAGAACATCACACTATTGGCATGGTTATGGTCATTACTCTTGCTCGTGGAGTATTCCTTGTGTTTTGCTGCCTCCATTTCTGTCTCTAATTCTGTCTCTGTCTCCTCCTCTTTTCTTGCCCTCCATAGAATCTATATCCCGTACCCCTGCTCTTCTCCTGGGGCAGTGATTTTGAACTTGGCTAAAATATGGAGGGGACCCTGCCCTAAAGTGGGGTGGAGGATCAAGTGTCTGCTGTTCATGGATTTGGTGCTGAATTGGAGGATGTGGTTTTTAACCACCCCCACCCCCACCCCCGCGAGTGTTAGAGGAGGGGGCGTGAGCTAGGGGAAGGGGTAGGTTTCGAAGCGGATGTGACAGGCACAGCTGTATCAGAGCTTGAGATGGAAGGGAACTCTGGCTGTGAGGCTGAAGGCCCGCCCCTTGCTGCCCCTGGCCCCTGTCCTCCCCCACCCTCCCAGCTTTAGCTTCCCTGACACAGGCAGTTTTCCTTCGCTTGGTGGCCTTTATCAGTGCATGTATTTATACTCAGCATAGGCCGTATAATCTGTATAATCTACCCACAATGCGGATTTCGGGCCCCACTTGCCAGCCGCCCCCTTCTCCCTTAGATATGTTTCCCCTCCTAATTAACTGGGGGTGGATTTGAGTGATGGTTGAAAATTAAAACAAAATGGGATATTCCTTCCTTTCCACACTTTCTCAATAGGGAGCCTCGCCCCTCCTTCCCACTCGCAGGCTCGCTTCTTGCCCCATCCACTCGGCAGCTCCTGGAGAGCCCACAGGCAGCTTTGCTTGGGGAAATGGGTGGCCGGCTGGTGAGGGGTGAGCACCCTTGAGGCCTTGAAGCTCTACTACTTCCGTTGGCCTGTCAGTTCAGGACGGAGGAGTTCATTAAGACCGTTTAGCGAGAATTCCACGTCGCTTTGCTGTGACACCTTCGTGCACACACAAGCTCCTAATTAGAGGCTGCTGTGCAGTAAACAAAAATGATTATTTTTCAACTTGACAGAATAGCTGAAGTAATTGCATCCCGTATGAAAACAATGGAAAATAAAAACCCCTTTCTTGGTAAGGTGGGTGGGAGACGAAGCATGCTTTGAGGTTTCAGAACCAAGAAGCAAAAAAATCTTGCATGTGTAACAGGCATGACGAGCGGGTTCCAGGCGGCGCCATGATGGTAGGGAGTAGCGGCTCCAAGACTGTTTCCCTCATCTGCTTGACGCTTCTTGTTTTTGTTCAAGAGCTCCCTGGGGCTTTCTTCAAGGAGGCCCCTCGGCTTGCCGCACCCTTGTGAGCCACGGGTAACTTAGCCTGGGGCTTCTCTAGAGCTTGTGCAACCCAAAAGGATGGGGAGGCGGGGCCTGGGGAATTGCTCTTTGCAACAAGGTTCAGGTTGCATCTGCCAGGAGCCTTTGCAGGTCAGGTAATGTAACCTGCGCCACCGCTTTCTCTCTGAGGGGGATGTTTCAAAACTTCAAAAGTCTGTGATCTCCAGTACCTTGCTGCGAGCTCCATAGAAGCCCCAGACTCCGCAGCTCGGTGAGGTTTCAGGCGTTGTGAGTGGTGGACAGCGCCCAGACGAGGCCGGAAAAGTCTATGGGGTTCAGCTCGGAGACGCTCGGCTGGGTTCGGCGCGGCCTGGGCGCGGGGCTCGTAGGGACTCGGGATTGTTCGGAGCAGAGTCCGAGCGGCACGAAGAAGGTCGAAGGCATTCGGAAACTCTTAAGGGAGGGGGGGGAAGTAGGAAAGGGTAGCTATGGTCTACAAATTAAATTTGCTTCTGCCAAAGCAACTCGTTACCTGCTTTTCCTGAACATGCTCCATAAATTAGGTTGATTTTTAATAAGAAGTTTAAAAATATATACTGGATCCCCCAAAGGGTGCCTTGCCTTTTTTTATTCAAAGAGAGCTCTCTGAGGAGATAGATGTGCCACTTTATAATGAAAATTCCTGATTATGTACTGGGGCAGGAAATCATAAATGAAGACCGTATGTAGACTTTCTGTGGGAAAGTCCTTTGTTTCTTGTATTTGGTTACACAGTGTTTGATACTCGAGACCATTAAATTAGAAATCAGATCAATTCCTCTCTTTTTCTTGCCTTCCCCCTTTCCTTAGTTCCACTGGGCCTTTTGGGAGAAAAATGTTATGCAAAAATAGATTTTGCAGTTTAAAAATTAATTAAATTTTAAAAGAAAGCACAGTACACCAACTCTTTTGGGAATAGTCTAGTTTTGCTCAAAAGGTTGGTCAGAAAGGTGTCTGGCCAGTGCACATTTTGCCATGAGGCACCCTGGCATCCTTTCCTGAAGCACTTATGAATGGCAGCTTTTCCCATGTGCCCTCCAACATGGATTAAAATAAATGAAACCAGGGCCTTTTGCCAAGCTGGATACAGGACTTGTTTTATTAACCACAAAATGAGGGATTGGTGTCACTCTATCCTAATGACAAATTCTTTTGAGTCCTTATTTGCAGACATGGTTTTTAAGATCACCACTCCACTGAGAGTCACTTTGAATCAACAGCATTTTATTTCCTGTGTGGGGCCAGCCCCAAAAATCTTGGTGGCATTTAGAGAAAGCAGCTTTCTACTTTCCTGTGCAGTATGATTGGTAACCAAAGTATCAGGCCATACATATGAGTGAATAAGGATGCTGTGTTGTTTCACGTGGGCAAATGCAATTAGATAGTCCTGTATGAATGACATCCTGTGAGAACCCAATGATTTCCTAATGCAAATTGAGGATTGGTAGCACAGCCTATTGGGTTGAGAAGAAGAATATCAATATTAGACACTGCTGAACGTTTTACCATTTCCAGGAGAGCAAAGAGTCATTCCATTTAGGCTGTATTCTTATCCAGTTGTAGAGTGTTGACTAGAAGAAGAAATAGACTTCTGTATATGTCCATAGAAACTGGTTAAATGATAAAGAACCAGCTGGCAGATACTGCTTAGAACAGTGTTAACACCTTCATCAGCCCAAGAATATTGCAAAGCTGACCTTTGAAATTTTTCTGCTTGATATATAAGAGAAAATTCCTTCAGAGATGCCACAGATTAGATTGCATTTAGAAACCTTATTCTCAACACTTTTTTAAAAATTAACTTCTCCTGAATATAGCTTTCTGAGTTTTTCCCCTTGTACATGTGATTGTGAACTAGTGTTTGGGAGTTCTATGTCAGCCAATCCAAAACATTTCAGTGCTGAGAAATAAACAGTGATAATTGAGATCAAACAAGTATAATTTTACATATACTGTGAGTAATCTTTTGTGCATGGCATTTTTAATAATTTTGCTTGTTTTAGGGGATTGCACCCTCACTTCTGATACAGCCTGGTCATTTTGCACTCAATCTTTAGGCTCTTATTCAGACTAACAAAACTTTTAAAGGAGGTGTCAATTTTATTGAATTACCACGGTCTTACAAGGAAACCTCTTAAAGAATTATATTTTACAAGGTGTAGAATCAATAGACTATCACTTCAACTCACTTCCCAGTTCTGAGCAAATAGTTGTGTATGTAATGAAAATACCAAATGAACTGTGGAACTGCACTGGGAAGGTACTACACTTACCCTCGTTTGAGGTTCCAAGTTTCCTGGGATGTTGAGTTCAGGTTATCTTTGGAGTGTTAAAAAATTTTTTCACAAAAATAGTTAAAAGGTGGCAGCAATCAAGACCATTGCTTGCTCACTGGTAAACTTCACCTAAATAGACACAATAAAATGGAGCATTTCAGATATGTGTTAATTTCCAGGGTACATGCTTAGTGCTATTTTAATGCAAATTTAAGTATTTGCCTGAAGACATCCCTGCTCATCTAAGTATTCCAGCCCTTATAAGTGGGGTACAGTTACATAGGCAGATCCCACCCTGTCAGGGAAGGTACTCTACTGACAAAAAGCTGGTGGTTTCCTATTTCCAGCTGACCCTGGCTTTGTAATTAGGGTGTCTGATAATTGGTTCAGATTCAAGGCAAGCCTGTGTATCCTTTCAGCATGTCAATTACTGTTCAACACCTACTAAGTGGCAGGCATTAGTGGAGGCAAATGGCAACTCGCAATCATAGCTCTGAAATCACAGCCATCCAAATGGGTATTTCCCATACATGCCTAAAGGGTCCTGTGTTGTGGTTGCATTCCACTGACAGCTACTCTTGTAGATTTGTGGACTTATTTCTGCACTCATCATGTTGACTGCATTGCCTGCCTCCCTTCCTTCTGTGTCTGTGTTTATTTAAATGGATGCACCTTGCTCTCTGGAGACTGTGAGCATGAACAGAATGTCAGATCAAGTAGCAGATGAGTTCTTCTTTGATGATGGATGGGGCTCTCTTCCTCCTTACTGTTCACTGAGCTGTAACTACCAGCAGACCTTCCTGCTAGAAGAGTAGCAAACAGTCTACCTGATCTCCTCAATCAGCTATGGAATTCCTGAACTTCAGTTATTCATTGGATTCTGAAATGGAACCTATATGCATGTGGAAAAGGTTGTTGCCAGTGAGGTTGTTAGGTTAAATGAGTGAAGCTTCATATAGATTGATGTGGGTGAATAGAAATCCAGGATTTCTTTTCTGTGTGTGGGGAACTGGATGAGATTTATAATGCCCAGAATCAGAGTGCCATCATTTTGTTTTGTTTTATCTTATCATGTGGAACTCATAGATTATATTGTACTTCTTAGGAACCCGTATCTGTTAAGAAACAGGACAAGATGTTTTTTAGCTGCTCACAGCACCCTATCTCTGTTAACACTGGAGATTTAATATGAGTAGAATAATATTTTCCTGACATGTGCTTCAGCCCATCTGGATGCTGGGACTTTGTCTCCAGGATGTGTTCCTTCTCTTTTCTTAAGCCAGACAGACCATTATTATAAGAGCCCATCTTGATCTGAAAGGCAACAATCAAGTTGGTGAAGGGAATGATTCCAAGCTTGAAAAAAAATTTAGGTTAGCAAAAAACTATTTTTAATTTTGAAGAAAGAAAAGAGAATGTGTGCCCATGTGTACATATGCGTGTACTTCCTACATGGATTTTAAAACAGATTCAGTGAGAGCGGTATTTCGTATCATGTTCATTGATGGCATCATTATAAAAAGCCTAAAAGTGCTTGGAAAACTGCATTCTAGAAATTTTTTCAAAGTTGTGACCTATTCTTATTCCATCCTTCTCATTCATGCATAGCACCAGCAGAAAGGAAACTATCCAACAGATCAGAGATTAGCATAATGGGGAAGGTGAAGAAACAGCAATGACCTGCTAACTGGCACAGAGGAATAAGTAGCTTCTTATTTAGAGAAGCAGTTTTAGCATGCTGTTCCAAAATTGAAAGATAGTTAAGAGTGTGGACTGTGCAACTAGGCTGTCCCGTTAGTGCCCTAGCACTAACGAGTTGTGTGATTTTAGAATAGTAACCTATTTTTTTTTCATTGAGTTTATTGGTACTTTTTAGGTATACAGTACAGTTATGTTCATCACTGGGATCTTGTACCTTTGCATGATCTATCTTGGTTCTTATTTTTTTCCCATTCCCCTGCTCTCCCTTCACCCTCTCCACCCTTCCCTATTTACAAAGACTTTGTTTCCATTTTTTCCTTTTCTCGTATTTGAGATCCTAACTATAAAAGCATCACTTATGGCTCTATCATCAAAAGGTGTTGCTTATCCTTGAAATGATTAAGGCTATCTTTTTTTTTTTTTTTTTTTTTTTTTTTTGTCACCGGGGATTGAGCTCAGCTCTTTTTGCTTCCGAGGCAGGCAGCAGAACCACTGAGCTAAATCCCCAGCCCAGTCTAAGACTATCTTTAATAAATGTGTTGGAAAAACTGGATTTCAACTTGCCAAAGATCAAAACTAGACCCCTATCTTTCACATGCACTAAACTAAAATTGAAGTGGATAAAAGATCTAAATATTAAAACAGAAACACTAAACTTGTGGGAAGATAAGTCAGGTAGAACTCTTGAAGACACTGGCATAGAAAAAGACTATATGAACAAATCCTCAGTTGCATGGGAACTAGCACAAAGAATCAACAACTGGGCTCTCATCTTATAAAAATCTTCTTGGGGGGTGGGGAGCTTCTGCACAGCAAGGGAAACCACCAACAGAGCTTAGAGACAACCTACAATGTGGGAAAAATCTTTACCACCTGTTCCTCAAAGGTCTACTATCCAGAATATATAAAGAACTAAAAAAAATCAAACCCCCCCAAATTAAAAAACCCAGTTCAAAAATGGGCATCTGAAATGAACAGACATTTCTCAAACAAAGAAGTAAAAGCAGCAAATAAACATATAAAAAATGTTCAAAAGCACTGGTCATCCAGAGAGATGCAGATGAAAACAACACTGAAATTCCACTTCACCCCAGAAAGAGTGGCTGCTATCAAGAAATCAACCAATAATAAATGTTGACAGGGTAGTAGGGAGAAAGGAACCCTTCTTTATTGTTGGTGGGAGTGCAGACTGGTCAACCACTATGGAAATCAATATGAAGATACTTTTAACAACTAGGATTAGCAGTCCCATTTGATCCAGCTATTCCCCTGCTGGTATCTTCACAAAAGAATTAAAAGAATCATACCACAGTGATATATGCTCATCTATGTTTATAGTGACACAGTTTATAATAGCTAAAGCTTGGAAACAGCCCAATTGCACACCAAATGAAGACTGGATAAAGAAGGTGTGTTTTGTTTTTGTTTTTTGTAAAAAAAAGAACAAGAAACTAGAGACATTTATAACTAAGTAGATGCACATTGAGTACATACTCTTAAGTGAAATTAATAGGACACACGTGTAAATACTGAATAGTGTCTCTGGTGTGAAAAACTGAAAGTGTAAATAAGAATAAAAAATTTATAATTGATATTGTATAATAGGAAAAAAGGTCTAAAGGTGTAGGGGGAAAATAAAAAAATATGAGAAAAGGAAAAAAAGTGGAAACAATGTATTTGTAAATAGGGAAGGGTGGAGGGGTTGAAGGAAGGGCAGGAGAAAGGGGACAAATAAGAACCAAGAAACGTTGTGTAAAGGTACAAGATCCTAATGATGAATGTAACTATTGTATACTTAAGATGTACCAATAAAGAAAAAAAAGTTCTAAGGCTAACATAATTGCAGATTAGCAACCTCAACCACAAAATTTTGTCATCCAGGAAAGTCATAATACTGAGAGGTATTTGGAGAAATCCACCTCTAACCAAACTTTTCATACAGATGTGGTTCTCAAACCAAAGAGAAGGATTTGAAAATATCCTGTTAGTAATTACTGACTCAGGATGTTACTGGGAGACAGAGCCAGGGACAGGTGAGAGAGAAATGGTTTATCTGTGGCTTCCAGGATGCTCACAAATAGAGGCAGCTCTGACTTCCACCAGGGCTGACTACATGTTAAGGAACCTACCTGTGTTCATGTACTGAATATCCATGGAGTTGGGAGATTTGCAGATTAATAGGAGTAAATCAGGAGTACTGTATGGTAATTTTGACTTACCTCTGACTCTAGGCAAATCATTCAGCCCCTCTGGGTCTCAGTTTGTTCAACTCCTGTTAGGATATGGGCTTTCACCACAGAATTTCTCATGCTTCCATGTTTCCAGTTCTAAGATGCAGTAAATGCCGAGAGAAACTTAGAAGCCTCAAATGCAGTGGGGAATAGTGGGAGTATTTACCACCCACAGCTTTTATCTGCCGAGCCATCTTTAGTTCTAATTTTCTTTACAGAGAAGAGGAAAAACATTGTTCTTTTCATGGCAACAAAAAAATTAAAGTAAAAATCCTGCTAGGCTAATAGTCAATGCCCCAAATTTGTCCCCCTAACCGCTTGACTTGTCAACCATCTAAGAAGCAGGTAGAATGGGGGGAAAAGATAAAAAGAGAATATATAAGAATAAGGCTCAAGGGTCAGAGATTTAGCTCAGTGGTTCTGCCTCCTGCCTCTCAAACAGAAAGACCCGAGTTCGATCTCCGGCACCCACCCCTCAAAAAAAGAATAAGGCTCCATAGTTAAAGACATACCCTGAATTCTCAGGTGTGTCTTAGACATCAGGTAAATTTTCTATAGATAACTGTTTCCTACAGAAATAGTTTCCCATGCTTTAAAATTGACTCTGTACCGTCTGCTCATTCCTACCAAGACCACTAATGCGTATCACACATTGTAAATTAATTATATTTTTATATATATATATATCTATGTCTGTGTCCCTTGCTAGTCCAGCTGCTCCTTCCTTACCATGGCTCCCTAAAACAAGGTTGTTGACTTATTTTTTTGCACATAATGTAGCACTATTTACAGGACCTGGCACAAAGGTAGTATTTAAGAAGTATGAGTTGAAGAATAGGAAGAAAGTAAAGGAAAGGAAGAAAATAAAAAAAAGAAAAGATAGGGCAAGGTAGCTTATTTTTCTATATAAGCTCGAATAATATTGAAAGCTTTTGGTGACCATATGATTTTCAATCCATTTCATTGTCTTTTTTTTTTTTTAACATCTGTCTTATAAGGAAGTAGACTCATCAGTTCCATCTAACAGATGAGGAACTATAGTTCAGAAGTTAAATGGTTTGCTGAAGGTCTCACAGCTACACAGCTTGACAAGGTTGATTCAGTCAGTTCCTTGTCTAACTTCAAAACCTATGTCTTTTCCATTGTAACCTCACAACATCCCTTGCTAAACAACAACCACCAGTATGGGCAAAGGAAAGCTGGCAGCCTGGGATGCAGTACCCATCAGTAAATGGGATGGTATCAGTGTTGTTTGGTGGCTGAAAGGCTACACATAGCAAGTGCCTAATTGGTTCTGGGTTCTGCCTGGAGGAGGTAGTGACGGTCATCAAAATATATCACAATGATTTCAACACCCGAGTATCCCCTAGCAACTGTCTGCTCAGTTCTTGAAATCATTTCCATTTCATGTTGCAGCAGAGAGGCACCTTTGAAGGCTAGCTTTGGTAGAGGAAGATGTTTAGAGAAGGTTGGGGAAGCATAGGATAATAGGAGATCCATCCATCCATAAGCATTCATGTAGCAGGTATGACATGGTGTCATAAAGGTGGAGAGGAAGGTCTTAGTCTCTACCCTTAGGGAACCTATAGTCTAAAGAAAATTGCATGTAAAAGGCTCTCTTGCACTTCAGAGAAAGAAGTGTTACTATATCTATGGGAGAACAGAGAACACTTTCTCAGGGAGGAAATTCAGGGAAGTCAGCTGGAAGAAAATGGCACATGGGCTGAGTCTTCAGAACAAGTAGTAGTTAGCCAGGTGGAAAAAAAGGAATGCTAAGCAGAGAATGAACCTGTGGAAAGGTCTAAGGTATATCTCCACAGAGAACATGCTAGGAATAGAAAATAATTCGATTTGACTACAACAATATATGTTAAAGGAATGTTAAAAAATGAGAAGAACAGTGAGACAGAAACCAGATCATGAAGGACCTTATCTATCATGCTAAAGACTTATGTTCTGAAGGTGATGAGTTGCCATCAGAGTGTTTTAAAGAACGAGTGGCAGATTTAGTTTGCTTTTTAGAAAGATCATCTAAGTGGATTGAAGGGAGTCAGATCTGAGGGTTTGGAGACCAGATACAAAGTTTCTTCTGTGGTCTAGATGGGGAAAGATATAAGAACTAAATTAAAGCAGTAAGCATGGAGGATGCAAAAGGGACACAGACTCAAGGGATATTTCAGCAGTGCAATAATTGAACTTACTTGATCAGTTGGAAAGGCATTGAAGAGGTCAGTTTTAAGGTATAGACAAGACTGAATCCAGAATTTCTGGTTTGGGCCACTGTGGGGGGATGGTTATATCATTGTCTTGAGATGGAAGAAAGTAGGAGGAAGGAAGAGAGAGCACCTGGGGAGAAAAATGATAACTACTATGGTCATTTTGATGATTCTTATGGATTATCCAAATGTGGATCCCTAATAGGCAATTCATTGGATTTGTTGATTAGGAGATAGGACTCACTGGGAGAGGATGGTAATTTGGAATTCTGTGATGCTTATAGGCAGTGAAAGCTCTGGAAATTGGTAATCTCAGTGAGAAGGGAAGAAAAGTCTGAGGATATATCCCTCACCACCACCACCCCACACACATGTGGCAGCTCCAGTAAATAAGAGTAATAATTTAGGAAGAAGAACTGTGAGGGAAACTGAGAAGGAGTGATCTGAGAGATGAGAAAGAAAATATAACGTAGAACAGCATCATAAAAATCAAGGAAGGAGAGGATTTCAAGATGAGAAAATGGTTACTTGAGTAAGATATTGCATTAGTCAGGTACAATGAAGGTGTCTGTTGGTCTGGCAAGTTGTAGACCTTGGCAAGAACAATTTTAATGGAATGGTAGGACAAAAGCTAAATTGCAGTGGGAGTTAAAAAGTGTATGGGATTGAGGAAGTTGATGGAAGCCATGGATAGAGACCCAGTTACCTGCTCCCCACACTCAGAAATCTGGGCCATAGAAGGAAATGGAAAGTGGTATGGAGAGAAGGGGTATAGGATCCAAGAAAGACTTTATTTTTATTATTCTTGTGGCTTACAAGGAAGAGTTGGGTCCTTTGAAAAGCTGTAAAGGAAGAGCCCTGATTGGGGTTGGGGGAGAAGTTACGGGTAGAGAAAAGAGTAAATGACAGGATCAGACCCCCTGAAAGGACAGACAACTTGATCTTGACATCATGAATGTGCTTTTCCTTCCTTGAGGCTGTTGGAGGGTAGGCAGTAAATTTGGGGTGTATATAAAGAAATTTATGGGTAGAAGAAGCTCTTGCCATAGCATTTTTTTTTTCTCTCTGAAGTGAGGGGAATTAAAAAGCAGCTGTGTTCATTTACTGGAATTCTAGAGGCTGGTAGCCTTTATTCTATTCAGATCACTTATTCATTCATTTATCCAATATTTATCTAGCACCTATTACGTGTTAGGCACTATTCTAGATGCTTGGAGATTCAGAGTGAACAAGTCCGTTCCCAAGCGAATCAGGCAGTAGCCTCATAAACAAATAATTGGTCACAGTAATTGCAAACTGTGAAATTTTTTTCTGCAGTCACACCTTTGGAGGAGACCTTATGCCAATCACAGAGGGACACAATTTCTGCTCTCAGAGAATTGAATCATTTGGAATAGACAAATTGGAGCTGTGAGGATAAAGAAGAGGCAATAAATAGAATTTAATTTGGACAAGGGATCCTAAATAAGCTGTGAGGGAGCCATGGTTGTTAGGGAAATGAGAGTTTGGTGGATGTCCATTGTTTTTCTCTTTCAGACTGTTTTAGGGCTGCCTGTCACTGTTCCCTGCTGCTTAAAGCTAGAAATGAGCAAATTACTCAGGCCTTGCCACAGTGATTGACCTAGAGGTGGTCATGTGACTCAAGCCAAGCCAATTACAGATCTCTGGATTTTTTTTTTTTTTAACTGGTGCTCATCGGTGATATATGTGCACCTATGTTTATAGCGGCACAGTTTGTAATAGTTAAAACTTAGAAACAGCCCATTTGCCCATTAGGAGACTGGATAAAGAAGATGTTTTTCTATAAAATGGAATACTATTCAGACATAAAGAATGAGAAATTAGATTCATTCATAGGAAAATGGTTACATATTGAGGATATACTGATATACTCCTAAGTGAAATAAGTCACACGTGTGTAAATACCGAATAGTTTCTCTGGTGTGAAAAACTATAATAGTACATAAGACCCTAATGATATAATTGACAATGTGAAATGGGAAGAAAAGGGCTAAAGTGGAAAGAAAAGGAAAGTGGGAAGGGTAGGGGAAAGGTAATAAGGGAAAAGAAAAACTATGAGAAAATGAAAAAATGGAAATAAAGTGTTTGTAAATGGGGAGGGTAGGAAGGGGTGAAGGGAGGGCAGGGACAAGGGGAAAAATGAGAATCAAGACCTGTCATGTAAAAAGTACAAGATCCCAATGATGAATGTAACTGTACTGTATACCTAAAATGTACCAATACAGTCAGTGAGAGAAAAAAATAATAAATAAATAAATAAACAAACAAACTGGTGATCAAACTCAGGACCTTGCACTTTCAAGGCAGGCAGCGGCACCGCTGAGCTAAATCCCCAGCCCTTCTCTAGAATTTTATAGTCATTAAGAGAAAGAAGCTCTTCATCTGGGATTTCATAGAAGTCCTTATCTGGCTAGAATGATGAACACTTGGAGCTGTGCTGGCCATATCCCCACATCTCCATTGTCCTCTGCAAAAAAGAAGCTTGTTTTATCATGGGAGAGACTGTAAAGAAAGATTGGGAGATTGGGAGATTGGGAGACAGGGAAGGGAATGAGAAGACAAAAGAAACTAGGAAGACATCTGATATTACTGGAATTTCTGAAGCTGACCCTATTGATCTGACAGTTGTATGAACCAGTAAATTCATCTCACACAAACTAATTTGAGTTAGGATTCTATCCCCTACAACCAGAATCATCTTGACGAAAGGGTAAGGTCTTCTGGGAAGAACAAATAGCATTAAATAAAGCACGAAAGCAGGACTCAAACAAGTGGGACCCTATCTAGGAATAGTGTACAGTCAGACTCTTGTATCTAGAAAATTGGGGGTTTCTGAAAATATGAAAAGTGATTGGAAGGGAAGAATGGAACTAGATTGTAGGGTCCCTTGATCATTTTGCTAATATACTCTGAGTACAGTTTGATGCCAAGTCAGGAGAGCCTGATGCAGAGAGATCAAAAATGAGTCTGAAGAGCAGAGAGAGACTTGTGTAGTCTGAGTAGATAAAGCAATGAAATGTAGGATGGTTGGGGTGGGGGTGCAGGGTTGGAGGCAGAATAAGTGAGACCCAATGTCTAGTTGAACGTGGAGAGTAGATTTTAATTTTGAACCTCAGAGGTGGAGTTCAGCTAGGCCGTCAAGTTCAGAAGCGTGGCAACCGGGAGAGAGAGGAAAATGGAAACTGTAATCACAACCATGAATTTCAGATCCTTGCAGGATCTCTTTCTGGAAATGTTGAGCAATTTACTTAGGAGGTAATTGTGGTGTTTAGAAGAGGGGCAGGACTGGAAGGAGAGTTGGACTCAGCTGCCCTTTGTGGAAGGACCTTGAGAGTGGGTGTGATACCTATGGGGAGTGTGCAGAAGGACAGAAGAAGGATGGCCCAAGGAAGGAACCATCATGGTGCAAATAATCCAGGGAATCTACCTTCGGTTATCTATAGGTAACTATAGAAAATTATCTACCTGGTGAAGGGGGCTGGAGTCAGAGAAGCAGAAGGAAACCACAGAGCACTCTGCCACATATAGAAGTTCTTGGTGAGAAGTAGGGCTCTGCACCTGGCCTTGCCAAGTTAAAAAAAAAAAAAGACAAAAGCCATTGTTCTTGTTGATTGATGCTACTATTAGCCTTTGAAAGAGCAGTTTCAGTGGAGGGAAAGAGATGAAAGCCAATCTCAAGAGAATTTTCTGGTGGTAAGAAGTTTGGACTAGGAGTGGAGAAATTCAGCTTCTTCTCATCTATCTGTGTGATCATGTGTCTCTTGGTGGCCCCAGGCAAGTTCCTTAACTTTTCTAGGACTCAGTATCCTTACCTGTAAAATTCAGAAATGAGAATGGATGATCTATAAGCTTCTACTCCATTCTTGTGGTCAGTTTAAATCCTGTCCAGTAAAACAGATGTTCTTATAGCAAAGAAATTCCTGTCCTTCTTCCTTAGTCACCCCCAACTGACATAATAAACTAACAAAATTAGGCTTTCAGAACTCTAGTGCTAATTGAGAAAGAAAAGTAGGACATCAGTTCAGGGAATTGCGAGCATCAGCGGTCATTATGTCCATGTGTAACTTGCCACTGAAGGTGTGGAGACCCATAAGCTAAGTATGTGTCTCCTAACGCTGTCAGGGTTGCAACAAAGATCATGTGCTGCTATCCCACAGTGAGAAACGTTGAACATGAGATCACAAAGGCTTTCTGAATTCCAGGGCAGGCCAAGAAGAGTATGGGGCCCAATGTCTTAAGAGACAGATGGACAGGACTGAGGGTACCAGTGGACTTGGGCAGGAAAGGCACCTATTCTATTTCTCTGGTCCTCCCTGACTCCATCAGAGGAGGTCTTTGGGGAGGAAATAGAATAGCAGTGGGGAAAACCTAGTTCTGAAATGTAGCCATTCCTCCCTGCCTTTGCCCCATATGATATATAAAGCTGTTTCTTCCTTGAACCCTTCATTAGAATTTCAACTACATGGACCTCACTATTCTGTAACCTCTTTGGCATATATTTGTTCATTTTAAAAATTCCAGTGTAAGTCCTGCCATGTTTTGTCACTCTTTTGACTTCTAGAAATAGTGCCCTCAATAACAAGATAGACAAGCTTCTTGCCCTCAAGGACATTACAGTTTTAGAAAAAGGAGATAATGAACAAATAAATGAAAGCAATGTCGTTTCATATGGTGATAACTGTTTAAAAGAGGAAATTGGAGTTAAATAGTGGAAAGTGGTTAGAGGAAAGAATGGATAAGAAAGCAAGTCAGTGGATGCAAAGGCTCTGAGACAAAAAGGAGCAAAAACACTTGTGAGGCTGGAATGTAGGGAAGCCCAATGAAGCTAAAGAAATAAATAGGCCAGTGTGTGGGGCTTTGGTGGCCATGGAATGGCATTTGGGTTTCATTCTGATTGCCAGGAGGGGTTGAAACGCAACAGTTTGATCTGACTTACATATTAAAAAGATCCTTCTGCATTCTGAGAAAGGCAGAACCTTAGGGACAGAAATTACATCAGTAGTTTCTAGGAACTGGGGTGGGAGTGGAAGGGGAAGGACTGATTACAAAGGGGCACAAGGGAACTTATGTGGGAGATAGAAATATTCTGTGCCTTAAATGTGGCAGTGGTTATACAACTGTATGTTTATCCAAACTCATCAAACTGCATGCCAAAAAGGATGAATTTTATTTGGCATATATTATACTTTAATAAATCCAGTTTATAAAATATACATTTTTATCAAAAAATAATTGCAGTAAGTCTTAACAAAATCCCTCTGTCTGCTGTGGAGCATAGGTGATAGGGAGCAGGCCTAGAAAGCGGAAGACCATTGCACAGTCCAGGCAGTACATCCACTCAGCCCTGCTCTTACAGCTCAGCCTGTGTTACGTGCTGTTCCTGGCGATTTCCTTAAATCAGTTTATTGATGTGTGCTCTTAGTTTTCCTGTTTACATAGCTTTCCTTCACAACTTGTTTGAAAGCTCACTGTGGATACAAACCATCTGCTTCATTTGTGTGGGCCCATGAGAGATGCTTATTACGTATTATTTTCCTTACATTTAAGTGAGCTTTCAAATTTATTATCTCCTTGGAATCTTACAACAATCTTGTCCAATTACTCAGATATCATTATATCCCCATTTTATAAATGAAGAAACCCAAGTGAAAAAGAAATATATGTAACTATCAAAGAAGCAAGAACTTTAGAGATCTTGTCTTTGTTATTTATTGGCTGTCAGTGTGATAATCAGTGTGGGGGAAATCATTCAATTTCTCTGAACCTCGGTTTCCTTCCTAATTGTTAACAAGAAATAA
The DNA here is from genome assembly GCF_012274545.1 of Fukomys damarensis. Lineage (NCBI taxonomy): Eukaryota > Metazoa > Chordata > Mammalia > Rodentia > Bathyergidae > Fukomys > Fukomys damarensis. Next base: position 10,279,122 of record NW_022900944.1, on the reverse strand, counting down.
AAAATTAATATGTTATAGATATACTATGCAGATTAAATGAGGTAAGAGCTCAAATTATTTAGCATATGTTAAATTCTTAGCATATATTAAATGGTAGCTATATGTATCATTTTTACTATTAGAGAAAAATGATTTGTCCAAGGCCATGTGGCTAGTTCATGGAGCATTTACATTCCAGATTTTCTTCCTTACTCCCATCACCACTTGGTACATTGTTACTTGTTACCATTTGATTAGTCCAGGGCTAACTAGTTTTTCCGAATTCAGTTGCTTATAGTTAACTGATTATGTCATAAATATGTATTAAGCACTGACCATGTGCTCAACGCTGCATAGACACAAGATTTAATAGTGAGTTAAAATAGGCTCCATCTCTGGAGCAGAGGTGTTCTTAGAGACTTTAAGCATTATAGCCAGGTGAAGTGAAGGATGTTGTGGGGGTACCTAGTATCTAGTTGTGGGTAAAATATGCACCAATCTTACCTGTTTTGCAGATGTTTTAAAAAGCACTCAATAACCATGAGATTCAAAAAAAAAATAGGACATTGCTAGCACCCAAGAATATCTCTAAATGTTTTTTCTTGATGGCAGCTTCTTTCTCACTCCCCATGACATTGACTTGCAGGGTAACTGTTTATTGGCTTTTCCGTAGAATTTACTACCTATGTATCATATAGTCTAGTTTTGTCTGGTTTTAATGTAATTGTAATCATACCATTAGGTATTAAGTCAGGTATCTTTCCTTACATGTTTATAATATTTATCCAGCCTATTTTAGGTAGCTGTAATGAGTTCATTGCTGTATAGCAATGTGGCCTTCATTTTTGTGAATATTTTTTCTATGCACCATTCACAAATGCTTGTGAATATGTTATACAGTATTGCTATACAGTATTGTTATAAACCAGCCACAACTGTGAACAATTCTTTAATCCATTCTACTGTTGATTTGCCTTTGAGTTATTTTGCATGTGCATGCACCTGTGCACTCTGGACAGATGCATTTGTGAAGAGTTCTTTGATATGGAATTACTAGAACTCTTCAGCTGTGTCAGATAATGCAATGTTTTCCAAAGTGGTAATCCTATCTTACACTAGCAGAGAGAATTCTTGTGTTTCAAATCCTTACCAATGTTTGCTATCGTCAGTGTTTCTGTTTTTGCCAAACCGATAGGTGGGTAGTAGTATCTCATGGTACCTTTATTTTACATACTCTAGATTACCAAGAAGATTGTGCAGCTTTTCCTATATTTATTGGACAGTTGTATTTCTGCTTTTGTGAAACACTTGTTCTTTCACTGTTCTTAAAATTACATTGTATTTTCTCATTTGTTATTGGCCTTCTTCCTGTGTTCTGAATACTAATCCTCTATTACCACTATTATTTTTTGGCTTGCCTTCTCATTTTAATAGTGTATTGTGATGGTAGATGTTATTTTTAATGTAGTCATGTTTTTCAGACTTTCCCTTTTTGATTAGTGTTTTTTTATACTATTAAAGGATCTTTACTTTATCTTGAGATGACAAAACTATTTACTTTTTTGCCACCCTCTTCAGAAAACTTTGAAACCTTCTTCCCTTCTTTTTTCCTTTCTTATATAGGTGTTTATCTGCCATCTATTCTTTTTTTTTCTCTCATTGAGTTTATTGGTACATTTTAGGTATACAGTACAGTTACATTCATTATTGTGATCTTGTACCTTTACATGACAGTTCTTGGTTCTCATTTTTTCCCTTTGTCCCTGCCCTCCCTTCACCCCCTCCTCCCCTCCCCATTTACAGACACTTTATTTCCATTTTTTAATTTTCTCATATTTTTTTATTTTCCCTTATTACCTTTCCTACCCTTCCCACTTTCCCTACACCTTTAGCCCTTTTCTTCCTGCCATCCATTCTTGTATGTGGTTTAAGGTAGGAGTCTAGTTTCATTTTCTCCCCTAATAGATAACTCATTTGTCCCAGGACCATTTGGAAAAGGCCATTCTTTCAGTCACTGTCCTGTGAGGCCCTTGTGTCATAAGTCAGTATATGTTCATATATGCAGGCTCCTTTTTCTTGGCTTTGTTTTCTGTCCCATTGGACTCTTTATTCTTAAATCACTGCTTCATTGCCTGACTGATACAGCATTCTAACATGTTTTTGTGTTTGGTTTAGCAAATCTCCTTCCTCTTTATAAGTATCTTGGCTAGTCTCAGTCCTTTATGTTTGTATAAAAATGTTAAAATCTGGTTATTGTCACACACATTCCTACATCACTATTATGATTCTGATGAATTGAATCCACTGATCTTTTTAGATGGAATTGATATCTTTAAATATTGACTCTTCCTGACCTATGAGCTTTTTATGTTTCATCATTATTTAGGTTATCAGTTTCTCTTAAAATATTTTATAATTTTTCCTATAAGAATTCACATAATTTTTGTTGATTATAGTTAGATATTTGATATTTACCATGATCTTGAATTGCTGCTGTTTTGTTTTGTTTTGCTTTGGTGGCACTGGGAAATGAACCCAGGGCTTTTGAAATGAGCTATATTCCCAGCCCTTTTGCTATTTGTTACTTTTTTTTTTGTTTTTATTGAGTTTATTGGTACAATCTGGGTGCTATTTGTTATTTTGAGACAAGGTCTCACTAAATTGGAATATATACTCCTCCTGCATCAGCCTCCCAAGTGTTGGGATTATAGGTGTGTGTGGTACCACACCCAGCTAGCTATTTATTATATGTTTATGATACATGATGCCTTTTTTTTTTTTTTTGATACCTGGGATTGAACTCAGGACCTTGCATTTGCAAGGGAGGTGGCGGCACCACTGAGCCAAATCCCCAGCCTAGGTTTATTTTTAGTTAAGTTAGTATGTTCTTACTGTCAGGTTTTACGAATTTTTATATTTTACTGGGGAAGAAGGGAGAAAGAATAAAAATGATTAAAATGTTATGTATATGTTATATGTTATATATTATATACATATATATATAGCAATTCCCCAAGATGAATGTAATTGTTCGTATAGCAAATATATACTAATAAATATATAAAAAATGTTTGATTGTTATCAGATATGTCTTTTTGCTTTTGCTTTTGTGTGTGTGTGTGTGTGTGTGTGTGTGTGAAACAGAGTCTTGCCATGTTGCTTTAACTGACCTTGAACTAAAAATCCTCCCATCTCAGCCTCCAGAGTAGCTGAGATTGCAGGCATATACTACCACACCTGGCTAGGATGTGTTTTTTGTAAATATTTTCTCCTTGCTTATGGTTTGTCTTATTTTTTTGATACTTGATTCTTGTTTTAAGATTCCATTTTGTATTTGTTACTAGTATATAGAAATACAGTTAACTCTTGTGTACTGATTTGTATTCACCAGCTTTAATTTGTGTATAATTCTAATAGTTAATTTGTAGATGGTGAGGCCCAGGGAGGAGAATAACCTATCTAGATTCTCATGGCTGATTAGTAGCAGAACACTAATGAATATGGTTTTATTTCTCCTGACCTTCAAAGGAAAAATATTCAGGAAGAGTTGGGGGAAGCCAGGTGTGGAAAGGTAAATAACATTTATTTTACACCTATTATTTAAGATGCTTAGTATACACGATCAGCTTAACTGTCCTTGGATGCATATTCTTGATGTCCTTCTTCTGTAAATGAGGAGAGTGGCATATAGATGTTATCAGAAAAACCTGTTTAGGATTCCATCCTGGCTCATTACTGAATGAACATGCCAGGGCTGGAGGAATCCTGTTTACTGTCATATGTACACTGACAACACATCTTCTGTGTTGGAATTCAGATACCTGAAGAACTCTGGGCCTCCTATTCTCAACATGCTGTCTCTTAGGTCCCCAGCCCTGTACGTGTCTGGGCTGCCTCTAATAATACTGAACTGGCAGCTCCAGATTCATTCAGGCCTGGTTACTGTCAGCACTTGGGTTGAGCTCCTACCCAAAGTTCCTGCCCCACCCCCCTTTCAGTGTCCCTTCAGCCAAAGAAATTAGTTCAGGACTTGTTGGGTTCAGGAACCAAATTAGGACTTGTCCTTGGTGTGTTATTTCAGTCTTAAATAGAAAATAATAGTTGGGGTTTTATGATCCTACTTTGTTATAACAGTGGACTACAGAGAATTTACGGGGGATGTGCTTTGCAGCACACACACACACACACACACACACGTGAGCATACACATACACGCTTACACATCGTGTTGATGTCAGAGCTGCCTGCATACAAGGAGGTTTGCTGCTGCTGGCCTTGTGGAGGAATCATGAGATGCTCTGTTTGTGAACACAGCCCAGCAGTGCTCTATTCAGTATATAGCTTCCTACTCTGGAACACACAGCCCTTCACAGGGTGACTGTAAATTGTGCAACTGCAGAGTTAAACAATGGGAGTAATGAGGGAAAGGAAGGGACACACTGGATTTCAGCCTGCATCTGAAATGTGAGCATGCAGACCTAGGCTACTTGGCAGTTGACAAGAGGAAGGTCTTTAGCAACTGAGAACAGCCAGGAAGTCCTGTCAAGCACTACTTGTGAGAGTGGGCCTGGCTGTTTAAGAAATGTAAATGTTCTTTTGTAACTCTGTTTATCAATTCAGGGAGAGTTTTAGAAACCAGGAGGGACATTTACAAAAGAAAGTAGTCATATGGTGTTAGAAAGTAATTGAATGCTATATGCAGTAGTGGTATTTAACCTTTGTCCGGGTGGCCTAAGTCATCATTTTTTATTATTGCTTTGTGCTAAAAATTGGTGTCCCTAAGGGCAATTGATGTGCAGACTTTTTGCCCCCCCCAACCTCAGATGGTCCTGGAATGCAATTAACTCTGCTTTGATATGCTTTGTATAATTTTCTGTCTCTTGCTGTCACCTGTCATGTCTTATGGCTTTCAGTGTTCCCACTTGAAGCATTATTCCCCTTCTTGTTCTGCTGTGAATCTACAGTGGCCCAGAAAACCAAATGACCAGCTTTGTCACTATAGTGTATGGGGCAAGAATAAATAAAGATAAAAGGGAAGACCTGTGAGGGCCAGGAATTTAGCTCAGTGGCTGTGCCACCTGACTTGCTCAAGGGTCCTGCATTCAATCCCTGGTACAAAAAAAAAAAAAAGTGAGGACCTGTGAAACCTCTTATAAAAGTAGAATATTTGTGTTTTAGTAGCTTGGACTTTTATGCATTTTTGCCTATTTATGACATGGAATTAAGTATGTAAAAATGAACTGGCAACTGTGCAGTGCTATATAAATATAAGTGATGACAACAGATTTGCTACTGCTGTATCTCTGACTGCCTCCTGTACTGCGTTGTCTTTTCCTGGCTTCTGGCACTGTTTTAGTTCACAGAAATTGCTGGACAAGTAGCTCCCAGAGAAGAGTGATGTACTGTCATTTACTACAGAAGATGTTGGACTGCCTGTAGCAGTGAGGAGGCTGTTATAACGAATCTCTAGAGCACAGGTGTTCTGTGGACCCTTTCTATAAAATTACATAGGCACATCTGGACACAAAGTCAGGCTGCCTGACAAGGAGAGACATCCTCAAGAACCCTGGCCAGTGGTCAGCACCATGGCATCTGTTCACCTACAAAAAAATTTAAAGCTAGGCCACACCCAAATGCTACTTTTTGGTCAAGACCCATACTAGCAATTCTTTTAGGGAAGAGGGAATATGCATTTGGCATTTTCAGATGTTTGTAGCTCTCACATGAAACCATTTGTTTAAAGTGGCTTCCACCTACAATGTTATTCACTCGGTTTTTTTCACTCTGTGGATATACTGATTTCCTTCTCTGTACCAAGCAACTGTATCAGGTGTTAGTACTGGCCAAAATACAAAAATTTCTGCCTTCATAAGACAATCTTACATTTTAGTAGAGGGAGAAAGGCAGTAAACAAACGAGCACATGCCAGGGATTTAGCTCAATGATTGTGCTACCTGCCTCGCAAGCACACAAGGTTCTGAATCTGATTCCCAGTACAAAAAAAAGAAAAGTTCCTCTAAGGAACAATAGAATAAACAAACAAGCACAATACATAATATGTCAGCTGGTAATAAATGCTATGGAGTAAAATGAAGCCAGGTGGGGGATAGGAAGTGGAGAGGGGATATCACAGTGCAAGCTTGCACTCAGCATGCTGGCCCAAGTGTGACCTCTGCCCTGGACATATTCAACAAGCAAGCTTGGCATCTAAGTATAGATCTTGGGGAGTCAGAACCAAGGGCAGGTCTCCCCAAGTATAGCCTTAATGTATAGTATTATACAAAGGAATATTTATATATTTAATATGTTAATATACTTATTTCAGTGCATTTTAGGACAAGCTCCCTAACACATCAAAACCATGGCTTTATCAGTAATTATTCTTAGGATGAAATTAAAGCACACAGGATATTATATAAAAGACCTAAATTAGGTTTGAGCCATGCTAACCTTAAGTCTGTGATAGGCGTGGAAGTACTGATTTCCATCCAGGTATTCCTGTCCCCTTAGACGTGAGAGAGTATCTTGGGAGAGTTTCTCCTCTGTCATCTTAGAAACATCAGTGCTGTCTTTCTGTCCCATTTCCAGGTCCATGAGTTGCTACATAATTCCCGCTTTGCCTTCCCAACACTAGCCTACCATATGGCCCATCCCATTGCCTCTGTTGTTATTTTGTTTTGTTTTGTTTTTGGTACTGGGGATCGAACTCAGGACCTTGTATGTGTGGGGCAGGCACATTGCCCCTGAGCAAAATCCCCAGCCCCCATTGCCTCTGTTTGACTTGGGTCCCCTTACTGCCATCTCCTTCTTAGCCTTTTTCTGGGTTTGGCTGTCTCTTCAGCTGCCTTCCAGAAATGCCATTTCTGCCCTTCATTGTGCAGCTCAGCCACTTCATTTGGTTTCCTTTCAACCTCTGCATTGGATCTAGAATTCTCCTTGGCTTTGAGGGCTTGCCATAGTCCAGCCCACCACATTGATCCTGAGCTGTCTCCTGCTCTGTAGGACGCCATCTGCCTGGCTCTCATTCACACGCCTGCCTCTATCACTGCTGGTGCTGAGGCACATTCTCTTTCCTTATCTGCAGATCTGGCCTCCAGGGCCCAGCCTCAGTCTCATCTCTCCATAGGATGTTCCTCTAGATGCCAGCCCACTCTACTATCTCCGTTCTCTTAAGTGGTTTTATATCTTGACTATAGCACACCGTTAGAGGTTTTTACATGCTGTCATGGTCCCATGGAGATGATCCCCTTTGTCTGTTCAGGTGTCTAGATGCACAAGCATACATACGTGCACTGTTACCAAATGGAATAGTCCTGTTCATCATGAACCCAGCAGCAAGCTCTGCACAGGAACTATTTGAAAGGAAGCAGTTGTAGTATAAAGGCCAAGTGCTGGCTTTGTCAGCCTTGCTTCGTTTTAATTCTGGCTGTTCTGACTTCTAGCAGTGACCTTAGGAATGTAGGTTTGAGGATAACATGAAACAATGTAGAAAGTATTTAGCCTGTTACTAGGAACATAAAAATTAATAATTATGGTTGTCGGGGATCTAGTTCAGTGGTTCTACCACCTGCCTTGCAAGTGCAAGGACCTGAGTTCGATCCCTGGTACCAAAAAAAAAAAAAAAAAAAAAAAAAAATTAATAATTATGGTTGTGGTTATTCACCAGTTGGCAAGCTTTTGATATGTAAAGTATTTATATTCTTTTCTATGCTATAGATCTCCTGTGGGAAAATCCCAGTTCATACTGTTTTACACCTTAGCCAAATAGGTCCATGGTACACAGTGAATATCCAGGGTGAATTTACATAATTAGTAGAATGGCTTGTTTATACTGCTGTGGCCTTTCTCATAAATTAGTTGCTAGCTACAGAAGTTTTTGCAAGTTTATATGAAATTTAAGTTTATATACATAATATATGTATTTGTGTGTATTGGGCCTCAGTGAATTAAAGGCTTTTGAGCCCATCAGACCACAGCTGTATTATTTACTGTGTGCCTGGGGAAAGGAAAGGGAAGCCTTCTTCTTTTCTTGTTGACCCTTGCACTGCTGGCTGCCCCCTCACTTTCCTCCATTGCCTAAACCTGCATCTTTGCTCCCTTCCCTACAGCTCTTGGAGTTTTCAGTTCTTTCCAGCAGGTGTGAAGGCCAGTTTGAAGCAAGCAGAAGAGTTTGTGGCAGGGCTATGACCCTCAACCTGCCCTTCCTTCAGTCAACAAAGCTAAAAGAGATATCATCCTGAACTAGGGAGTCATATAGGTTATATATTTGTAAAAACCTATTTGAACTATGTAATTAAGATTGGTATGTTCTACTATATGTAAGTATAGATTCATTTTTTAAAAAAGTAATAATAGTGCTTTTTGTTCAACAAAGGAAGGCCCAGGAAGTTAAGAAATGCCTCTTGGGGTCTACCCACCTCAGCAGAGTCCAGTTCTGCAAGAAAGAGGGAAGAAAGGGGAGTGCTCAGTAGGAGAAGGGGTTTGAACCATTGAAGCAAAGTGGATGCCAAGCCAGCCTGGTTTTTCCTACTCAGCTTCTAGGCAGTGGCCATTTCTGAACTTCCTTCATCATTTACTTTCATCCTGTATCGAGGATGAAGATGGGAGGAGATGCCCTGAACTGCCCAGCCCATGCGTCTGCGACTACAGCCCACTCAGCACAGACCTGCCTGGCATTGTGAAGAACAAATGTTCAAGGCCTGTCTTGGCTGTCCTCAGCAGCTTCCTGCATGGGTTTTGACTCCCGGCCTTATCAGTCTCACGTGGTTGCTAAGAGAAACAAATGAGATAGTGGATGTGAATGAATAGGGTCCTGAAATATAAGTTGTCAACAGAGTACACTTCTAAATCCAGCTTAAAACCACCAATATTTGAGATCCCCAGACTTTGGAGGGGCAGTAAAGCCTGTGGTCCTATATGTAGGTTCTGGAGAAAGATTGCCCAAGTTGATTGGTCCTGGCCCTTCACCCTGGCCAACTATTTTGTATTCCCATGATGCTTCAGTTTTCTCAGATGTAAAATGGGAATAATGACAGTATTTACGCCCAGAGATTGTGCTAAGGACGAGGTGAGTTAATCCGGGAAAAGCACTTGGATTGGTGTCTGGTCATGCCCCTAACATTGCCGTGGGCAAGACTCTGATAGGAATTGAGAGGATATCTTTGTTGGGAACAGAAGAAAACAGAAAGGCTCTCATTTGAGTATAACTGCTTCATATCCTATATGAATATATTCTTCAAGACTTGGTGCTTGAGACTGATTATTTGCTGCATTTGGTAAGTTTTTTCATGCTGAAATCTTTAATGTTTCAAGTTTACCTCATAAAAGGCCCCCTGTGTCATGTCCTTGCCTTCAGAGTTTTGCTGTGGCATCAATTGTGAACTCTGATTTACAATTCAGCAAAAAAGTGACAGACTGGATATTCTTTTTCAATTCAAGGTGATTGCTGCATAGTCAATTTTAACAGGACACCAGATTTAGCTAAACATTTGCGGCAGGGTAGTGTGCATATTCAAAATATGCATCTGAATCTTTCTGTTATGAGCCTCTGCATCTTTCTGGTAAGAGTTTCAGGTTTTAAAAATCGTACACAGCTGGGCCAGGGATTTAGCTTGGTGATTCTACTGCCTGCCTTGCAAGCATAAGGACCCATGTTCGATTCCCAATTTAAAAAAAAAAATCATATACAGGTGATGAGGCTTATTGCTGAAGGGGCAAGATACTCAACATAAGAATGAAGTGTTGATTCTTTCATCCAGTTTTTTTAATAATTTGAAAGTCATATTCTGAAATCTGGACTTTGCATTTTAATTCGATTATCTAAGGGTATATTTCTGATATTCTAGGAATTGCCAAAAATAATTATGAAGCCATGCTTAGTTCTACATGGGCCAGGTAATCCTCTCGAATCTCCGCAATAGTATACCTCTTATTTCTTCCCGGCTCTTTGCTGGAGAAGTAAAAATACTTCATTATATTAAGTAGACCAGCTCTGTTCCTAAGCTTGATGCCCATCTGCTATGTACCCTCCTGAATGAAGAGGCAGTTTGTATCTGTGCCTCATCTGCCTTTCCTGGTAGATGGGGATGGACCATCACCCACCACTCCTGTTTTTTCAGGCATATGAGTGATGAGGGGAAGCAGAAGATAAGGAGACAGTGTCAGTGGAGAAAACAAAAGGAGAACATTAATGCTCTGCTGCAGTAGGCTTGGTAAAAACTTATCAGTGGATAATTCTCTTGTAAAATGAGAGATAACCAGATCTGGTAGTGTCAACACCAAGATTCACCATCTTACAGTGATACCTGGCTACATGGGCCGCCTCTTAGGAAGGGCATTTTCTCTGCTCCATGAGAGCTTAATAGTTCCTGCCTACCTTGCCTGATGCCCTGTGACAGCCTGAAGGTCACATGTGATCTGGCTTCTACCTCTTCAGCATCCTGTGCTTGAGCCACACCAATCCCTCTTATTTTCCTTCAGTTTTTTAAGCATACTAAGTGTGCTGTCATTTCTCTGAACCCAAGGACCAACTGGTGTTTCAGTTGCACATTGAACAGACCAATCCTTGCTTTATAATACTTCTTCTGTTATCTTCTCATTGTGGGCAAGTGCCCACACATCTTTTTAAAATGTGAGCAATGCTCTGTTGAGGGAATGTGCTCAGTTGGAGCTGCTCCTGTCTTCACCCTCTAGCTATACCTCTGAGCTGCCTCCCTGAAGAGAGAGGCCATAGCACCCCGGAGCAACCTTGAGGAGTATGTGCCCACCCTCTGTCAAGTTGCAAATGGAGATGTTGGTGCATTCAGGTAGGGTGTAGGTGTCTAATCTCCACACCATTCCTATTCTGTTGAGTGTCATGTTGAAAACTGGGTTTAGGTGTACTACTGTTGGCCTTTCTAATTCTCCTGCTTTCCTGAAGCTCCAGAGATCTAGTAGTGAGTACTCACCTGACCCTCCGCTCTCTGGTAAGACCCCAGCTCTTTGAAGAAGTCCCAAAGTGGTTGAGAAACCTAACAGCCTTTGAATATCTGCTCTTGTTTGTGTTTTCACATAGAAAAAGGCTTTTTCACAGATCGTAATGACTGTATGCTTTCTAGAAAACCATGCTCCTTAGAAGACTTGTTTTTTGGTATCACATATTAGAAAATCTATCCTTCTATTCTATCCTGTATCAGATCTTCCAGAGAAAAGACCCTAATCCACAAAGAGGAAACCCAACTGTTCCTAAGTCACACATAAAGCCAGAGGTCAAGACTTGAATCCATCTATTGACACTTAATGCAGTCCCTTGTTCATGTTTTTCTTTGTGTGTAGCTCCTTATGACTCTGTCTAGTTCCTTCCACTGCAATAATCCTGAAGCTCTGGAGCAGCAGAGATCCTGTCAGCAGGGGGAGGTGCTGCTGCCTAGGGCCCTCCCAGGTCTGATAATCTGAATTCCTGGAACTAGGTAAGGCCCCTGTCAGCCTTAAAGTCTAACAAAGCAGAAGAAAATTAGATAGAACCAGCCTGGTGCTGAGGAACAAAAGGAATGGAACAATAGCTCGACCGCACAAAGAGAAAACAACAGAAAGGGCAGCAGAAAGGGACAGTCTTTGACATCAAACCTCCTCCACATCCATTATTTTTGTGATGTTGCCCCAGAGTTCCTTGGAAAGCCATGCAAGACACATCTGTCTTTGGCCTCTTTTTGCAGGTAAAGCAACTGAGATTAGAGACAAACCTGGGACAAGGACCCAAGCCTCCTGAGTCCCACCCTGGAGAAGTTGTCTGCCATCATACTCACCTGCCAGCAAAAAAAAGAAAAAAAAATCACCCCATCATCTCCAAGTATTCTTTCCACTCCCCTCCTCCCCATGAAAAAAAATCTCCTCGGAAGGTGCTTACAGAAATCATTCTTTCAATAATCATTTGCTAAGAGCCTACTATAGCTAGCTTCTAAGATAGATTCCAGGCTTTCAGAGCAGACTGACACTTGATCTTTCTCCTGCAAGCCTCCTGGAGAAATTTAGAGCCGGAAATTCCTTAAGTCTTTTGCTTCACAAGCCCTTTGAGAAACTATGAACAATCTCTTTAGAAAAATTTGAAAAAGCAAATGTTGAGGCTGAGGCAGGAGGATCACTGTGAGTTTGAGACCAGCCCGGGCTACATAGTGAGTTCCAGGTCGGTCTCAACTACAGTGAGACCCTATCTCAAAAAAGAAAGAAAGAAAAAGCAAATGTTGTCACAGGGGATTTGAATGTTTATGTGTCCGCTACAATTCATGTTAAAACTTAATCCATACTGCAATAGTTTTATGAGGTGAGGCCTTTAGGAAGTGGTTAGCCCATAAGGGTTCACCCTCATGAGTGAGATTAGCACTTTAATGAAAGGTCTTGGGATAAGTTCGCCAATTTAGCCCCCTTTTGCCCTTCTGCTTCTCCCCTGTGAGGATACAGTAAAAAGGCCCTCACCAAACGCTAGGTATTAACATTTAGTGTCAACCTTCAGACCTGTGAGAAAATATATCTCTGTTCTTTATACACTACCCAGTCTCAGGCATTTTGTTACAGTAACACAAATGGACTAAGACAGCTTTGGGTTAATAGTCTCCCACAGGCAATCCACCACACACCAACTCATGTTCATGAATTTCAGTTTAAGAACTAGACAATGATTTTATAGTTTTGTTCTTTCAGAACAACTGTTAATTCTCCAAAAGCAGCTTATCACAGTAGACAGAGGGTGAGCATACCAGTGTGACTTTTGTGGGTACTGTCACCATTGTCTCAGCAAAATTATACATGTGCCTGTGTCCATTTGTCTTTGGATTTTCATCCCAGGGAGAGGAGGAAACCAAGGTAGAGAGAGGGGTCACCAGCATCAGAGTAAGCCATTTTTCTGGGAGAGAATGTGATCATTGGATTCATATTGACTCTGCTTCTGCAGAGGAATGGTAGGAGGCCAGGTGGGATTTTGGGGAGACTTAGAAAAAGAATTAGAAGTCAAGCACAGAAGTTTTGCCAGGGGATTTAAGAGTGTTTAAAAGAGCTCAACTTGAGATAAACGGAAGGTTTAGAAAGCCTTTATAAGGTCTTCCTAAATGATGCTGACAGCTAAGAGTGGCATGCCCCTGAGAGTCTATGATTATCTCGCAGGAGAGATCTTTATGGGAGCCTTATTAAGAACAGAGTATGTCAGTGGGAGGGAAGGAGGGAGCAGCAGCATGTTCACAGATCTGGAGGGCAAGTGAGGCAGCCTTCTCAATTTGCAAAGTGCTTTGTAGTCCTTTTTCACCGTTTCTGCAACAGATCCATGAAGGTGATACTGAACCCCCCTGCTCCCCACAAATTGTAGAACACAAAAGAAGGTAGTGAGCTGCCCATTTAAAAGTCTCTTTTAAAAAATACCTGGATAGACCTAGAATTTGCCCCTCTACAGCCAGGATAATGTCATAATCTAGATCAGAATGCTTCCCCTCTCCCTGAATCCTGCAGTCTCATGGTCCCCTGGATTGGTCCTAAATCCCATTAAAGGTGTAGGTTTAAGTGGGCAGGCATGTGGTCTTCTGTCAAAGCAGAGAAGGACTTGATGCCGGCCTGAGTGAGCAGCAGTCATCTGGGTACTGCCTCAGGGGATCTTCAGAACCCAAGGGCAAGCTACAGGGCAATCCCTGCCAGAGGCCACCTCTAGGAAAAAAAGGTGGGCTCTCTTCCATGTGAGCTCCTTTCTCTCAAGTTGCACCAGAGGCCAGTGCCATAGTCGCCCGAGCGGTCTGGCCTGTGGCTCAGCTTTTATCGCAGGGCCTGTATACACAGCCTGATGCAAAAGAACATGTACTGACCAGGGAAGAGCTGGCTACATGCTGGGGCTCTGCCATTACCTCACCTGAGGCAGTTCCCTTCCTACCGGAGCCTCAGGTTCCCAGGCATAAAATGAGAAGCTTGAACTCTGGACTTCTCCCAAGAGCCCCTCTGCCTCGGATGTTCTCTGAGTCTCGTGGCACTCATAACAAATCACACAATCTTTCTGGTTCTGGATCATTCTATAAACATAACTGAGCATCTTGTGTGGGCTAGGCACTGTGACAGGTATAACAGGCCATGAAAGGGATGAATGAAATGGAGTCCTGTCTCTCAAGTTTTAAATTTTATTCCTTGGGCAAGTTAATTATCATCTCTAAGTATCAGTTTCCTCAACTACAAAACAGGTTTGAGAACAGTTCCCACAGTTAATGCCAACATGACAGAAGCTGTGCTTCATACTTAGTCTTCACAACCCAAAAGTAGATGCCATGTTCTTCCTACTTAACAAAGCCAAGAAGTCAAGCAAATTTCTCTAGATCACTGCGGTAAGCAAAAAAAAAAAAAAAAAAA
>NW_022900944.1:10250344-10264308 GCF_012274545.1 Fukomys damarensis | reverse complement strand
AAAAAAAAAAAAAAAAAAAAAGAAAGGCCTTCCAAAGAGGTGTGCACCCTAATCCCTGGAAATTTACATAGCAAAGGGGCTTTGATGTCATTAAGGTTATGAGATGTAGAGATTATCCGAGATTACCTGGGTGGTTCCAATCTAATCATAAGAGTCTTTGAAAGCAGGGAATCTTTTCTGACTGGGAGAGGAAAAGAAAGGAGGGGGTCATGATGCTAGGAGAAGAATCAGAAAGATGTGACCAAGAAGGACTTCACTGGTCACTGCTAGCTTTTGAGACAGGGGAATGGGGAAGTGAGCCAAGGAATATGGCAGCTGCCATAGAAGCCAGGAGCAGCCCTCAGTTTATAGCCAGGAAGAAAAGGGGTAGTCCTACAAGGAACTGAGTGTGTCACCAATTTCAAAGAGGAGGAAACAGAATCTCCCCTTAGAAACCCCAGAAACAACTCCTTGCTTTTAGTCTGTTAAGGCCTGTAGCAGGGTTTTGACCAACAGATATATAAGAAAATCCATTTGTGTCATTTTAAACCACAGAATGATGTGAAATGGAACAGATACATGGGAAACAAATAGTTACACACTCAGAAGGTGTTGGGCTGGGTACTGGCCTTATGCTATGTAGAGCCTTTATGCACAACATGGATTCTCAACCATACTCTGATGCTCATTTCTCAACCATCTTCTGATGCTCATTTCAGAGAATACACAAGAAGACACTAGTTCACCATGCCTGGTAGTTAGCACTCAGAATGTGTATTATCATTACCACCCTCATCATCAATTCTCATGATCCAGCAGCAAAACTGCATCATATTGTTTCCCCCAAGGTCAAATGATGAAACTGGACTAAATGCTTCCTGAGGAGATCTCTCTCGCTGTCCCTCTCCCTTTCTCTCTCTCTCCTTCCCCTCCCCTCTCCCCCCTCCCTGCCCACTTTCCTTGGCCCACTCTATTAAGCATTTCCTTGCTAGTTTTTTTTGTTTGGTTTGGTTTGGGTTGTTTGGTTTGTTTTGGGTTTTTTTGGTACCAGGGATCGAACTCGGATCCTTCAGCTTGCGAGGCAGGCAGCGGAACTACTGAACTAAATCCCCAGAACTGCTTTTTTTTTGTTTGTTTGTTTTTGAGACAGAGTCTCACTATGTAGTTGAGACTGACCTGGAGCTCACTATGTAGCCCAGGCTGGTCTTGAACTCACAGCGATCCTCCTGCCTCAGCCTCCTGAGTGCTAAGATTACAGGCATGCCCCACCACACCCAGGGATAGGCATTTCCTTGCTTACACACTCCTATGATGGAAGCTCATGCCACCAAGGAATCCTTAAACCTTCAGTACAGCTGGTGGAATCTCCCATACCTGGTGAGCACACATGAGGAGAATAAGATCTCACAGGGGAATGGCTTGTAAGCTCTTTTTCAAGGAGGCCAACTAATCAAGGGGATCTTGAGACTGCAGGGTTCAGGGAGAGGGGAAACATTTTAATCTAGGTCTATCCAGGTATTTGATTCTGTGTGACTCAGTTTCCCTGTCTAACTCCTCTGGGCACCTTCAGGGTCCCAATCGATAACACTGAGTTTCAGACCTTTTTAGAGGAATTTGAGAATATTTATACTGGCCTCAGGGATAGAGTTGTACTATTATTCCAAAGACTGCCCAGCTCTGCTGAAGCTAACCACAGTTTGGCAGCCAGTCAGATTCTTCTAGATAACCACTAGTGCCTGACCCTCTCTGTGGAAGCTAACTAAGGCAGGACTGAGTAGTGCCCAGTGTCTCTGGCCCTTCAGGCAGTGCCAGGCCACCCCTGGCATGGGGCAGCCACAGGAAGAGCCATCTGTCTCTATAGAGAAGGATGTGGCATTTAAACTAGCATCTTACTGGAATTCAGGCTTTGTCCTCCTGTTTGAGGAGAGTTGAGTGAAAACTGAACCAGCTTTTTCCTAGGCAAGAAATGCTACAGGTCATGATGTGAGGGGTACTTGGTAACTCACCAGAGGAATGGAATGTATGAATGGCACCTGAAAGAGACAACTAATGTGTGTTCCTGATACACCCCAGCCACAGGGCTTAGCACTTGTGTGAAATACTTACTGTGATTTATATAATCCACTGTCCAGTTTTACGGATGAGGATATGAAGATTGGGAATTGGTGACTCTTGGTAGCTCTCAGGGTACAAGTAGGAATTATTTGGGCTTCATTGATTTAAATCTGAGCTTGGTTTGGCTCTCAGGTCTACATAAGCATGTGTGTACCCCGGTAGATCAGATGGGGCTAGAAGCCTCTCCTCTGCTTCTAATGGAGGATGAAGTTCATTCTAGCAGATAGGCTTAAGTAAAGCAATGGCATAATGACAGCACCATTCAGTGGCCGGGCAGTGAGTATTCATGAGTGCCTGCCATGAGTGGGTACCATCCCCAGGGAGCTGCCATTCTAGGTTTGAGTGGACAGGTAAACACACAGAACTCCATGAAAAGAATAAAATAGGGAAATGTAGTCTCTGGAGGCAAGCTGGAGAGCTTACTTTATTTAGCTAAAGTGACGAGAGAAAGATTCTTTATGGAAGGAAGATCACGTGAGGAGAAAGGGGCAGCCATGCAAAGTTCTGAAGGAAGAACTATGCAAACAGAAGGAAGACAAGGACAAAAAGTCAGTGAGGTAACAAGCTCACGGTGACCTACAGACAGGAAAGCCACTGGATGGCTGAGTTCTGGGAAAGGGCTGATATGAAGAAAAAGTCTTCAAGATTTTTTTCTGGGTGTACTGGGGAGCCACAGCAGCAAGTCAGGACAGAAATCAGGAGAGAAGCCTGATGTATACTTTGAAAGTTCATTCTTGCTGCTGGATGGAGGGTGGGTTAAAGAGGGGCAGAAGAAGTAGAGACCAAGGAGAAACCACCATGGTCTTCCAGGTGGGTAAGAGATAGAGGTAACTGAGACCAGAGTGAATTTTGAGGAATTATTGGAATCAGACAATAATCTAGAGTTAGAGTCTATAGAACCTACTTATGATAAGGGCAGAGGTGTCTTGGTAAACCAGTCCTGGGTGGGAGGGATGCCCTTGAAGATAGAGTTTACCAGGTTCTGTGGTGGAATACCCACCTCCCCGGCAGCTCACTTCAGGCTGCCAGTCTGAAAGTAAACAGTGTGCAGTCAGCTCTCAAGAGCCAATTCAAGCCAGCTCCAGCTCAGCAACAGATCAGGCTACAGAAGGAGGAGAAGCAAGAGTTGGAGAATGTTAAAAGGTCTTTGATCTGAGCACCTGGAGGGACAGTTCACTATCCACCAAAGTAGAAAAGACTAATGGTGGAGAGAAAAAATGGTGTGGGGGTGGGGAGATAGTTCTTCTGGCCATATTTGCTTTTAGATACGTAGTTATGTTATTTAATAGATATCTACTTAATAAGTTCTGGGCACTTGGACACTGTCTCTTTTAAATGCTAATTCTTTTGATAACTTGATTTTGGTGGTTTCTTCAACATTTATAGAACAAAAATGTGAAATGAAAGGGGCCAAGAAATTTAACTAACATTGTACAGACATAAATGATAGAGCTGTGTTTGAACTTGGTTGGACTTGTCTCTCACCCAAGAGCCTAATCATTGCCCACACTGACCTCAGGAAACTGTCTCATCCTCAGCTCATGCCATGTTTTTGGAATTTGAAAAGTGGGTCTTAGGAAGTTTTGAGACAGCCCTTCAACCAGAGAAGAAATTATAGAGTGGCTACTTAGAGCCATAACCCACCCTCAGAGATATTGTGTGAGTTTTTTTTTAAAGGGAAATAGAATAGTTTCATTTTTTTTTATTGGCCTACACAGTGCTTTTTTATTTAAAAAAAAAAAAAAGGCATTGCAATTGCCTTAGACAAGTACGTACTCACCCGCCACCTCTTACAGTCTCTTCCTTTTCGTACTGTCTCACCACCTGCTCACGTTATACGCATTTCTTCCTTAGTCCAGAAGGTATGCCATATCCCTTGCCAGAGGAGCCGAGGCATAACAGACTCATTCTGTAGGCTGCTTCTTGACTTGGTCCTTGCACTTCAGGGCATGAGCACATGGTTCCCACTCCGTCCCCAAGCCTGAGCCTGTCAGTTGGATTGTAGGTATGCTTGATTTGTACCTCAGCTGCACCCTTCCTGACCAACTCAGCTACTAAAGGCATCATGTACTTTAGCCATAAGAACTATGGTCTTTCTTTTTTTTGTTGTTTTTTGAGACAGGGTCTCACTATGTAGTGAGACTGACCTGGAACTCACTATGTAGCTCAGGTTGGTCTCGAACTCACAGTGATCCTCCTGCCTCAGCCTCCTGAGTGCTGGGATTACAGGCGTGCGCCACCACGCCTGGCCAGAACTATGGTCTTTCTGACTCAATACTGAAACTACGTCACCTTTTTCCCTAACTGTATTATTGTTATTATTCTTCTAGCAAAATAAGGCTTGGAGGCATTGTTTTTCTGTCTGCAGCCTTTTAGTCTTCTCTCTGGTGACATGATCATTTAACGGTGCCCTTCAGCATCACCAGCAGTGGCTGGAGCTCAGTGAAAGCTGCCATCAAGTAGTCTGAGAGGAGTTCTCAGCCCATGGTCATGCCAGCATCTACCTGGCTCCGTTGGAGCAGAGGCCTCCACTCACTGTCTGGCAGTGCTGGGCTTGGTACTGGCAGTGGCATAGTAGGGTTAGTGGGAACCCATACCCCAGAGTTGGCATGAGCAGAAGGCCCTGAGCACTATGCCAGGGCCAATGGCCTTTACAGAGCCAAGGAGAAAAGTCAATCTGCCTCATCTGGACAGATCATGTGTACCAGGTACAGCCACAGAGGAACATTTCCCCAGGCTTAGTTAAGGCCACAAGCAGGCTGAAGTAGGATAGGTAGAGATGCCTAGAGAGCAGCAGGCCTTGCTAAATAATGAAAGATGTTTAAGCTTCATCTGTTTGTCTCTTTAGATTATGCATTTTAAAATGCATAAGAACAAAGAGAAAAATGTAGCGCCAGTTGCGGTGGCATACATCTGTAAGCCCAGCATTTGGGAGGTAGAGGCAGGAAAACTGTCATAAGTTCGAGGCCAGCCTGGTAGTGAGTTCAAGGTGAGTCTGAACTACATAGTGAAACCCTGTCTCAAAAAGAAAAAGAAAAAAAAACAGAAATAAGTAAAAGTTTACGCTACTGTAAATACAAATATAACTTTTTTCCACCCCACTGTTGGTCATGGTGGTATATCCTTCCTGTCCCACCCTAGCTTGATCACCAGTACAATAGGAACAATACTGAGTTCTTGGTCAGAAAAAAATTTGAGGGCTCAGTCCCAGTTCTGCTAACTAACTGCGGTGTGCTGTCATTACATCTCATTTCACTGCCTTACCTCCTTCAGATCTGTGTGTAACTGTCATTTTCTCTCATGTTTTCAGACCACCCTATATAAATTAGGACTTCATTCTTAGCACTTCTTCCCTTTCTCTGCTTTATGCTTCTAAGTAATATTTAGTACTACACAGCACATTTACAGATTATCTTTATGTTTGTTAGCAATCTTGTCCCATGTATATTCCCTGAGACCAAGAGTTGTCTTTTTATTTGCTAGATGTCTGGCACATAATTGTTTGAATGAACTGACTTTATATATCCAAATGCTAATTAGTAAACCTTGTAATGGAAAGGAAATGAAGAGAGAGCTTAAGAGAAGGGTTCAGAAGGTGGAGGTAGAACCTTTTGAGTGGTGACTACTTTGTTGTAAGACACCATTGTTGTCCTTACCTATTGCTGGGGGTCAGGAGCTATAAGTAATTAGATTAAAGGGGGCCGCATGTGTGCTAGGCAGGCTGACATTGCTAGCAACGGCCCACCTCAAGCCTAGAGTTTCTTGGCCTTTGTTTTAAGGCTTCACATGTTTTTTTACATTCTCCTTCATATAGTAAAACAAATTCCTGTTGTTTTATATAAAATGATACTTTTGATAGCACATAATGTTTAAAAACAAACAAACTTGTATTAAAGCTGCTCCTCACCTGCCTCTTCCTCCTTGGTGTCTTGCTTCTGGTATGAGTTTTGTGTGCCCAAGACTCATTCAGGCCAGTGTGCAAAGGCCACAGTGGGCTAGTGTGCAGCCTGGTCCTTTCCATACCCCACAATGGGAACTCATACTGTTTGTGCCCTGTGCAAACACAGCTTGTCTCAGGGAAGCAGGATGTTCACATCTAGCCTGAACCATCTGTTGTTTCAGCTCTGAATGATGGCTGTACTTGGATGAATGGAGCTTTAGCAAACAGTGCCTGGCCTGGCCCCCTGATAAGGGGCTACCTCTCAAACAGGTTTTATAGCTCTGCCCTTCATCCTCTGTCAAATGTGGGTGGAGAGGGAGTCACAGAGAGTATGAAATATCCTGAAGCTATTGGAGTAATACTGGTGGTTTGTTTTAACTAGAGGTACAGGGTGGCATGTGAATGGACCACTGAGACTCAGCCCATAAGACTTTGATGTCAGATAGCTAAGGGTTTCCTTTTGGGTTAGTGCCTCATTGAGTTTCCAGGAATCCTCAAATGTGGCATCAAGAGCTCCAGGGCTTTCACTGCCTCGTAACTAAGGTTTCTTCACACTTCATGTCTTTGTCTCTTCTTAAAACACCCATCTGTGTGTCCAGAATCCATATATTCAAAGTGGAAGGACTCACAGAGACTGTCCAACACTTGTTTTTCCAGATAGGACACTGAGGCCCATAGACAGAAAGGAAGGCCTTGCCCCATCGAATCGCTCAGTCTTCCACCTCTTGTTTTGGGGCTATGCTGGTTGGTACTCTGGATGTCTACCTGGCAGGCTGGTGGGAAAGCAGCTAAGGTTTTGCTCAGCTTTTCTCATCTGTTTAATCTCCATCCCATGGATATATCACCAAGCTAGGACTCAAAGACAGGAAGAGGTGAGGAGAATAAGGGTATATAATTTTGAATGATGGCTTTGTTGCCTGGGCAGTTTGGCTATGTGAAAGTCTTGATTGGTTTATGTTCAGATCTAACCTACCCTTCTTTGGGTTGGGTGGCAGCTCACTTTCCAACCCTCTGAAATCTAGGGTGGGATGTTTTGGGAGCCCCGAGGATATAAAGTCCAAAAAGACTCTTTCTTACATAGGGAAAGGCCTCCCTTTATTTAGAACTGTGCCCAAATGTCACCTATTATGTAACGCCCTGTCCAAAGAGCAGTCTTCATTTTCAGTCCCCACCTTGTGCTTAATTCTTTTTCATTTATCTCCACCTCTCCTGTGTCCTTTTTCTGTTTTCCCTTTCTAGAAGCCAAGCATCCAAGTCTGTGTCTGTCTTATTCACGGCTAGATCCTTAGCACCCAGGAAAGTATCTGGCATGTTCTGTGTGAGCAGGAACTGGAGAAATAGTAGAATTAAGGGGGAACATTTGGGAGGACTAGGAGCAGTGGGAAGGAGTGGCTCAAGGAAGAGAGTGAACATCTCTTTCTGAGGCCCTTGGATAAATCTGAGTACAAACTGTATTTGAATAGAGCTGCTCCAAGGGGCTCATCTGAGATTCTTTCAAAAACTACCAGGTTTGGTACTAGGTATTAACACCTAAAGTCAGGGGTTTCTGATTCCGTGGTCATCCAACCTGTATTTTCCCAAGGGGCCTCTCTTCCTTTGAGATCAGTGTCATCTCTACCATGTAGAACAAAGCCTTGGGAAGATGAAGCCTGGTCTCAGGAGAAGGTGTACCTCAGGTACAGTGTCATCCTCAAGGCGGCCTGCTAGCACTTTCCCTACCTGGTTAGCAGAACAGAGAAAAAAAGACAGCGTGGAAGCTGGAGGGGCCCCCAGACCATCCAGTTTATTTCTGGCTGTTTTGGAGACAGAATAGTGGGGGCTGTTACCCAGGAGGATAAAGGACCTACTGAAGGACATATAGCAAGACATTGACAGATTCCTGCTTTTAAAAAAAAATCTTTTTTCATCATTAATCTTTTTATGTTCCCTCCTTCCTGTTGCCTCCTCTGCTCCATCCTCACACTCCAAAACATCTCCCAAATCTTGGTAGGTGGCTCCTAATGCTTACACTAATGTGATTGGTCTTTTAAGGCTTGTTGTTCTGAAGCAGTAGCTAAGAAGTGCATACATCTTCAGAAATGTGCCCAGTAAGACAGATGGTGTTTCTGGCTAGAGACAGTGGTTCTCAAGAGCCACGTATTCCCCAGGTTCATATTTCTTGAAAGTCTGGTTCTGTAAACTTTTAACACATGTTCTACACCTGCCCTAAAAAGAGTTGTAAGGTCATGTGAGTATAGAAAATGCTGTCCATTCTATAAGCTCTTAAGTTTTGTGCTAAGGATTTGTGTGATTCAGTTTCTTCCACTGGTTTCATCTCAGAATTATTTTTGTACAAGAAGCTGTTGGCCTTTCACAGAATTAGACTTCCTCCAACCACAGACCAGCCAGACCACTGACACAGAAGATGGAACATTTACTTCTCATTGTATGCAATGCTAGTGTTTCCTTAATAGTAAACTATATTGAGAGGGAAGAAAAATGACATCCAGGCTTCCTCAAAAGGGTGGAGGTAAAGTGCCCTCCAATCAGTTTTTTGCTTCTTAAACTGAAAAGGACAAAGGAAAGACAGCTTTGCAAAGGCATCTCCCTTTATGTCCTGTGGTTCTGATTTTGTTGTCCTAAGAAAGCCCACAGGCTCTTTCCATTTCATGAATACAACAAAATAGAGCCTTTAAACAAATGTTTTCTAGACAGGCCAAAAATAATTCATCATTAGGAATAGCATCAGTGATACCCACAGAGCTGGGGGAGGGGGAACGTTGAATATCCCCATGCTAAGTGGATTTGAATCCTGCCATCATCAGAGAGCATGACTTAATCTACTTCTGTCTCTTTTCTAACCTGTAAAATGGACTATCAGCAGTACCTACCAAAGATGGTTCTGAGCATTGCTGAGATCTGTGTTCAGTGTTTAGAATGATGTCCAGTGCAAAGACGATAGGTGTAAGCACTTGTTAGCATTGCAGTGAGAGCTCTGTGTAGACCCCACCTTTGTTCTTTTTACACCTGTGCCCAAAATCCAGAGCAGAAACATATTAAGTAGATGCTTGCTAAAGGTTGGTTAAATGAATGAGTGAGAAAATACATGGATGATCTTTGTATGGATAGGAAGGCACATTTCCTAAAATCACATTCTGGCAGAGGAGGCGCTTGGTTAAAGGGGAGCTGCTCCTCTACGTGGCAAGGTATTTGCTTCCTCTGCCCATTTGTCTCTGTAATGAAAAGCCAGCACCCAAGAGGATATAAGTTATGATGTGGAGCTCAGAAGCAGGGTGTGAGATGATTTCCTGGAAGGTGACAGTGTTGTCTCGATGTTTCAGGCCTCGAGGTTCCAAACCATGTGGCTTTCTATTCTTGGTTACTATACCTGTGCCTGCCCCAGACAGAGAGTGCCAGTGTAAGGACTGTGCACCTTTGGATTGTCCCAAGGAAGAAGCTGCCTGCGGAGCATATTTGGAAGGAAGGAGAAATACCCCAAGCTGTTAAAGGGGGACCAGGAGCCTGCTGGGCACTTTGACTCTCTAGTTCCCCAGAGGCCTTGCATTCCTTGTTCTGTGGGTTGGCGCCACAGAATGACATGTGAACCCTTGGCACACTGTTGTAGATTTTACTTTCTCTTGAGGAAACATAACCAAGGCACTGGACCAAAATAAGCAGCACAGATGCTATGCTGACTGGCTCTGCTGGAAAACATGATTATAATTTGCCCTAGGCCTCTCTTTGCCTTCAGTAACCTAAATTCTTCCTGATATTACTAAGTAGGGGGGTTGATTCTGCTCCATTCCATGGCAGTGCAAACATTTACATCAGCTTATTTTCCTAAAGGATCCAGAGTTTACTAAGAGTTTGGTATTTTTAAGGACCATAAGGTAATCCTAGATCCCCAGCTCTCCTGATGAAGATGGAGGTGAGAGTTAACTCTCTCCCCCTGCCCCTCCTCTCCATCTCTCACTTTTAACGACAGCAGGCAGTCTAGGGGATGGCAAATTCCTGAACAAAAATTTGTGAAGCTAGCCAGGCCATGGATCCCCACAATGGGACCAGAAGGTCTTATGTTGGAGACACTCATGGATTGGGGTTGGGCCATCAGCCTCATCTCTTTCTCTGGAGAAAGGGTGGATAAGAATGCTGCAGGTCTGTAGCTAAATAGTGTCTTTCAGAAAGTGTAGGTGGAAAGAGCTGTGGTCCAGCCAGCCTGCAGTTCCTTGGGCTGTACCCTTAAGTTCTAGTAGTCAGTGTATGGGAGGTCACATTGAAAGTCTGGATAAGTCTGTGAAGTATTTCAGAGCTGACCCAGGTTCTCAATTTTGAAGTGTCCATTTCTCCCGATCCCTGGGGGATTGAACTCAGGACCTCACACTTGAGAGTCAGGTGTAGTACCACTGAGCTAAATCCCCAGCCCAGAGTGGGAGCTCTTGACAAAGTGTGGTTTGGCAAAGGGCCAGTTCCTTTGCCTTCACTCCTAGCACTCCTTTTCTGGTGATCACATTGAGTATTTCTAACTGAAAGATCCTCCAAGAGAATATATTTTAGTCCCAGTTCATCTCTTTCCCCCAAAGCGTCTTGTGTGGGTCAGAAAACTTGTTACACTTGGGAATAGATACTGTGTGGTGTTTGTAGCTGTTTCAGCCATCAGCTTCCCATGAAAATTTTGTATTCCTGTCATCCCACAGTTCCTCAAAACATTTAAAATATTATGCCAGAGCACATAAGTTCTGCAAAAATTGCTTATACTTGACCAGGCAAAGGTACTTAAGCCACATCTCACAATTCTGAGAGTTCAGCTAGAAGAAAGGAAGAGGTATAAAGTTCATACCCCTTTGAGGAAATGATTGAGACAAGTTATTTCTTCTAGCACTGTGCTTCCTTAGCAGACTCTAAGACTTCCCTCTGGTTGTAGGTGGGCTCAGACCCCTTAGATCATGTACAGATTTATATAGATTTAGACTCTTAGAGAAAATAGGAGTTTAGAAAGATCATATAGCCCTGTCCATTCATAGATGCGGAAGTTGTTATCCAGAGACAAAAAGGTCATGAGTAGGGCTACAGCAACTGAAGGCCAGCTGGATATAAGGCAGACCAGGTGAATGGCCTCCTTCAATATAGCCCTGCCCTTCCACCATTTCCCCTAGCCCCTGGGCCCTGTTCTCAGTGATCTTTTAGAGATCTAAACTACTTTCTGAGTGAAGACCTTGCATTTTCCTTGAAATTCTGATGGAAGTATGGAGTGTGCCTTGCCCTTCTTAGGCCTCTGTGGACAGACTGTCCTTCTGTGCATGCTGCAGCCATTGCCTTTCTCTTACTCTGCCAGTGTCACCCAGCAGTATTCTGGGGCTGAGAGAGTAATTAGGCTTGTAGCTACCCTTTCCTTACTGGCTTAAGGTGAATGTGCAATAATTGTGGCAGGAGATATTTATTCATGTGACCTATATGAATCTTGTGGCTTTGTAAAATGGGAAAATAGAGTGGAGAAAGTTTGTATAATACGGGTGTTTTATGCACATAACTTGGCTGTTTATCATTTTAAATCATCACAATAGGGATCAGGCTCTTCTGTTTTCACATGAGATGGTGACTTTGCCTTACAGCCCATTTTGATGAGGGGAAGCTGGGTGTAGTCCTAAGGTAAGGTCTTTATCAGCCCAGGTCTCCACTGGAGTCCTTTTAAGAGGAAGCAACATTCTCCCATCATTGCTTTCCAGATCTTTCCGGAAGCTGGTAGAATGGTTAAACCTTTGCTGGCAAGTTCCGTATTGGTCTACACCGGAAAGAAAATTGAGTGAGATGGGCTATTCTGTCTGTAGTTAAATTGCAGAATGGAACCTCGGACATAACATGCAGAGTAAAAGTGTTGGAGAAAAGGCAGGTCTGGTTTTTTTGTTTTTGTTTTTGTTTTTGTTTTGTTTTTTTTGGTACCAGGGATCAAACTTGGAACCTTGTGCTTATGAGGAAGGCAGCAGAACCACTGAGCTAACTCCCCAGCCCACACTGTATATATATTTTTTAAGATTGGGTTAAATTTTACTTTCTTTATTCTCCCTCACACCACACACACAGAAGGGGAAGGAGGAGGTGGATTTAGATTGAGTTTATAGAATTAACCATCAGAGATTGTAAGAAAGGAAAGGAATGTGAAGGTGCCCACCCTAGAACCTCAGAAGTTTCCAAGTAGGACTTCCATCTAGGTCCGGACCACATTGTTTCAGTCAAGACATCAGTTTATATTGGCTAAAGGCAAAAGGCCAAACACCAAACTTGATCACCCTAGAAACAACCTTCTTACTCTCAGTTCAGTGCTCTGCTTCACTACCCATGGTACTTCATTCCTGAAATGACCTTTCCAAGCTGGCCCATGACTCACCACAGCAAATTGGTCTCATGGCATTAAAGTGGCACTAGCAGCTTGTTCTTAAATTCAGTGATCCTCTATAATCATCAAATACCTTATGGCTTTGAATGACTTCATTGTTTCACAAAGTCATACTCACCAATGGAGAATGAAGTTTCACTACCATAAATACTTTCAAATTCTGATACATTCTTTTAAAAAAAAAAAAGGCAGTCAAGAGTGCTTTAGGGCTGGGGATTTAGCTCAGTGGTGCCACTGCCTTCCTCCGAGCACAAAGTCCCGAGTTTGATCCCTGGTATAACAGCAACAACAACAAAAATACAAGTGCTTTAACCAGTGGCATTGTTGCTGGAGTATGTGACGTTGTGGATTTGGACATCTTTCTATTTCTACCACTTCATTTTGGTTACACTTAATTTATCTGTGCCTCAGTTACCTTATCCATGATGCAGAAGTAATAATAGAGCTTAATTCATAAAATTCTTATCAGGAATATGTGAACTATTGTATTTAAAAGGTTTAATATATTGCTTGGCCCATAATAAACTTTGAAAAATATTTACTATTAACATTATCTTATTATGTTTAGGTCAGTCTCTTAAAATTGTAGATGGTATGATCCATTGCAAATTAGTATGGTACAAAGAATGGGAAGATTCAAAGAAATAAAGAGTAATGATGTTAGCTAGTAGGATTTATACCACCGTTCAATAGATACTTACTAAGTATCTAGTACATGCCAGACAGGGAGCTGCATATTGCTGTGAATAAGATGTGGCCCTGCTTTTGTGAGCCCTATCCTCTTGCAGGTTGCATAGGTACCTAGTGGGTTATTACCAACATACAGAGTGTTACAAATGGATGTCTTGCTTCAGAGAGAGAAAGAACAGTGCATTCTGGTGGCCACCCTACTGCTGCAACCAGAAAAATCCAACCACCTCCCTGGAAATCAGTCTATTTAAATTTAACTCTAGGGGGAGAAACACAGCCATTCATTTCCAAACTGTAAACCCTCCCCTACCCTGTGTGCTATTGGGAAGCACAGATGCTTTGGCGTTTTTCCTCTAACAATAACAGAGATTGTTCACAATTATGAATGGTTTTGGTTGACTTCAGCTCCAACAAAAACCATGAATCATTTCATAACTTCTGAAATTGCAAAGAAATAATAAACACTCTGGCTCCAGAAAAAAAAATGGACATGTTATGGAGCACAAAGTCTTCTAAATTAGAATGTGAATCCCTTTTTGTTTACTTAGCAGCTGCACATTGCAAGGCCAGTTGGCAGTGGTACCTGGGGTACCACTTGTGCAGTCTCATTTGTGGAATCTATAAGTGGTCGCAGTATAACCTTCTTTCTTCATCTTTGTTAAAGCTTTGGGCCCAAAGCATTATTTCATACATTTTACTGTATTCTAAAGAGAGTGTGAAAAGAGATACACAGACTGAGGCTCATGTGACAAAGGCTCTCTATCATGGATCCTACCAAAATACCCACGTGTACACACACACACACACACACACACACACACACACACACACACACGTTTTACAACCACTTTCTTTGCCATATATTGTATC
>NW_022900944.1:10229563-10250023 GCF_012274545.1 Fukomys damarensis | reverse complement strand
ACACACACACACACACACACACACACACACACACACACACACACGTTTTGCAACCACTTTCTTTGGCATACCTCTTGTATCCTGCTAATATCAGGCACCAAGACAAGGTTTTCAAGAGGTAAGACTAAGAGGATTGGGCTTCCCCCAACCTATGACACAAACTGTGAGGGCCTAGGATTTGAGCGAGGCAGAGATACAGGTTGACAGCTCCTTCTCTACAAAGTGTTATCAGTCAGTACTTACTAGAGAAACAAATGTAATGCAAGATATATGAATATATAAGAATTGACAAGACTGACTTACCATGCGTACCTACAGAGTCAGGTGTGGCAGAGTGCAAAAGGTCTGCACACTGGAGATCTGAAGGATCTAGCCCACGGCCTGGAGCTCAGTGTAGTGTCCCATGTGAGTCCTTTTCAGGAGCCCAAGGGTCTGCAATGGAAGGCTGAAGGGTCTATGCTAGAGGCTGAAGAGTCTGAACTGGAAACCTAGAGATGATGTCTAAAGTGACGACAAAGACTGAGCTCCTCCAAAGAAACAGAAAAGAGCCTTCTTTCTTCCTTTCCCCTGTATACCATTCAGGTGACAAGCCACTCTAGAGTGGGTCTTCTATCTCCAGTAAATCCCCTCGGCCACACTCAGAACTTTGCTGATCCTATTTATTTTGGGTATTTCTCATTCAAAGTAATGCAATCAGTTAATTGTCTTTTTTTTCAAGCTAGCCATATCAGACAGAAACTGGCCTAAAAAGATGAGATCAACGTGGTTGATCTGTTGCATCCCTCCTTGATGGCCAAGGACACCATGATGTCCCTGTTTGTAACCCACCCTTATCCATAGAGACCTAGGCAGCTTCTAACATCTCAAGCCTAAGGCCAAATATAGGTTTAGAGAGCAATTGTGTCCACAGTACCACAGTTTCAGAGTCTGCCTTTCCCATTCCATAGACATTCTTTCTTCATGTTAGTAATTCCAATATACCTACAGAACTTTACCTGTTCTTTTAGAAAACAGCTCAGAGATCAATTGTTCCCATCCCCCTACCCCAAGCCTGCTTCCACTACTGCTCTGTTTACATACTAGGAGTAGCAGACAGACAGCAACAGATTCAATTTCATAAACATAGCATCTCTCCCCACCACTTGTTTTAAGTAATTCTTTTGTTTCGCAACTAATGCTTATTTATAATAGGTAACTTAAATATACAGACCTTAAAGTGAAAGAAAATAAATATAATTTGTGTGTTAGTTTGCTTTGAGTTACTGATAATTTAAAAAGAGCAAGGATTTATTTTGGTTCATGGTTTTAGAGATTTCAGTCCATGATTTGTTGACCTTATTGCTTGCTTCTGAACCTGTAGCAAGATAGTACATCATGGTAGGAACACTTGGTAGAGAAGGGCCCTTCACTTCATGGCTAAGAATGAAAGAGGAAGAGGAAGGGATTGGGGTTCCAATATCCCTTTCAATGGAGTGATTCAGTGACCAGAAGACTTCACTCCCTCCCAGTAATGTCGCAGCATGGGAACAAAGCCTAACATGGCAAATCAGCTCTAACTGTAGGAACTTGTATTTCTCATATTCAGAAGAAATCATAGTTAGCATTTTGGTGTATATAACATTTTCAGACTCCTTTTAGTGCATGTGTTTGTGTTTTTAAACAAAAACTACCGTCAAACTGAACACACAATTTTGTTGCCCCTCTTTACACTCATTATACACTTGACCATTTTCTTATATAATTGCAAGTCACTTTGTATGTCCTGCAGACATCTCTGTGGGTCTTTTAGGAGGTCTTTCCTTGTGTTTTTCTCTCTCTGCCTTTGGAAACTTAAGATAATAGGAAATACTCATCACCACTATATCACTGACACTTGGGAACTTTTGAAAGTTGTATGCTACCCACCTCAGAGACATTCTGCCTTAGGCTCTCTGATTTGAGTTGTAATTGGGAATCTACTCAGTCCATCAGCCAATATATGGCTGAGGAGGGGGCCAACTCTGTAAAATGCAGTGCCAGTGGTGGCACCATGGAAACTGGAGAATGGTCATGTCGCTCAGAAGGATTATGTAAGTGGTATAACAGAGAAAAAGGAATTATATTGCAATAGAACTCCTTTTGATAATTAGGTACTTAATAAAAAGCAGCTGTGTCAGTGTTCCCCCTCCCTAGCCTAGGCTTCCAGCGACTGGGAAAAGAGTTCTAGGACCATACTGGAAAGGTCCAGTCCCAAGCTGCTGAGTCCAGGGGGACTGGAAGCATGCACCAGATAGGAATGTCTGTTCCCTTCAACACCCAGTGTTGCTTTGGCATCACCATATTCTTTTGGGTTTTCGTAAAGAATTTCATTATGACTTCTAGAGATAATTGCTGAATGTTTATTATTCTATAGGAGAAGTGGAGATTTCTGTATCTTGAGCAGAATGGCAAATGTGGCAACCACTGCATGTAGTCCAGGTGCCCCAGGCTCTTCTCTGTGCTTCATGGAGTGGGGGGCAGATTTTGAGAACTAAGCAGTCCTGCTGCTAGAGTCCAAAGGGGCCATGTAGGACTACTCTACACATGCTACAGTGTTCTGATGCTGCTTTTACAAGTTGCCACTTTCGGTGAGCAACCTGTTGGGCACCTGTGTTGTGATTTCCACTACTCTGTGGCCATTCAGCCCTCTCCCTGTCAGCCTAGGACAGATCCCAAAGCACAGCAGTAGTGGCAAAAACATTGATTTTTTTCAAATGTATTTAACTGTTACTACATGCTGGCACTTCACATGGGTCATTATAAATTTATTATCTAAATTTATCATTAGATAGTAATGGTAGTAGTAGTAATAAGAATAGAAAGAGGAAAAAAATCCTGATACCTCCCCCCAAAAATGATTTATAGATCCAGTGCAATCCCTATCAGAATCCCATGTATCTTCTTTGTAGAAATTGACAAGGTGATCCTAAAATTCATCTGGAATTTCAAGGAACCTAGAAAAAACAAAACACTGAAAAGGGAAAATAAAGTAGGGCTCAAGCCAAAACTTACTACAAAATAATACTAATCAGTATTGTATGGCATTGGCACAGGAATAGACATATCAATGGAACAGAATTGAGAATTCAGAAATAAACTCATGTCTATGATCAGGGTGATCATTCAATGAGGAAAACATGGTATTTTCCACAAACAGTACAGGGACAAAGTATAGTCATGGGTAAATGAATAGAATTGAAGCCTTAACTTCTACCATATACAAAGGTTAACTCAAAATGAATCAAAGGCCTAAGTGGAAAGACAAAAACTATTAAATATTGAGGTAAATCTTCATGAAATTTGGCTATTCTAAAAGAAACAAAAGGGAAATTTAAAACTTTTATATTTCAGAGGATATCAAAATAATACAAAGACAAGAATAGAGGAAATATTTGCAACTCATTTAACTAATATGAAATTCATATAAAGAATATATCAAGAAATCTTACAACTTAGTAGTAAAGACAACTCAAAAAATAGGCAAAGGATCTGAATAGTAGGCACTTCTCCAAAGAACATATACAGATCTCCAATAAGCATTGAAAATGATGCTTGACATCATTAACCATTCGGGAGATGCAAATCAAAACCATAGATAGTACTTAATAGCTACTAGGATGGTTACATTTAAAAAGTGAGGTAAATAGTGCTGGGCAAGGATGTGGAGAAATCAAAACTTTCATACACTACTGGTGGGAATGTAAAATGGGGAAGCTACTTTGAAAAACAGCCTGGCAGTTCCTCAAATGATGAAATACAGAATTCCGTTGAAATCCACTGTTTTCATTCCTAACTATATACCAAGAGAAAGGAAAAGTAGGTCCATATAGAAACATGTACAAAAATGTTTATAGAGGTAATGAAAAGAAGCCAGTCACAAAAGACTACATATGATTTCATGTATATAAAAGTCCAGAATAAGGAAACTAGGCAGAAAGTAGGTCACTGGTTTCTTAGGAATGGGTGACAACTGAAGGGTTCTGGGTTTCTCTTTGAGGAGATATATGTTCCAGAATTGACTTTGGTGATAGTTGAACATATCTCTGAATATACCAAAAACCATGAAATTGTGTTTTAATAGGTCACTTGTATAGTATGTGAATTCTATTTTAATAAAGCTACTAAAAATATTCATTGAGTACCAGCACAGTCCTAAGCATTTTACTTATATTAAATCATTTTATTTTCACAACTACCCAATGAGGTAGGCCCTGTTATATGAATATCACCAATTTACACCTGAGGAAAGAGGCTGAGTGGCTCAAAGTACTATTGTTGTAGTTGCCTTTTAGCACATAAGGACAATGAGCCACAGAGTTTAATGTTATCTGTAGTGACACAGCTAGAACAGAGTGTGGAGGCAGAATTGCAGACTGATTCAGATGCTAACTTTTAGGTGCATCCACCACTGAGTGATGCTGCAGATCAAGGCCAGGGGCCCTATGCTTGAGAAGCAATTATCTGCTCAAATGAGCTAGATAAAGGGAAAGAAGTGCAAGAAATAGCATCTGGATGCCATCTATACTAACTCACTACAAAACTCACTTTCCTAGGCCTCAGTGTCCTCATCCTTTAAAAGATGTCTTAAGCTAGATGCAAGTAGCCCCATCCTAAGATTTTTAAACATAGTAATGTCAGTCTGTGAACAACCCTTAGCATTACAAAAAACCTAGCTGGGATACTATCTGTGATCAGACCTTGTAGGCTAATGAGACTGTGGAACATCTTTGCTATTGGTTGGAATTATATCCAACAGAGTGGTAACCCTGGTTACTGCAGGCTGATGAGAAGCTCTGGTTAGCAGTTACAGATCTGGCTGCGCTTAACAAGAATAAGAAATCAGATCCCTCATTGTTTGAGAGGTACTGTGTAGTGGGACAATCCTTAAAAACCTGTGTTCTGGGGTTGCTGGGTGGAGAAAGTCTGCTTCGGTTACAGGGACTCCCAACACTTTGGCAGACTGAGATTCTCCAAGTCATTTGGTCCTGATGGACTTGCCTTCCCCTGAACTCCAGCCAAGGAGACCTTTTCTCACTACCTAGGAGTTCCCTGTGGCAGCCCAAGCTGCAGTAGGAAGCAAATGGGAGGGTTGGCACCCACAGCCACGCTGGGAAGAGCCCGTGATGAAGGATCCATGTAGGAAGAAGGACAGGGCCCACCACCACTTCTTCTGTAGGCAAAGGACATACCCAAGTGCCATTCCCAAGTTCTTCCTAAAGAGCTCAGAAATAAGCCACCTTGGGAATCATCAGGGGACATTTCCCAAGTGGCCTCTCAGATCTTCTCATGGGCTGGTCTTCTCTGGCACTCATTTTCCAAAAAAAAAAATGTTCTACTAAAATATTTTCCATAAATAAAATCCATTAGGATCAGTCTGCACTAGAGTCTTAGAACAACTGAATCAAGGGTGGGGGAGAACATTTATTTACTTTATATATGAGAGAACCTTGCTGGTTTATCTATAAGATGCCCCATCTACCACTGTGGATCCAGGGAGAAGGCCTCCAATAGGTAGTTGCAGCCTAGCTGTTAACTGGTGCATTCATTCATTCTTACAAATCAGTGAGTGATGCTTTGACTTTCTACAGCTGCTAAATTCGGTTTGTATAGATCTGTCTTGGAACCACACTCTTGACACTCATTAGATTCAGGTTGGCTGGGTAATGCTCAGGGCTTTTGTAAAAAAGTTTACAGCCCTAGCTAAATAAAGGTGGTGGGCCCTAAGGCAGTCAGAAAATCTTATTCACTGACTTATTCATTAACTTACAAACATAGCAGGCATTGCCCTGGGTATTTAGAAAGTATGAAATTGATGGGGATGTTTTCCTGACCCAGAAGGAACTCACAAGGGTACCTAAGAAGGATATGTTTTATAGATAGATACACCAAAATCTTTTGCCTTTCAACAAAGGCAAAAAGTATGTGGGCCAGATGTAGGGCGGGGGCGCTTGAATAAAAGAGCAGTTAGTGGGAGCTGTTGACCTAAAGAAAGTTGTCTGGAAGAGATGGCATTTGAGCCAGCCCCTAAGAAATCACTAAGATTTGAGAACTGATAAGGTGTACTCTCTGTGTCAAAACATGGCCCACTGAGAACAAAAAACATAGCGGTTGAGGCATTCACTATTCCAAGGCTAGAGGCCAGGCTTATAATATCTTGTTATAAATTGTGAAAAGTGCTAGGAAAGAAAGATGCAGTTGTTTCAAAAGGAAATAGTGGAAGGTTAATAATTTAGATTGGGTGTACTGGGCTAAGGGCACTAGGATTCAAATTCAGATCTGCTAGAGTCCAGGGTCCAGGGTCTTCTCTGTAATGACCACCTTATTTCCTCCCAGCTGCAACCTCTATAGGCTTTCTGAGTCAGGGAGGGAAGTCAGATCTCCCCAGGTTCTGCGTCAACCTTCTTTCCTCGTAGCCTACCTGCCACTTTTGTTACTGCTTTAGGTGTCTGCTTCCCTGATGAGAGAACATGGCTGACTCTGCCATATCAGGTGGCCCTAACAGCCCCATCATCCCCTCCATCCGCCTGCTCAGGGCTTGCTAGGTTCAAGTCCTCTTGAAACTATTATCAAGCTTCCTTCAAAGGTCTGTTGTAGAAAACCTTTACTTATGCCAGCTGACAGAAATGGAAGAGGCATCAATGAGAAAACATCTTCTCTAGAATGTCTATTTTCATGGTAATAGCCCAGGTCACAATCTGGAACATCAGAGCTCTGTAAGACAGAAACAAGGATCCTGTTGAAGAAACCCCCTAACCACCTGGAGGCTGCTCCAGGATACTACAATAGATGATCAAATTAAGTGTCTTCAGACTAAATGCAGCTCAATCAAATTTCCCAGCTGGGGACTGAAAAGGAGGAACCAATATGTTTGTGAACAGAAAGTCCTTCTCCTTTGCCCAGGATCTCCCTCTTGCAAAAGCTCATGGCACCAATATCCTTCCAGCACCTCTTGAGGTCCTTACGTTTGTGCTTTCACATTCTCCCTTCTGCTCCCTTTGGGCCCCAACAACCTGTGCCTGCATTTCTCCCCTGCCTGCCCTGCACACCTTCTTTCCTATAGGCCTTCCCCCTTTTGCAGTCTCTCATCTCATTCTCTTCCAGAACACTTTTTTAAAAGCACAGTTTTCATTTATGCTTGTTGACTAAGTAAATTAATCAAGTAGGCCTTATTATGTAATATTTTATGCATGCAAAAAGAACATAAAACATCAGTATAAGGCATGAAGAGTCAAATGCCTACTTTGTCAACTTAAACCCACTATGTGACCCTCACTCTGAGTGACAGCCCCTTTAGCTGGCCATTATTCTTCCTCTCTCCCCAGTCCAGTGTACCTGTCCACACACCCAGCTCACCTTTCCTTTGCTGTCACCACCTCCATGACTTGGCATGGGCTGGCCGCAGAGCATGTGGGCTAGGGCTGACCACCCTGGGCAAACTATACCCTGTACCTTACTGTCTCCCTGCTTGGGGTACACAGTTTCCTCACCTGGAATAACCCCACCCACATGTCCCACATCTTTGCTTGTCACACCCACCTTTTCTGCTAGGCCGCAAAGTGTCATGGTTTTCCCAGAATCACACCTGATATCTCCAGGCAGCTGTGCTTCTTTCTCCTCTGAGTCCCTTTAAAATATGGGTGGTTTTCTTTTCTCTTATGATGTACCTGTTATTTTGCTACTTTTTATAAAAGGTTTAGATTTTCCAAATGTTTTGTCATATATTGGATTAATTGGCTTTTGTGACTGGCCCCATGCTTTTGAATCTGTAGAACCTTACACCACACCTGTGCATGATAGATATTCAATGAATAATAGGATTAGAATGGATCAAACAGTTCTCCAAAGCCTAACTCACATCTTCCCTGAAATCTTGTAAAAACCAGACACCCATTTGTCTCCCTGGGGAGACAAGGGCTCTTTGGGCAGGAATGTGGTTGATGCTTGATAAATACTGGCTAGTTGATGAATATTTGCAAATAGTCTACCCAGGATAAAGGATTGAAGTAAGTCCTTTCTGTGGCGGAAAGTTACTTAACCTATATCACACCTCTTGAAGAATAACCCACACATAATGGATATTTAGGGTTGTAAACTGAAAATGTAAAAGAAAAGCAATTATGATAATAAATGTGCATTTTCGTATATACAAATCAAAGGTTGCACTTCTCAGAAAATCACTTGTAAAAGTTTGAAGTCTTTCTGTATGTCTCTTTGGAGATGAAGGGCTCTGAGGAAGATTTTTATCTGCCCAACCTCTGTTGTCAGTGCTTTAAACAAAACACAAATTGCTTTGCTTCAGACAATACGGAGAAAAACATACGTGATTCTTTGAAACAATGTTTAACAGTAAAATATATTTATGTATTTTTGCTGTCATAACAACAGAGAAATTAAAATTCAAAAATCTCTACCACCCATTTCTAGTTTTCTGTGCTACCTTCCAATTATTTTTTTAATTAATTTTATTGGTACATTTTAGGTATACAATATAATGACATTCATAATTGGAAATTTTTAACTTTATATAATCTATCTTGGTTCTTATTTTTCCCCATCCCCCTGCCCTCCCTTCAACCCCTCCACCTCTCCCTATTTACAAAGACTTTATTTCTATTTTTTATTTTCTCATATTAATTCCATTCCCTTCTTTCCTTTCCACTACCCATCCCACTCCAATTCTTATCCATATATATCAAAAGAAACTTTCCTTTGTGCAAGAAATAAGAATGTTGATATTACCCAGTTACACCCAAATCTAATAGACAAGCTTTGTGAGTATTAACTATGTACAAAGCATGGTATTGAGAACAACAGGAGATATAGAGTGTCTCCCAAACAAGTTGTTACTAGGTACCTACTCAAGTGCCTGGAGCTGGTTTGGCCTGTGAGAAAGAGTAGTGCTTAATATGGATCCTCGCCTTTCAGGATGGTAAAGCAAATATCAAAGCTATAGAAAAGTAGTGAGTCAAAGGCAGGAACTATGAAGAAAAAGAGTAAGAGTCTTAGAGGGAGCTGCTACTTAATGAGAGTGGTCAGAGATATCCCCTGCAAGGTTAAAATTTAAGCAGACATCTGAAAAATCTGGGAATAGAGATGCATGTCAGTAGTCCCATCTTAAGCTTCCCTCTAAGACTCTTACTTAAGCCCTGGACTAACCTGTACAACATAGAGAGACCCCAATCTCAGGAAAAAAGAAAAAGCAGAAATCTGAAGGAAATGGTAGTGGGTATAGAAGTATGTTCCAAGCAGAGGAACTACAAATTGCAGGAGTCCCAAGGTGAGAGTGTTTTAATGTGTTTAGCAAGCAGAGGCCTGTGTGGAGAGTGTAGTAAGGAGTATGGGGTGGGAAAACATCAGGTCAGGGGAGGGAGTGGGAGGCTGGGTTGGGCTATGTTCAAAGCTGTGGTAAGGATTTGAAATTTTATTTTGAGTGTGATGGGAGCCTCTGGGAAATACTGATCTCATTATGGACAACAGCCCAGGGACAAGAAGTAGAAGCAGGGAAATCATTGGGGGACTGCTGAAGTTACTCAGGAAAGAACTTATAGTGACTTGCACCAGAATGGTAATGATTTAGGTGGGAAGTGGTATAGCAGTCAGGTTCTGGGTCTTTTTTTTTAAGGTAAAGCCGACAGGATTTCCTTTCATACTGACTGGGTATGAGAGAAAGGAGTCAAGGGTGAGCCTGAGGTTTTAGCCTGAGTAGCTGATAAAATGGAAAAGGTACACATAGAGTCCATCTCACAGGAAAAAGATCTTGAAAAACAGAAATTATGGAATAATTGGAGAGGAACAGGCCCCGGGTGGCACACTGGAAGTTTTGTTGGAATTCTTGGAGTTGGTTGTCCTTGCTGCTAAGTTCAGATACTGTCACAGTACTCTTTCCCGCTGAGCCCAGATGTAGCCTCAACGTCTTCTCAATACTGCTACAGAAATCCACTTCTAGAGTGAAAATGGTTTCACTTTGCTACCACTGATAGTAAATCCAAAGGACATGCTCTAAGAAGGGAATTGTTGGGGAAAAGATATCCCTATGGACTGGCATGGTGAGGAAAATTGCCAAGGAAGAAAGAGCTTAAATTGAGCATTTTTTAGTTAGAAATACTGGCTGCAAATAACAGAAAACCCAAACTCAAAATGGCATAATCTGTACAGGAAATTACTAACAATTCACATATTGAGAGGTATGGAAATTAAGCATCACAGGGTCACCCAATGAAAGCTGTCAGAGACCTATGACTCTCACTTCTTTTTTTCTCTCTCATTGAGTTTATTGGTACATTTTAGGTATACAGTACAGTTACATTCATCATTGGGATCTTGTACCTTTACATGACAGGTCTTGGTTCTCATTTTGTCCCCTTGTCCCTGCCCTCCCTTCACCCCTTCCTACCCTCCCCATTTACAAACACTTTATTTCTATTTTTTCATTTTCTCATATTTTTTTCTTTTCCCTTATTACCTTTCCCCTACCCTTCCCATTTTCCCTACACCTTTAGCCCTTTTCTTCCTATTTCCCATGGTCACTTATATCATTAGGATCTTATGTACTATTATAGTTTTTCACACCAGAGAAACTATTTGGTATTTACACATGTGGGACTTATTTATTTCACTTAGGAGTATATCCTCAATATGTGTCCATTTTTCTATGAATGAATCTAATTCCATTTTATAGAAAAACCACATCTTTATCCAGTCTCCAGTTGATGGGCAAATGGGCTGTTTCCAAATTTTGGGTATTACAAACTGTGCTGCTATAAACATAGGTGCACATATATCACTGTGATATGATTTTTTTTAATTCTTTTGGAAAGATACCCAGCAGAGGGATGGCTAGGTCAAATGGAACCTCTAGTCCCAGGACTCTCATTTCATTCTTCAATTCTCAGGATGTCGACTAGCTCCTCACTCACTCCAGGCATCATTGTTTTAATACCCAAAGCCAGGGACATTAAAGGATCTAATCCCTCCTATTTCC
This sequence comes from Fukomys damarensis, assembly GCF_012274545.1. Lineage (NCBI taxonomy): Eukaryota > Metazoa > Chordata > Mammalia > Rodentia > Bathyergidae > Fukomys > Fukomys damarensis. The sequence continues at coordinate 10,239,024 of NW_022900944.1, read as the reverse complement.
AAAGCCCCACTGGCAGGCTAACATTGTACAGATTTGGGTCCCAAGTCTCTTCCAAAACTGTCACTACTTAGGATGCAGTTACATGATGAGCTCACACCAATAAAGCGTTCTAAAAACTAGATCATAGCTGGGACTTGCTCAGCAAGGAAGAGAAAAAATGTGGATAGCTTGATCACTAGCATATCTGCCCTAGCCTTGAACATTCAGGAGGAGTTGGTGCTAAATAGCAAAGGAAGATATCGTAGTTGGGGTGAAAAGCCTGAGCAGAAGCATGAAAGCATAGAAGGTGCAAAGGATGTCTAGGATGCAAAGGATGGCCAAGTTGCTGAGTTGTATACAGTTTGGAAGGGAATAAAGACCTGCAAGGAACCATAACCGCAAACCTTATTGGCAGTAATCAGAAGTCTTCAGACCAATCCTTGCAAACCACAGATCTAGAAGGACAGTACGTCTCAAGGAAGGAATTTTTGAAGAACTCTTGAGACTTAGCCAGTTAGACTAGGAAAGGCCACTGTTAATATTCCCTGATGCAGTTTTACTTATGGAGAAAATGGAATGTCCTTAGTTTAGGCACTGTGCTGACACAAGGTTTAGAAGCATGACTCAGAAAGCAGGGCACTTGGGACAGAGATTTCCTTTGGAAAACATAGCCAAAAACTGATACTGATTATTGATCATCCCTGTTTTCATTCAGATTATATATCAAGCCTTTCAGTTGCAAATAATAGAAATCTAGCCCACACTGGTTTAAATAAAAAAGAAGCTTAGCAACCCTTGTCACTGGTAAGTCTGGCCCCAAGGGCTCCAAAGATGTCATCAGAGACTGCTCTCTCTCCTCCTGGAGCTCAGGTCCTTGTTGACTTCACTGTCGGATGATCTCACCTTTCCAGGCCAGAAGATTACAATTTTGGCCTGAGGCCATGTGGCTTCAGCTTCAAATCATCATTCAAAGTGTGTTTCTTTACTGGACATCCCAGGAAAGGTCTTTTTACTCCTCTTCATTGTACATCATTAATTCTGTTTGATTTATGTTTCCCTCCCTGCATGCACCACTGTAGTTTTGAGAGATGTCCTGTGTTGATTTAGACTCCACCTTAATGATGTTTAGCAAGAGAGGGGAAAGAGTGATCTCCGTATACCTGAAGCTGGCAAAAAGGGGAAAGAATAGATATTGAGTAATCCCAATCCATAAATGTCCAATCCAAGATCCTACTGCCAAGACAAAGAACCATCTGACATGTTTTGTTTCAGCATTCCTTTATGTATTTTACAGTCTGTAGTGGGCACCATAGACATCTCACTAATCCTTACAGTATCCCTATACATACAGGCGACTGAGTAGAAATTATCATTTTATACATGAGGAAACTGAGGATCAGAATTTATCCAGAGCCATCTAGGTAAAAATTGGCAGTTTGGTTTGAACTTAGGGTTTTTTATTCCAAGCCTGGTGTTCCAGTGAAATTGTTCACTACACCTCTAAAGCACTGTACATCTACATGCATATTTCAAGAGAGAAGTTCTTAAAACAGCACAAATGAAATCAAGTTGAAGAGTCAGCTCAGGGAGTCACCATCACTTGAAGGCTGACAATATGTAAATGGTGAAATAAAGAACATCATTAAACTCAAGGGCATGTTTTAATAACAGTTAATTAACTTTTACAAGACAATCAGCAAATATTTTTCCTCTCTGCTGAGATGAATTGTAGGAAGACCATTTAGAATACAGAGCCCCTGGTGGTTAATGCAAATGGGATTTCCCTCAGCAACCTCCTTTATAATGAAGAGTTTGCCTGTGGAAGAATCTGCTCACCCTCCTTGGCCTCACCTTGCCAACACACAGCATCATCTGCTAATAGGGTGCATATTGTGTGACAGAATTTAATCTGCTCCTGGCTTCACCCAGTGGGAGTCATTTCGATACTTATGAGAGCATCCATTCATACTTGCCCTCCATCCCACTTTCATTCATCCTGTAACTCTAGCTGGTCAGCCAGGCTACTATATTCTCTGAGGAGCAGGTGGCTCCACTGTGGACCTTAAAGCACACCTTTTAGATTTCTGTGTTCTGGTAAGCACCTTTTCTAGGGCCTAGAGCCAGAGGTTTTCAGCCCAAGATACCAACTACTGTCTCCAGTCCTTCAAGTCCCTGTCATATGGACAGTAGACTTGTTCCCTACAGACAAAGCAGCAGTGGACAGAAATGATAGGAAGTATAAGAAACCATTCTTCCATCCTTAAAGTAGGGTCACACAGAAGAGGATAGAGGATATTCTGCCTCAAACAAGCTTATCAGGCCAGAAACATGACTCATTAAGAATATACCTGCAGGGGCCGGGGATTTAGTTCAGTGGCACCACTCAAGGTCCTGAGTTCAATCCCCAGTACTGAGGGAAAAAAAAAGAATATACCTGTAGGTACAAGATAAACTATAGATGCTGTTATGGCTTATATCTAGATGTCCTCCAAAAATCTCATGCAGTCATAGGTGGCTTGATGTAAGGTGTGTGATGCTGGGATCAAGGATGTGATACTGGGACTGATTCATGGTGCATGCTAAGATTAAAGCCATCCCCCTCCCCAGTGTGAGTGTTACTCACCCTAAGGGTAGGTAGCCTGGGTAAGATATAAGGGACAGAAAGAGCTTCATGGTTAGCTGCTTGCTGCTTGCTTTTCTACTACTTCTCTGCTTTGCTGCCTTCTGCCTACCATGAACTTTTTCTCCTCTGTGATACCCCTCTACCATACCACCCTGCCTTGGATCCAGCCAACTATGAACTGAAACCTCTACAAACTGTGAGCTAAATAAACCTTTCCTCCTTTAACTTTGGGTTGGTACTTTGTCTCACCAACAAGAAAAGTAACCAAGATAAATGCTATAATGTGTCTCCCTTGGGTATTAGTCTTGGCTGGCAGAACACTCATTATAACCTCTGTGAGACAGAGGTGAGACAGCCTCTGTGAATCCAAGTCTTTTGATCCCAGATTCCCAAAGCTACTCCCCAGATGTCAGGCTGGACAGACTCCCCTCAGACTAGGGAATGCAGTGAGTGTTATACTGTGCGTTCCTGCCTCAGTAGGGCACCAGCTGCAGGGAGAGTGAGCCAGCATGTTGAGTTCAAGGGAGCGGATACTGTAGCACCTTAGGGAGAGCACATGCTTCCCAAACAGAAACTCAGCTGTGTGTGACCTAGGGCAAGTGAGGTAACCTCTCTTAGCCTCCACTCCATCCTCTGTAACAGTAACACTGCCTCCCATATTGTGAAATGACAGGTGATGATGCACATCAACCACAGAGCATGGCGTTGGCACTGTCATTCCTCTGTTCAGTAGTGAGCCTGTTCACCCCTTCCATTCCATTTTGGGAGCTTTCACAGCCTCACTGAGTTGTCACACAAGGAGCAGCTCCTCCACATACCCTCATGAGGAGGACCCCAGTGAATTCACCATTGCCCCAGGCCAGTCCCACTGTTCTGTCTCACAGGCAGTAGAGCTGCCTTGTCCTCAGAAGGGGGAGATGCTCCATTTCCTTGATGTGCACTGGACCACAGCTTACAGGGCCCTTCTTGCAGGTGGAGTCCAAGTCACCCAGAGGAGGTGCTGTGCTGGGACCAGATCCGAGGCTGCAGTAGGATTTAAGGCTAGTGCTTGCCTCCTGCCAGGATTTCTTCTAGGGAGTTGCTCTCATCTGACTTCTGAGTGTCTGACTAGATAGCAGCAACAGCAGCAGCAGCAGCCGCCACTATCATCTTTGAAGCCGCATTTGAGCAGTGACAAGCCTCAGCCCCTATAGCTTGGCCCAGGTTCCAAACAGCTCTCCTAGAAAGACTCACTTGGGACCCATCTGGTGCCAGGACCTGTCATCCCCATCATTCCTCCGTCTTACCCACAGCAGCATGTGACTCATTCTGCCACTTTGTCTTATCACAAAGATTAGCAGTGAGGAAGCCTGGAATGTAGAGACTAAAGACCAGGTTTAGAGTCCCAGCATGGCTGCTTGTTGGCTGGTGACCTTGAACAGTTGATATCCTTTCCAAATTTCTGCTTTATTGCCTGGAAGATGGGGAAAAGAGAACAATGCTCCTTTCTCCTTAATAGGTTTTGTGTGAAGGCTGAATAAGATAGTGATAATGCAATGCTTATTTGTTTGAGAAACTTTTAAAGCAAGTCAGAGGTGAATTTGAGGAATGAAAATATTTTTACAGCCTAGTGGAGCAAGTGTTGGCCAGTCTTCTTATCTAATTGGTGTTGGTGGTAAAAGCAAGCACTCTCATTGGACCAACCACCTATGTCAATGCTGAGCTAGATGTTACCCTGCTGGATCCCTCTCAGGTTCAGTCCCCACTAGAATGTGTGTGGACACAGACAATCAGGCTGTGACCTCATGGACTACAGACTTGAGGATATATGAGTGTCTGTGTGAGATACAGGAGTCAGACTTCAGCTTCTACTCCTTCCCAGGCTGGGGATTAAAGGGAAATACCAACTTTTGGATTTTTTAAATTTTTAAAAAACCAAAAATTTACTGAAATTCTAATTAAATTTTGTATTAAATTCTACTACACAAAGGGACATTTTTATAATGTCAAATGTTGTCATTCAAGAACTTATTTTTTCTTTAAATCCACTTTATATCCTTCAATAAAACATTTTAAAGTATAACATGCCTATTAAAAATGCACAAATCCTAGTGTAAGGCTTGATGCATTTCCAAATGTGAACACACCTGAGTATTCAGCACCCCCATCAAAGTACAACATGCTCTCTTTTCATCATTATACCATCTGGACTACCATAGGCTGACTTCCAACAGCATAGATTAGCTGGACTTCTTTTGATATTTTATCTCACTGAATGTTGTATTATACTCTTTTGCCTTATTTTCCATTTAGCATTCAGATTTATCCACACCATTGTATGCAGCTGTGGTTGTTTCTTCTTATGACTGTATAGTCTTCCATTGTGTGACTAACCACAATTCTTTTCAGTCATTTTCGAAGGAGTTGATGACACTGAGTGACTTCTGGTTGTGAGCTGTTGCCAGTAAAAATGATATTAGCATCCTTATGCATGACTTTTAGGAACATATGTACACATTTTTCTCATGTGTGTAAGAATGGAACTGATGGATACTAAGATTGTGTAGTTTTCTTTATTACAAGTTGTAAGTTTCTTGTGTAATTGATCCTTGGATATTTATAATTTTGTTATTGTTATAGATGGAATAGTCTCATTTTACTTTTAGACTTTTAAAACTAATTTTTAATTGACCAAAATTAATGTGTGCACCACACACAATCATGCACCACAACATGATGTTCCAAAATATGGACACATTATGGAATGGCTAAATTAAGATAATTATCATGATTTTTTTATTAGTGCATGTTTGCAATACATAATGACTACTTTCACTGTGGTTACTTGTTTTTAAGTTTATTATTGCAAGGGCCGGGGATTTAGCTCAGCGGTTCAGTGGCCTGCCTTGCAAGCGCAAGGACCCGAGTTCAATCCCCAGTACCAAAAAAAAAAAAAAAAAAGTTTATTATTACTGGGGGAAAAGTGTTCACATCTGAGTATTTGTACCCAGCCCTTTATCAGTTCTTTTATAAATTATGATAGATATTTTAAAAACAGAGGAGGAGTTTTGAGTGGGGGGGATGCGGTAAAATACAGCTCACTTTCAAAAATGTATTTTAGGTTTTCTGAATATCCAGTTTTATCAAAAAGGTGATTTACTGGCTTTACTATGTTAGTTTTAGTAAATTATAATAAATAATGATAATGATTACTGTCATCTTTATCTAGTCCTAAGTTTTAATTGAAGTGGTTGTAGAATATAATTGTTTGCAGATCATTTGCTGTTGGGCTTTGGTAAATAGATTTTTAAATGTTAAATTACCCAAATTTTAAAATATCATTTGTTTAGTGTGTATTAATTGTATGTATTAGTGAGGTGCTGTGTGATATCTCCATACATGCGTAAAGCGTGAGTTCATCAAATCTAGTCTCCCTGGTCCCCACGACACCTTAGCCCCAGAAATTTCTAAAATTTGCCAAGTACCTTTTCAGCCTCTACTGACATGAACCTGTGGCTTCCCTCACTTTCTTTGTGTTTGTCATGGATAATGCTGTTGCACTATATCACATTTCTTAGACAGATTTAATGATAACATGTTGTATTCTTTTGATATATGTCTAGATTCAATTTGATAATTTCTTGAAATACCCTTTGGAATATTTTTAATAAATGGGAACTGTAAGTTCATATGCTATCTTCTTCGGGTTTTAGTAATTAAAATTATGGTGGCTTCATAGCCACTCTCCATCTTTCAGTATGACATAGAATCATGTAAGTAATCTTGGAATTATCTGTCACTTAAAGGTTAGAAAAAATTCATTTGATCTGGTGCCATTTTTATTAGTAGCTCTTTGATCATCTTTGCAATTTTTTCTTGGTAATTTGTCTATTCAGACGTTCCTTGTGTTGAGTCAGTTTGACAATTTATGATTGGCAGTAGAATCATTAGATTTTAACATTTGTGGCCATAGGAGACTACATGTAGAGTTCTTTCATGATTTTTGTTTGTCTCTCCTGCAGCTATGATTGGCTCTTCTTTCTTCTTTCTGTTCTTTTTCTCTTATCTGGCCTTATTAAGGTTTAGTTTTATTTATTTACTTATAGCTTTTGCATTTCTATATACTTTCTATTTTCCTATTTTATTAATCTTATCAGTTTCAGCTTCTAACTTTACTTTATGTACAATTATAGGCAGACAGCGGCAACCCTGAGCTAAATCCCCAGCCCTCATATTTCTTAATTTAATCTTTGAATTTCCTCTGAGCATAAATTTTTCTCTAATTCATGGAAACTAGTATGTGATGTTTTCTTTAACTGCTTTTTAGATAGTTTGGAATTTCCTTTCTGATTTCCTCTTTAATCCTCATTTACCTAGGAGTGAGTTTCTTAATTTCTAAATAAATATTTTTCTTCTCACTCTTTTTGAGGTCTGGGGATTGAACCCAGAGCTTCATACATGCTAGGCTAGTTCCCACCACTGATCTATAGCCCAACCCTCTCACCTTTCTTTAATCTTTAATTTTATTGTCTGTGAACAGAGACTGTGGCCTGTAAAACCTTTTTCTTTGTAAAGTTTGTTAAAGTTTATCTCTGAGACCCAGTACATGCTCAATATTTGTAAAGGACTCAGATCCCTAAAAATGGTCCCTTCCGTATTCAAGGAATATGAGGCCCTTCATACATCTAATAAAACAAATTATTATATTATTCATTTTTTCTCATCTTAAGCTACATAAAATTTCACACTAAAATTTATTTTTTCTAGTGTTTTATATAGTCTGTTTAATTCATCTGAGTTTCTAATGGTTGTAACTTAACAAAATGTTCTCGTTATCATTACAAATATCTCTATCCTCTGCAGTGGTAATTTCTCGTCAATTTTGATACTTTGGCTTTTCTTCTGTTTTCATATGCCTGGTATCTGTTTACCTAGTCATTTGTTTTCAACATTTCTCTATATTCTTATTTTTAATTACTTTTCTTATGAACATCATGTACTTAGTTTTTGTTTTAATTTTTAACCCAATCTGATATCTTCTATTTTTAATGAGAAATTTAATCCATTAACTGATGTACTTGATTTTATTCCTTCCATCTACAGTATGTTTATAATTTCTTTCATCATTTCTTTTTCCCTGTTTGTGTTGATTTGAAATAGTTGTCTTGCATTTCATTTTTTTTCTGATGTTAATTTCAAAATTCTCTACTCCATTTTGTTAAAGGTTACATTCATAATCCTTTAATTCGTAATCAAATTCATATCGCTCTACTGTTATTTGAAAACAAGATAATACAAAATAACTATTTTCCTCTGCAACATGCTTCGTTTTCTCCCTGATTTTCCATGCTTTAAAGGGACAAGATGTCTAAAATCATTTCCTTGTCCAAGACTTAAAATGAAACCTTGAAACACTTTTACTCCCCTCCTCTTCAACTCCTTTATTTTGCTAGGATCACAGAATGTTTTCTACTCTGGGCTGTTGCTGAAATTTCCCTTTAATGTACTCTTTCTATTTTGAGAGTCCTTGTTTAGCTGTCCCCTTCCTGGAGCAGTGCAGTGCCTGTGCAGATTTGGGAGAAGGAAGAACACAGGTGTGTGAGCAAGCTTCCCTACTCATCATGCTTTCCTGACCTGTTTATTTCCCTTGTGTTGAGGTCTCTATTCTGGAGTGTTCATTGTTTGCTACTTTAAGTATTTGTCATAGATGGGCTATGTGGATGGTAAACTTTGAATTCTTACATGTCTGCAAAGATCTTTCACCGTAAAAAAAGTAATGGGCAAACTATCTAGGGGGCTTTGATTCTCTTTTCTGAACAATCTGTAAATCTGATTTCATGCTCTTTTAGCTTCTAGTGTTTTAGACCTGAAGTTCAAAGCCAATCTGACCACCACACCCTCTAGGTAATATGTTCTCTTTGCCTGGAAGTTTTTAAGGTTTTTGTTCATAGTCAAGTTGAAAAATTGTTCCTATGTGTATGTCCTTTCTTGTCCTCAGAACTTTGGGAACCTTTTAAATCTGCAGACTCAATCTCTTTTCAGCTCAGGGAAAGTGTCCTCTGTTTACCATTTAATTATTAACTGTCCTTCATCAGTTCCTTTTTCTTCTTCTAGAGCTCCAAATATGCTCTGTTAGATCTCTCTGGGTCTTTTATTTTTTTCCTTATAAATTCTCTGTAGTTTGCTCTACACTTGGAGATAGTTTTTCCATTTGGTCTTCCAGGCCATTCATTTCCATCTCAGCAGGGATTCATCACCTATAATTGCAAGACATTGTTTTAATATATAGATCTTTTATGTCTGTTCTGAATTTCTCTGGAGGTCTTGTGCTCTTCTGTTTAAGTTGTCATGAATATCCTTGAGCAGTTGGACTTCACCGGGCATGTGCCTTGTTTATTCTGATAGATCATGATCTGCTAGGACATGGAGCAGTGTTGTGAGTGTTCTTTGTTCCTTGTTGGTACCTGTGATAGATTGTGGAGTCTAGAGTGGCAGCACTGTACGGCTTGTGTAGGTGGAGCTGTCCTCCCTTTTCTGGGCCAATAGTATTAAGATAGACGATCCACTAGGTTGTTCCTGGGACATCAGGAGAAATCCTTTCTACCTCACTACTGGTTCTCCTCCAACCCGAGAGGCAGGGAGTTGTAGCTCACTTGTTCAGTGATTTCTTGGCTCCTCTGTTCCATAGAGATGTGAGCCAATCAACCAAAGCCATTTCTACCTCCCTTTCCTTCATCCCCAAACTCCATGCCCCCTGCCACTGCCACATACACATGTATACACAAACATGTGCATGCATGTGCACATGCACTTGGAGTCCACCAGTCTCTTGGTCAAGCTCATCTCAATTTCTGTGACTTTTTGCTCTCTCTCTCTCTCT
>NW_022900944.1:10225981-10229432 GCF_012274545.1 Fukomys damarensis | reverse complement strand
TTTTTTTTTTTTTTTTTTTTTTTTTTTTTGGTGCTAGGAGTGGAATCCAGGGCCATGCACATGCTAGGTCAGTGTTCTAAAATTAATCTTTACACCCAGCCCCATTTATGGTTTTAGATCCTTGCTCCAAAGCTATCTAAAGTTTATCTCCATGTAAAAGGGGGACATTTCTAGTTTTTCAGCCTTATTTCCCACTTGTATGTCAATCTGCCCAAAGGCCTCAGAAGTTTTTTGACTCAACTTGAGCATATAGAATGATGGTTTCTTTCAGGTTGCCATGTTCCCAGAATACTTGTCGTCTTCTCACAGCTGCTAATGGATCAGTTAAAGACCAGAAGACTCACTCTTGCTGTCACTCTCTGAGCAGGCTGTCTCTGTGGCTTGTACAGGGTTTCTACTCATCTCACCCAGACCCTGCTACTGTACTTGAATCAGATTAGACACTTAATTAAATTCCAGAATTGTGCACTCCAGGATACCTGAAATTTTTGGATAGGTACTGCTGACACGCATGATTATTTCTGGTGATATGAGGTCATATTGAATTCCATGGGGTGGAAAAGTTATTTTTTAAATTCTTTTTTAGTTCTTATGAGAAACACAAAGTCTTCAGTCTAGTGTTACTATCAGTGTCTTTGACACCTCTTATAACACTTACTAAACTCACTTTTAACAAGAAAGAGCAGGTGTCTTGCTCAGAGTCTTTGGTAGGTGATAATGTTTGTTGGATGTGGCTGATGTGAGTAGGTTAGAAGGGAAAATTAGTAGTCCAGTGGACCCATTTAACCTGCAATTCCTAGGGCATGTCTGAGTGGAGATGTTGAGTTAGCAGTCCCAGGTTTGAGGCCTGGGACGCGCCAGTGTCTGGAGTTTGGACTCCTTTCTCTTTGCCAACTAGTGCAGAAGGTAACTGTCCTACTTGTTGACCAAGTGCCTCTGCACTAGGCAGCTCAAAGAGGTTTGCTTCCCATCACTTCTGGACTCCTTCTTGGCAGCCCAGGCCACATAATTGTCATTAGTATTCCATGTGTCCGATCAAGCAGCATTTAAGTGCAAACATGGACAGCAGCCAGAGTTCCAGCTGTGCAGGGCTTCTCACTGGCTATGTATCTTGCTAGACTCTTCGTGGTATATGGAATCCTCCAGTGAAGCCACATGAAGAGAGGGAAGCAAGCTGGACTTGTTTCACAAGTTTGAATGTTTTGCACACTAAATGTTCCAGATCGTTGCTCTTGTCAAATTCCCAGCTACTGTCTGTATTTATTATGCTGACCAAAAACAAGCTGCTGTGAATTCACTACTTGAAGGCAAAGATTCTTTCTAGGAAGGCAGATCCATATGTTCAGCCTTTTAGGAGAAGCCAAAAATCAGTATCTTTTATAAAAATTCTTCTCATTTATAAATATTTCCTTAAAAAAAAGAAAAAATCAAAACCACTGCAAGCCAAACAAACATATCTCCCTGGCCCACATCTGGGCTATAAATGACCACTTTCTTCTGCTATATAATAGTGAGCTACTTATACCTTCCCTCTCATTACCATAAAACAGAGTTCCCCTGGGTTCATTGGAGTGGAGGCTATGAAAGGGATCTATTTCAGTGCCCAGATCTGTTGCTTACCAGCTCTAAGATGTAGGCCAAGTACTGGGTTTAACTCCCTAAGCCTGTTTCCTCATCTGTAAGATGAGAAAACTGTGTTACCTATTGCTGACATTTTTTAATAAGGGCTGAATGAAAAAATGCACATAAATGCTTAACACAAAGTTGATGTTTAATCAGTAGGAATTATTATTGTTCAGTAACGTAAGGAAATGCTTAGAAAACCTAAAAGAGAATGTTAGGTGTTTGCCACTGTTACAGGTTGTTGTGGCACCTCAGCCAGGTCAGAAGGCTTCTCAACATACTTCCCCAATTGTGGATAGCAGCAGGCTGACCATGAATGGCTTCTGCTTTCTCACATTTCTTTTGTTCCTGACATGAGGCTGGTGGTACTATTCCTGAGGTCCTGGGACTTGCTGGCCAGGAAGAGTTGGTGTGGAGTCCCTGCAGCACTCCAGTGGGCTGGTGTCAGAGGTAGGCCAAGCTGCTGTACTCACAGTAGCCTTGAGAAACTCTGACACAGCCTCTGGGTCACAAGGACTGAAGGGGTGGCCAGGAGAAAGGAAGAGTTTCCTTTACTTCCTTTGAGAAAAACAGAAAGTTAGGACAGGAACTCGCTGCTGGACAAGAGGAGGTCAGGGAGAATTTCAGTGTGAAATTAGATGGGGCACATCACATAGGTATGGCCCAAAAGTCCTGTTGGGTCTTCTTCCTTGGCCTCATGAACATCACACAATTGAGGAACTCCTGTATGTAGCCCTTTGTTCTTTATGAAAAGTGCTCCAGGCACATGCCTGCTTCAGGTGGTCTACTACCTGAGCCCCAGAGCTTGGTAGCAGTTGGAGACAACTGGCCTCCCTCCCACACTGGACAGCAGAATATTTGGATATTCATTCTTGGATGAACAGCTGAAGAGGCCCAGGGACCTTTTGTGATCTGGAATCAGCAAGTTCGAACTGGAGCTGGGTCAAGCAGGAGCCGGTACTGGAAGAACAGCCTGGTTTCAGAATAGGTAGTACCTCTTCAGGAAGGCCCATCAGAACTGAAATTGCACCCCTCAAGTAGGACCAAGGGACCTGATGGCCTTGGATGCAGTGTGAATGTCACTCCCTTGTCAGAGAACTTGATCTACATCTATCAGAAACAAATGTCACGCCTGGAACTTGGGAGGAATGGGATACATGTTTATGGAATTGAATTTCATTGTTGGAAGCCCTAGCTATTCCTTGTCTGATGCTAGAAAATTGTGTATATTCTCCTTCATCCCATTCCTTCTCAGTCTCTAACTACCCTGCTCCACACCGTCCTGATGAATGTTTGTTTTGGAGCTTGAGGCTCAGTGGCTGTGGAAATGGCCTTCGGCAGTTGACTCAGCACTGCTGTCCCTGGTGATAAAGCAAATGTGAATATGGTGACAATACAGCAGGTTCAGGGATCTCCCAGTCAGTTTTCACCCATCATTCATTGCTTTCTCCTCCAGCAGCCTGTGGCTGGCACTGTGCCAGAGTGGAGCAGACCTTGCAGTAAGTAGTCAACAGAAGGGCCAGGCTGTGAAACCAAAAAGGGTTTAAAAAGGGGGAACAGGTTATAGTTAATGAGAAATCTCCTGATTGTTGGGACCCTTTCTCAGTGCCAAGGTTTTAGAATGTCTTTCCTCCTCTTTTCCAGTTAGTCAGAAGTCTTGTCCTTCACCAGCCTGCCCTCCTGCCTCTGAATATGCATAAAGTCATCAGTGTTCTTTAGGCATCACAGTGTACAGTTGAATGGTTAGGAGCATGGATTCTTTTTTTTTTTTTTTTTTTTATTTAATTTGTAGTAATAATTCTTTTTTTTTTTTTTTGGTACTGGCGAT
>NW_022900944.1:10221021-10225784 GCF_012274545.1 Fukomys damarensis | reverse complement strand
TGAATTTATTGGTACATTCTAGGTATACAGTACAGTTACATTCATTACTGGGATCTTGTACCTTTACATGCCAGGTCTTGGTTCTCATTTTTTACCCTTGTCCCCACCCTCCCTTCACTCCCTCCTCCCCTCCCCACCTTCAAACACTTTAATTCCATTTTTACATTTTCTCATATTTTTTTCCTTTTCCCTTATTCCCCTTTCCCTATCCTTCTCATTGTCCCTACACCTTTGGTAGGAGCATGGATTCTTGAAAACACTACATTTACTGGTCATATTGCCTTGGGGACGTCGTGAACTTTTGCTGTTTGTTTCCTGTCTGCCGACACTTGCTTCGCTTTTACTGACACTGGTGCTGGATGGTGAGAGCCAGACACACTGGCCGCTGAGCATTGTTGGAGGATCACAGACATGTGTCTCCAGTGCTCTTAGCCTGCACTTGAAGTGGGGGACAGGTGCTGGCCATCCCTGTGCTTTTTCAGGGCCTGGTGCTTGCTGTTCCAGAACAGCAGAACATGGAGAAATTGGGCCTGGAGAGTAGGTAGGGTACAGTTTTTCTTTTACATCTGCCCAAAGCCCAAATGAGGAGAGTCTGAGAGAGCAGACAGATCCTCAGACTGGCAGCTGGAGAGGATAGTTCTCCTTAAACTCCTGTCTTTCATGAGAGCGTCATTTGAGCCCGATTCCCATACATAATCACTTAGCCACCAGCGCAGGACCACAGGCAGGCCTGTCTCTCAGTAGAGGCCAGGAGCCCTGAGGGACAGGGTACCACCTGCCCTCCTGCTGGCCTCATAGACCAGCAGTGACAACATCAGCTGAGCTCCAAATCCCAGATATGCTGACCCCAGACATAGCAGAAATAGGCAGGGGGTGTAGAGGGGATCCCTGAGGGTCAGCTACACCTACAGCTGGAATATACGACTTTGGCCTTGGGAGCCAGCAGAGTACCAGCCCCACCTGAGCTTCCCTACAGAGGGGAATCAATGTGGGAGTTCACAAAGTGATTTTTGTGGACTCTCTTTTTTGGGCATGACCACAGCATTGTGGTTATTAATGAGGAGCTTCCATCTGCTTGAGAAAGGCCAGGGTGGGAAACCCAGGAGGCCACGGTGGGGCTATTTAAATCCACCACACATAGAATGGCATCTTTTCTGGGCCACATCCACCCACCAGGCAGAAAAGCGGGCAAGCCTCGATTTTGCTGTGTCGCTCTCTGCAACTGTCTAGCAAGACAAACCTTCACCTGGAATTCTCCCTGACTCTCTTTCAAAGACCCAACAAAGGATTTACACAGAAGGAGCCAGAAGAATGTGCCTTATGCTGTATAGTCACAGAGGCTCAGGGGTCCAGCCAAGTGCAGGCTTGGCCCTCTTTGGCAACTGACCACTGCTGTTCAGTATGGGGGAGACATGAGTTATCCTGGAGAGGAATGCACATTCAGACTTGCTTTTGGCAGGCATTTCTGTAAGCATTTCCCCCAGAGGTCATGGGAACTCATGAATTCCCTGAGGAACCCCTCAGGGATGATCTGTACCTTTTGCCTTGAACTTTCTTCAGCAAAGAGATGAGAAGCTTTTTGTTGGAGACCAAACACACCTAAAATGGCCCATTCTCAGGGGCAGTGCTTAGGAGGCTAGGCAGACATCTCACAGCTCTCCCCTGTACCTCTGCCATGTGGCCTGAATCAGAGAGCAGAGGATTCTTTTCTCTACCCCTTTATCTCTTCAGATCCAGGGTGTTTGGGTGTCCTTCCCTTCCCAGTCACATGGTAAGGAGAAAAACAAATCCTCATCTAAAAAGACCAGGAAGGAGAAAACCAAGAGTCCATAAAGAGCATTTCCCAGGTTACCTGAGTCTGTCATCTAGAAGAGATACGGGAGTGGACCTCCTAATGTTTTGGGGTTTGGAGAGAAGAGGGGAGGCAAGAGGAGGTATTTCTTGCCTGTGTGGCTGATGTACAGTGGGATTGGAGCAGGTGCTGTCCTACAATGTCAGAGCCCTCACGAGCTATGCAGTAACCACTTTCAGATCAGCACATCTCTATGGCTAATCCAGTGCCCTGCTGCCAGCCTTCTAAAGAAGATTCCAAAGTAGTACAGCTTTACTACCAACATGAGATTCCTGGTTACTAAGTCCAGAAACCTACTCTAGAGTGACTAAAGCATGTAGCCAAGGGGTATACTATCTTCAGGCATGGCTGGACCCAGGTGTGTGCTGCACTGACAGAATAGATGTGTGTCAGCACTAAACTCTGGAAGTAGGTGGAGAGTGCTCAAAGTGAGTAGAGGGATGATTCCTCTATATCTCCCAGGGAAGGGAGACAAAAGCTGGGCCAGCAAGAACAACAGATGTCTACTGCAGCCCTCATTTGCCATTTACAAAGCTCATCCTTGCTTACAGGCGCATTCTGCAGTGAGTCACCACCGTGCCCCACAGCAAGTAGTGAGGGAGCCAGGCGGAATCCTCCTGGATCAGAGCCCTTCCACAGTCTGTCAGAGTCCACCTAGGTCACATGGATGACTGTCTTCAAATGGATGTGCCAGAAAGGAAAGTGTTTTAGGTGACTTGAGTTCACAAAAGCCATCTAGTGAGCTCCCTGCCAAGACAGCAGGATCCAGTGGTCTCTTCTCTCTTGCCTGTGGTTTGTGAGAGCGCATCCTGGGGCTCATGAGCGGGGAACACAAATAATGAGCAAGCTTACTGTAGTCAGGAAGGCTTTTTCCCAGAGACTGAAGAGGATGCATACAGTGCCCTCCAACATAAATATTGCTCATATATTAAGCATCGTGTCCTAATACAAATACTTCATTTCATTACATCTGCAGAAAATGAAAGGGCAGTCTAGCAGCTCCCCTAATCAGGTAGATGGGAAGCCAGAAATCTGACTTAGATCTAGGCAGTAAAATTGACATTGAACCAGTTCACCCCACTTCTAGGGTTTACTGTTAAACAAAAGCTCATGTCTTTACGTAGGCATTGTGAAAAGGAGCTCAGAACCCATAAAGCTATCTGTCTTGGCTTTGCAACATAACCAGTGGATTTATTAGTTGGGTTCTGGGTTTTCTCAGAAGTGATCTCAGAGAGGATGGCATGAGTGGCTGTGTCCTGACCCTGAGAAACCTGCGAGAACCAAGTTGTTGGGGCTCAGGGGCAGAAATACACCAGGGAGTACATTTAACATCGCTGAGAAAAGGACCACAGACCCTGAGCCTTGAGGGGGAAGATGATTCATCACTCAGGCCAGAGACTGGATCAGCAGGCAGTGGTGCAAGGGGTGAAGGAGAAAGGGAGAGTTATATGCTCACTAGAACTCACAACTGAAAGGCTACCCTTTTTCAAGAAAGGACCAGGTTATAAGTGGAATTGGCACCTTAGAGCTTCAGGGTCCTATATCTGTTACGCTCAACATTAACCAGCATTTATTGGCATTCAGTATGTGCCAGGAACGGTGGTCAGTGAGCAAGATAAAGGTCCCTGTCCTCACACTGATAGGTGGGGAGACACACTGTGTGTGTGTGTGTGTGTGTGTGTGTGTGTGTGTGTGTATACACCGTATATGTATATATTATATATAGTACATGTATATACGTATACACCATATATGTATATATTATATATAGTACATGTATATATGTTGTATAGGGTACATGTTATGAAATAAAATAAGGAAGGATAAAGACAAGAAATAATGGGGGTCTGATGAGATAACCTTTGAACAGAGCCTTAGGTGTCTGAGGTACATAGGTCTCCATTTCAGAGCTTCTCATCTTTTGTCCACCAGGAACCTTTTGATGATTTTCCCCCAGGAATCTCCATGTTTACTGAGCTGTTAATCCCCCCAAAAGCTGCATTTGGCAAAGACACAGACACAAATTTGACCTTGGAGTTTGATCAACTCAAGAAACAACCATTGGGAGGAAACACAACCAGGCCCAAAAGGAACATCTGACTGCCTGAGAGACTGGACAGTGCATGGAGGAAATGAATCCAGAGCCCCAGTGACTTGTCCAAGCTTATGTCAAATGGTCTATGATGGAGCCCAAACTAGATTCCCTGCTTCTTCCTCCCATTTTTCAAGTTGCAGTATGTGTTTATAGTCAGTCTGCACAAGAGCCTGGTGTGTCCAAGTCCAAGGCACTATCCAAGACCAAGGTCCCAAGCTCCAGATCAAGAAGAGGGGAAGAAGTGGCTCTCTGGAATGCAGCTGCCTGAGCAGCTCTCTGGCCTGCACCCACCCACCCCATCCCCAGAACCATGCACCCAGGGAAGGGCGGGGTCATGATGTTTCCCAGATAAGGGCCACAGAGTTTCTGCCCTGGAATCACAACAAGTCCCAGCCTGTCCCTGGCTCTTTCTTGTGATGATTGGCAGCTGACATCTTTGCTTTTGGCCAGCACTACCCCTTATTAAAAATGGCACCTTTATAATGGAATTCTGCAAGCCACTGTCAACAGACATATTCTTTGATCTGTACCAGATACTTTGATCTGTACTTGGGGAAGTAGCCTGTTATTCTTACTTTAGAACTCTTTAAAATACACCCTTCTATATTATTCTAGGAGTAACAAGTTTAAAATGTAACATTAATTACTAAGGGATCTTATTTATTGTTTATATAATTTTTCTCTGCCATACAAGTTCACTCCACAATTAAGCAGCTAGGTATTAAACTGGATCTTTTTAGGGGCTGGGGATTTAGCTCAGCAGTTCGGTGGCCTGCCTTGCAAGCTCAACTAACTGAGTTCAGTCCGGTACACAAA
>NW_022900944.1:10181080-10220993 GCF_012274545.1 Fukomys damarensis | reverse complement strand
GAGTTCAGCCCCCGGTAAAAAAAAAAAAAAAGGATCTTTTTTCTCTCTCTTCACATAGCCACCAGTCTCATTTGTGCTCATCGGCATCCTACAAAGGCACACGGGTCACCCAGCCTCCATCTTTGACCCATCCAGGCTTTATAGCTTCTGCCTCTCTGAAAATAGGCTCGTGACAGGTAGCCTCCCAGCTGCTGGATCTGAAACTGGGAGGGGTCCCATCCAGGAGCAACCCCAGTGTCACCAGTATAGATTTGATTGAATTAACTCCTGGCCCATTCAGATGATGGGACAAGAAATAGCAGTGATGACTCGGGTGACGTGGAGCCAGATGCATGAATTCTTCCTTAAATCCTTTCTCGCCGGGCTGAATTGAGTTTGGTGCTTTTGCTTTGCAACTCTGCACTTGACAGTGGCTCCCAAAGGCAAGCACAGCCGTGTGGGTCAAGTTCACTCCTCAGTACCCAGTACTTGGCTGAAGCAGATACGTAAGAGTCAGTTGTTATCTGGGTGTGGTGATGCCTGCCCATAATTCAGCATTCTGGGAATGTGTGGCAGGAGGACCACAAGTTCAAGTTCAGCCTGGGTAACTTAGCAATTTAGCAAAACCTAGTCTCAAATTTTAAAAAAAAAAAATTTTAAGGACTAGGCTTGTAGCTCAGTGTAAAATCCCTCAGTTCAATCCCTGATACTACAGGGAGAGAGGGGAGAGCAAAAGATACAATTGTTAAAATGAATTTCAAGTTCAGTGTGAAGGAGAAAAGTCTATAGTGTGATTCCATTTCAGGAAAAACAGTATTCAGTCAGACTCCCAGTAAAATGACTGAACTATATACCGACACATGGATGATGGTTCCATCTTGGTTTATTTTTTCTCTTTTGTTTAGCCATGTGGGTTGGAATCTGTAAGTGTTCCAAGATCAGACCTTTCAGTCAGAGCTGGAGAAGTCAGGGAAAGAATAGTACTCCACATTGAGGGGTATCCCATTTTCCTGTCCCCCTTCTGTCTCTCTTAGACAGAAGCTATCTTTCAATAAATTTTTCCTACTCTTAAAAAAAAAAAAAAGGTAATCCATGTTGAGAACAGCACCACTGGTGGGAATCAGGCCAGTGTGGGAGGTACATAGATGAACATTTTTTTATTTTACTAGGTGGGCATTTGTTTTAGTGTATAGTTAAGAGAGAATCACTAGTAAATTAGCTAGTACATGACAGGGCATCTATTGCCCTCTCTGATCTTGTCTTCCCACCCTGTGCTCTCTTCATCACTCTGTCCATTCCAGCAGCTCTGCCTTCCTGTCATTCCTCCAATGCACAAGGTGCCTCAGGCCTTTGGCACTTGCTGTTCTCTCTGCCTGAAATGTTGTTCCTCACATAACTTCAAATGTACCCCTCATCATTCAGCCCTCAACTTTACATACTGGATCCTAACTCTACCCCCACCATATCAATCAACTTGTTTTGCATTTACTGCCTTATAATATTTGGTTGGCTACTTCTTTATGTGCTGCCCCCTCATAGACTTTGAGTCCTCTGGAAGCAGGGGTTGTGTCTACTCTGTTCACCATGGTCTCCTGGGTGCCATGTGAGTGGCACCTGGCACAGAGAGCCCAATTCTGTCCAATTATGGAGGGCACCTGTGGGGAATTGAAAGAAGAAGTAATCTTGAAGTGTCTCTGGCCTGACCAGCCAAGAAGCCAGTCGTTATGCCTGAGAAAATATCTTAGTTATTTTCTTGTTGCTGAAACAAAATACCCAACACCTACAATTAAAGGAGGAAAGGTTTATTTTGGCTCATAGTTTGTAAAGTTTTCAGTCCATAGTTAGCTGGCTCCAAGGCGAGGTGGCATGGCAGATGGACATCACAGAGCAGGAAGAAGGCAGCAGCAAACAAGCAGCAAGCAGTAAAACAGCAAGCGAAGGCAACAGCTCCTTTCTGTCCCTTTTATTCTCACACTTAGGGTAAGGTATCCTTAATCCTAGCATTAAATTATTAATCCCACTGCCACACACCCTAGATCCAGCTACCTCCACGAACTTGACCTCCTAACAGGGAATACAAAGTTCTGGCATAATTGCTTTGTAAACACGCATGTCTGCAGGTTCCCTCCAGCCTCCAGTGCTCCATTCCTTTTGGTCCAGACACTCTGCACTGGGTAAGAGGGGACTCATGGCATGGGAAACAAAACTAGTGGTCTAGCTCTGCTTTGACACTGATTTTATCTGTGGCTTTTAAATAACATTAGCATCTGGCATTGATTGAGCCTGACTGTGATCCAGTCCCTCCCCACACGTTGTTTAATACTACCAGTAGCTCTTTGGGGTCAGTCATTGCACCCATTTTATAGAAGAGAAATCTAGACTCAGGAAGCTTGGTAACTTGCCCAGAGTGCCTTCTGTTAATGAATAGGAGGGCCAAGGTGCATCTAATTCCTTATCAGGAACTTAATATGTATTTGTGGGATGAATGAATGGTGTCCTGTAGGGGATTTGGGTGGCTGCAGTTCCTGAAACTTCTGCCACTCACCTATCCCCTTATCCTTCCTACACCATGTGCCCAGTAGACCACGTATACCTCTCAGCTTAGCCATCACTGTTGGTGGTGTCCGAATCAGGCGTCAGGCCTCACCACAGCTCACACCCCACTGGCCCCAAGGTTTAGTCCGCATGAGAGGAAACGCAAGAGAAATGGCAGTTGGGATGGGAGTGGGAGGAGTCTCAGGTGGAACCATCTTAACTCCTCTCCCCTCTGCTGCTCCTATTGTTTCCTACCAGCACCTCATCACCCTGGCTGTTATTTATGATGTCAAACTAACTTGCTTCTTACACTTTCTGCTTTAGAATCCACAGAAACCTGACTCAGGAGGAAACATGAGACCCATGTGAGGGCCAGTTTCAGAGCAGCCCTGCCAACTGGGATCCTGCTGCCAGAATGAGCACTGCCCTTTTCATATAGCATATATCTCCCTGGCATCCAGCTGGGGCTCTGGAAGACACCAGGGGCCACCTGCATGAGTATTCTGTCTTGCCTGCAGCACCTGCTCCCAAGAGGCTGCCCTGCCCTGCATACAAATTATTTTCTCTTATCCTTATTATAGTTTACATTTTCTCTTACTGCGGCTCTCTGGGGGGACCCCGTCCCGCGGGGAATAGGCAAGCAGAGCCGCCTCTTATTCGTGGGTCATCAGAGGCCGATCCGATCTTCAATGTCTGTGAAGGAAATCTTTAAGAAGTTAGAGCACACGGCCCAAGTCTGATTTCTGATCAAAGGCTCTTTATTGGCTCAGCAAAACGATTATATACTGTTATCCCAGGGGGAAGGTTCAGCAAGCTTATTGGACAGTTCAAACAAATCTTCTACCAATCACATGAGTCACTCAAGCATTTAACCATAAAGGGACAAAGCATTTATCAGCATACAGCAATCAGTATTTTACCAAATGTGGGGAGGGGTAAGTGGGAAGGCGTATATCAACAGTTAACCCTATGCGATCTTTAACTTCACAATCTGTAGGGGCAAGCAGGACAAGGAAATACCACCTGCTTCCTGCTCCAGATCCCGTGACCCTGTGGTTAGCACAAAGGGCTATTTTTTCTGTAAGATTCCCTGTTTGCCCAGGGGCTAGACCTGCCAAAAGTCACGTATGTAGTCTAGTGGGATTTTTCCACCGAGGCAAAGGCTAAGGTTGAGGGCAGCCATCTTGTGCAGGCCCAAGCAGTCTCTCACATCTTACCCCCATTACAATTTTAATAATCATTGAGGAAATTACTCAATGTCTGTTTCTTCCACTTAAAATGTCAGCTTCTCATAGGATAAGGACTGTGTCTCTTGGTTCATCCTGTATCTTCAGCACTTGATACAGTGCCTGGCACATAGAAGGTACCCAGAAATAGATGAAAACTGAGTTAAGAACTAAATAAGTAAAGCTGCTTTCAGAATATGCCCCAGTGAATCCCAAATTATTGAGAGCTAGAGGTTTTAAGACAAAAAGAAAATAATCTTTCTGTTTTGCAGTTGGTTAATATTTTTCCCAACTAGTATTGTCCATCACCTTCCCTACCCAGAAGAGTGTCAAGGGATAGAAGAGGCCTGCAGCATAAAGGAAAGGCCTCTGGGGATTTTGTCCCTGGTATACCACAAGCAGACATTTCCTTATGAACAGTTTTCTCTAAGTCACTGTTTTCCACCTAAAAAATGACTATTTCTGTGTGAACTCTAAGCACAACCATTTCTCTGCCCAAGTGTGGGGGCATCATGATAGTAGCATGATCTCTCTTATCACAGAATCAATCCCAGAAGGGTTAATTTGGCAGCTCAGCAGGTTACCAGGGATTCCTTGAGCCCTCTGAATATGATGTCCTCAGAGTAGTGACAGTTAACATCATGGTGATAAGATGGCTGCAAAATCTCCGACATTTACTTCCTCGTATAGTCACATATAAAGGCAGAAATTCAGAGAATGGCTGGTAGGGAAAAAGCTATTTGGGAAGCAGGGAGGAAGATGGGTACGAAATCAGTACTCAAAGGCCTTCCTTTTTAGCCTAGGAAGAAAAAGTTTCCCAGAGGCATAGATAGCCATCTTCCTTTCAGTCTTACTGGCTTAAACTAGATCATATAACCACTCTTAGCTGCAAGGGAGGCAGGAAAAGGAGCTCTCCCAAGGAGAAGGGAATGGCTATAGGTCAGGAGCCACACATTTTCAGTTGGCCATTGACAGATGCTACTTTACATTATGGTCTTCTGCATTCTCAATACAGGCCTTATCTCACCATGTAGTCTGAGAACCCTGGAAGGAAGCTAGCCTCATCTTTGCAGACCAGGCTGGGCCTCCGTGGAAGCATGCCCAAAGACCCTGCTAACTTTATCCTTGCACTCTAGTTGCCCTTTCTGGTCATTGTGATCTCTGAGTTAAACATGAAGCATCTGTCTCCCATTGAAAATTATGTCCTGTTTTTTCAAATAACAAATGTACATTTTAAAAACCAGAAACAATTGTATAAAGAAAAAGTGACAAAGTACTGAATGCCACAACTCAAAAGTGATGATTGATGTATTCTATTACTTGTCCTCCCATATCCTCCTCTCTTTCTCACTCCTTCTTCCTCCACACAGTCTCCTCCCCCACCACCCAGCACAATCATACACATAAACACACACACACACACACACACACACACACACACAATTTTATAAATACAGCTACACAGGACACATACTATACTGTAACAGGTGTTTTCATCTTACATTCCCACACAGGTGCAGTGTTCTTAGAGGTTCTGAGTGCCCCATAATTGTAATATGTGTCTTGCTAACTAATGTACTGGCATCTTGTTCTTCACTCCTTAATTAAAAATATGTTCTGTGGGAAAATGCCTATTCTGGAAGGACACTTAACTCTAGGACTACATCTCCACTACTGATCCAGTCTTGGTGGTTACAGGAGCAAAATAAAGAGCCCTCACCTTAACTCCACCTGCCATTGTGTGAATGTCAATCTGTGTTCAAAGATATACTTTACAACATTGCCATGACAGCCCCAAATCAGGAAATTCAGCTTCTCTTCCTGAAATCATTCTCAAGATGTTCATTTGAGAAATGAGCAGAGTGCCTTCCTCCAGTCCTGAGAATACCCCTCTGCCACCTACCTCTCCCCCAACTCTCTCTGTGCTGGAGTATGTCAGCCCTTCCTCCTCTTCCTTGCAGGGGCCAGTCCTCTCAGGGCTTCCCGGCTCCCCTTCTCTTATTTCACATCCTCTTCTTCCAGAGGACAAACATAGGACTGCACTTTTTTCTACCACTCCACCTACCAAATATAACATCAATACCAATATCTAACACTGCTTCAGTGCCAACTGTGGTGGGTGCTCCCCTTCATCTTTTTTATCCTAGCCAGGACCCAGTGAGAACAGCTACTCTTCCTATACCCATCTGCAGGAAGCCATTGAGGAAACTGAGCCACGAAGCAGCTAGGGAAATTACCCCATCACACAGCCAGTGTCTGGCTCTAAAACCCCCATACACACACCCAATCTGGATCACTAACAGGGTCCTGCTCAAGGATGGAGAGGCTATCCTGTTGCCAGTGGCAGGGACATTTAATTTAGCTGGAGAGAGTCAAAAATCATATGCCCCAGCCACTTAAGGTCTGTGTGTTCGTGAACCTCCAGAAATTAAGGGGAAAAGTATGTGTGTTGGTGCATTTGTCATAGTCTCAGAGGGTCTGTTATCCAGAGGAGGAGAATGGCTGCCAAGCCAGATGATCCAAGGTCCCTTCCAGCTCTCAACCCTGTGGTTCTGTGACCATATAAGGCCACTGTGGCTTCCTCCAGCTCAGCGCAGTCCTGCACTGTGAGGGGGAAGTAGAGAGCAAAGGGAGCCCAAGTCTAGGCTTCTTCAAGGTCCCCAAGGCAGCCAAGAGGGACACAGTCGGGGAGGTGGGGGTTCCTCCTCAACTGCTTTCTCCCATAGAGCTCGAACCTACTCAGCGGCTTAGCTGACACCTTCCCTCTCCACTTGCCACTTGAGATCTCACCTAGCAGCGTTGCCAGGTTTCCAGAGTCCAGTTAGCAGCTTCTGTCCAAAGTCGAATGCTCAGGCCTGCAGAGTCAGCCCTCACCTGGTCAGACCTCCTGCTCCCTCCCCCTGGTTCTTCTGGCTGAGTGTCCTGGAACACCTCTCAGAGTCCCTGAGTTCTGAGTGTTCACCAAGGCAGAACTAGCTTGGCCTCCCCTTTGATGCCCTGGCTCTACAAGTGTAAGAAATCTGGGAGATACCCACCCATCTTACACAGGCCCGCAAGTCTGCCTCCTTCAGTGAGCTCCTTGGAGGAGCAGGTCTTGTTCATCTATGTACTATTCCTGGCTTAAGTAGTTAAGTCTCACCTTCACCAAGTGCTATCCAGAGCCCACCCTTGCCTTACACCAAGTAATATGGAGAGGAAGAGCAGAGACAGGTGGAATGTGATGCCAAGGCCTGACAGACTGGTGGTAAAAAACTAATAAGTGTACTGTGAGATGGTCTCTGGTTATTGTTATCAAGTTATCAAATGTTTTAAGCATGACTATTGGTTGTGAGTGAGAGACATCCAAGTCACATTAGCTTATGCAAAAGTAAGAGGGAATTTTTTTTAGCTCATATCACTAAAGTATAGATAGGGTTGGCTTCAGGTGTGGTTGGATCTAGAGGCTCAAATCATATCTCTGGGACTTGATTCCGTACTCTTTGACTTAACACTTCCATCTGTGACTACTGCAGTGAGATGCCACTGACTGTTACTAAGGCATCTCATGGAGCCTTAGTAAAGCTCATTCCTGCTTTCCAAATCATGGCCAAGGCCCACCTCTAGGACTGAGAAATGGGTCATCCCATGAAACTGAACTCTGCTGAGGTGCATCTCCAACCTCTCAACCCAGAGACTTACTTTCCTTGCCCATACCCCCAGAACACTGGGCAGACATTGTAAAAGGAGTGCTGAGGCTTGTGTTATGTGTACAACCTTGGGAACCTCTGAAACCTGAGTGTAAGGCCCAGGGGGGAAGAAGCAGCCCTACCTCAGCATCCACCTGCCAGTCACAAACAGCTCCCCAGATGCTGCTCTGCCACTTAGCACCAGTGTGCCCTCAGGTAAACAGGCTCACCTCCCTCAGCCTCAGTTTCCTCATCTGTGAAGAGAAAATGATGTCCTCCAGGATTGTTTGGTAACTAGACAAAATGTAACATGTTAAGCATTTGACACAGAAAGTAAAGCTTCAGATGTTGGCCACAGTTACTCTTCTGCTTTTTTATGCTACAAATGATAGAGATTATATTGGGAGGAATTCAGCTTGAAAATGAGAATGCCAGCGCTAGTAGCTGCCGTGTGCTGTATACTTAACTCTGTTTCTCAGAACAGCTCCTTACAGGTGAGGGACTCAAGACTGGAGGTGAAGTTGTTCACTGGGACTCACTGCTCCTCAGTGACAGAGATCTCGCTGCCTCAGGCTTCTCTGTTGCTCAAGCCATGGCCACTGCTCCATGTGGCTTCTGTGGAATGATGTGAAGCCCAAGAAAATAAAAGGCCTTATTTGATACTTTTAAGGATATTTGCTTCAAATCACTGCTGGAAGGAAAAAAAAAAGGAGGAATGTGATATTACAAAATGATATGGAAGGTCTTACACCAAAATAGTCAGTGTTTTTCTCTGAGTAGTGAAATTATAAATAATATTTCTTCTTGTTCTGTATGGTTCAAGTTTTCTAGCCATGAATGAGTACTTTTTTACTTTAGGGAAGGGAGAAAGAAGATTGTAAATTCTACCCTGAAATAATAAGCCTAGTTTTAAGCTAACAGACCAGTTTGAACAAGTCATAGAATTAATAATCATGTCTTAAGCAATTTTACCCAAATTGCATTATTTCTGCAAACTTCAATTGAAGTTTTTTTTATTTGAAGCCACCCCAGCTGACACCAGGCACCAAGCTGACACTTTCCAGGCCTCATCCAGTGTATGACTTGAGGTGTGGTAAATCGGACTATGAACTTGGAGACCTGGGTTCTGTTCCTGGCTCCATCACTTACCCATTGAGAGACATTGAGCTAATTACTTAATCTCTCTCAGCCTTGATTTCCTCTTTTGTCAAGTGGGCATCATAAAAAAATGTACCCTTCTTATCTCGTAAGGTAAGTATAAAAATATAAGTGTGAAAAATGATAGTCCCAATCTAGGTGTAAGGAAGTCCCAGACATCCAGCAGTCTAGAGAGTATGCCCAGGAGGGTGTCAGGGCCTATGGGCCCCAAAACAATGCCATGGGATCTCTTCCCTAGTTTCTGGGGAAACCATGAGGATCTGTAAATCACACACACACACACACACACACACACACACACACACACACACACTGCTCAGGCCCTCCACCGCTAGGGGAGTCTGGTTGGCAGTTGCTTTTCTTTTAAGGTTTTCAGTGATTACTTTAGTGTTTACAATGGGTGCCTTTAACTTCACATGATGAGTCTTTCTACAGCATTCTTTCCTCTTATTGTTTCTGCTGTTATATAAATTTTACACAGGTTATATGTGTATTATGCTTTCAGCCCTCTTCTTGCCTCTGTTGAGAGTTCTTATTGCTATGTCTGGGTTCACCAATCTTCTTTATGTCTAATCTTCTATTAATCACATCCAGGGAAATGTTTATTTCTGCTACTACATATCATCTCTTTGTATATATTCCATTTATCTCCTAATTACATTCATGAAACCCATTAATTTTTTGAAAATATTTAAAATAGATGTTTTTGTTTCAATTTTCTGAAACAGGATCTCACTACATGGTCCAGGCTGGCCTTGAACTCTTTATGTAGCCCAGACTGGCCTTGATCCTCCTGTTGCTGGGATTACAGGTGTGTGCTACCACACCTGGCTAAAATAGATGTTTTGACATCCTTATTTGTTAATTCCCTCATCTTTGTTGTGTTTATGTCTTCTTATGTGGACTAATTTTTCTCCTACATAAGGATCACTTTCCTGCTTCTTTGCATACTCAGGAATTTTTATTAGATGGCAATATTTAAATATTATATTGACTGGGTTTTGTCAATTTTGTTCATTTAAAGAGTATTGACTTTATTCTATCAGGCAGTTAAGTTACTTTCAGTTCAGCTTTATGTTTTATTTTGTTTTTTTTTCAAGGCTTGTTTTTCAGCATGGTTAGGGCAGGCCTTGGAGCCATAGCGCTAATTTAGACCTATTACCATGGCATGAGCAATCTGGGGCCTCTGGTGAATGCCCCAGACATCCCTCAAGGACTCTCAACTCTGGTTGGTAGGAACCTGCCTATCTCCCAATACAACGGAGCTCTAGAAAGTGTTCAACCTATAAGCTGCATAAAGCTCCCTCTTTCTTTGGTCGTATTTTCTGTGCCCAGCTGTGAAGTCTCAACTACTCAGTCATTGACTCAGAGGGACCCCAAGCAGATACCTGGAGCTCTTTCTTCAATTTTTTCTCCAAAGCCAACTGCCTCAACCTTCTGAACGCTGATCCTTATCTCTGCAGCTCATTGAGCCACAGGATTCTGCTTGGCTGCTTCCTGTGTGCACTGTGATCTGATTAACACCTCAATGGGTCCCTTTGTTATGGCTTGTATCTAGACATCCCCTCAAAGTTTAGTGACATCATAGGTGGGGCTTTTCGGAGGTGGCTGGATCTAAGGTATGTGATTCTGGTGTTAAGGGTGTGATATTGAGATTAAGAATACACAATTACTAAATTAGTCCACTGATTGATTTAGCCTACCCAGAGTGTGGGTGGTACCACTCAAAAGGTAGGTAGCCCAGAAGGGATAAAAGGGAGAGGTAGGGTGCTACTGCTCCTGCTTCCTGCTGCTTGCTGCTTGCTGCTTTACTGCCTTTTGCTTGCCCTGCCGCACCATGGACTGACTATGGACTGAAACCTCTACAAACTATAACATGAAATAACCTTTCGTCCTTTAACTTTGGGTGTTGAGTATTTTGTCTCAGCAATGAGAAAAGTGACTAAGACACCCTTCTTCAAGGGATCCAAGCTCTGCATTGCCTGTTCTCCAGTGTCTGAAGACACTTGTTTCACATGTCCTATCAAGTTCTGATTATATATGGTGGGAGCTGCCAGTTACCTGGTGATACACTATACGTGGGGCAGGTTATACACTTCTCAAGAATCTTATAAAAGTAAACATGGGGCTGATCAAAGTAAATAAAAGGTTACTAGGTCATTCTGATCTGCTTCTTAGAGAAACTCAGGTTGAACACTCAGAGCCCAGCATCAAGTCTAATTTTGCAACAGAACTTATTAGTGCCCATTAGCTGATGACTGGGTAAATAAAAAGTGGTATATCCATACAGAGGAATATTATTCAGTAAGAAAAAGGAACAAGTTACTGAAACATGCTACAGCATAGATGGATCTTGAAAACATTGTAATAAATGAGAGCCAGTCACAAATGATCAAACATTGTATGATTTCATTTATATGAGCTTTCCAGAATGGACAAATTTACAGAGCAGTGTAGATAAGTGATTGCTTAGGGTTGGAGTAAGGTAGGGGTACAGCATTCCTTCTGGAGAAGGGGGACAAAATGTTCTAAAATTAGATTGCAGTGATGGTTATCCAACCTTGTGAATATAATAAAACATTGAATTGCAATACTGTTGGCAGATAGTATAGTATATTATGTGAATTATATCTCAGTAAAGCTGTTTTTAAAAAATAAAGGACTGTCACTGCAATCTTTTCCTGCTCTGAAGGCAATGAATAGAGAGCGGCTGGTGAAGTAGAAGAGAGGCTCAGCTGTTGTGTTGGTATGTGCACATTACCCATAGCATTCCATCTTGGTCTGAAAGTGGTGTTGCTAAAGAAGAGTTCATACAGTTTTTTGAGGAATTAAAAATTAATGTTAGATGTTAGTCTTAGATTTTATTTGCTCTTTCTCAAATACTTCAGTTAAGAGGATTGTTATGCTTTGGCATGATTTCCTCTTTCTAGCTTTCTGTCTTAAATGGATCTTTATTCACAGTGAGCATGTGTTGGAGGGGCCACCAGCAAGTGTTACATGCCCTCTAAGAACTTTGATGTCCTTTTTGTGGGCTCTGTGTCACTGTTGAGATCTAGCAGAATAAGGGTGACATGGTGATTAAATCCCAGCAAAGATTAAAGAGCAGGGAGACATCTTCTGTTGACTTTTCTGCTGGTGATGACAATGGTTATTTTTTCATTTAAGTGATTCATTCTGCTTTCATTAAAAGCACTGAGTTTCTATGAAGAGAAAATATCATTTGCAGACTCCTTGCAAAGATTCAGCAATATGCCCAAGTGTATACTTAAGACCCTGAGCTTTGCTTAAAATATCAATAGCTAACAACTATTGAGCACTCAGTGTTTGCTCCTCCTGTTAATGCTTTCAAATACTTGAAATACTTATCAGCACTTCCTTTCTCTCACTGCATGTAGTGACCATACAGGCTGGTTTTTTTTCCCAATGTTCTGTTTTTCAGATTATTTTTCAGTAATTCACGTAGGTTTTATTCCTTCAGATTATACAGCATTACTGCATCAGCCCAGTAGTTCCTCCTAGTAGGACCTTGTCCTCACCCCAATAAACTAGAAGGGCAGCCCCCAGGCTTTCAGTGCCTACTGCTCTCCATGTTGAGTCAGGACAGAGTAGTGTATTCATCAGATGTGGTATGTGTGATTTTCCCCAGGATCATCCATGAAGATGGCTTCTCTGGAGAAGACGTGAAGCAGTACAAGCCTGTGGTCTACAGCAACACCATCCAGTCTCTGGCAGCCATTGTCCGGGCTATGGACACTTTGGGCATTGAATATGGTGACAAAGAGAAAAAGGTAAGCAGGTCTCTAAGCTCGGGCACAACGAGGAGAGGTCCTGTCTCTGCAATCTCACTATCTCATCTGCTCCATATGGGAGCTATATAGCGGTGGATACCAACATAAGGCATTGTTCCAATCCATCATGTAAACACAAGGGTTTCCATGGCAGGCCAACTTCACAGCAGAGTCACCTGCAAAGCTAGCAGCTGTAGAACTCCAGAGTTGGCACCTGTCCTGAGGCCTCCAGAGTACTGGATAAGCACCTACCCTCAGACAGTCAACCTGATCAGAAAAATATTTGCTGAATCAGATTCACCTCATCTAGCCACCATTTACCTTTCTTAGGACTGCCCTTGCCTTCTTGGGGCAAGGGATGCCATTTGAGTTGATGCACTCTCCTTTATACCATACCAAAGTGTGTGCGTATAGCCTCTCCCAAGCAGATCTGAGACTCGCCTTCCCATAGGATTCAGCATCCTAGATAGGGTTTTGGTCAAGTTTCTGGATATCTAATAAGAAGTGAATGGGATAAGTATATAAAAGCTTCGTATTCACAAATGTTTGTATTCCCAATGAGGCAGAACTATATGCAGATACACTGACAAAGCTAAAAGAAACAGAGGAAGGCTTCAAGGGAGAAGAGAAAACAGGCTCAGAGAACTTGATCTAGACGCAGCACTCTGTCAGCTGGTGTGATGGAGAATCCCACCATCCTCTCCAGAGCCAGGACGAGGGTGCAAGGGGGTGCCTCTCAGCAAACACCAGGCCTGTACTGGAGGTTCTGGGTGGTATCTGTCCCTGGCTACTGCCACTTATACATATTCCTTTTTTGCTAAAATTCATCTCCCTTACAGAGAAAATCTATTGTGGCCTCTGTGTGGCTGATAAATCATCTGTGACCAATAACTTTAAATGTAAAATTTAATATTTTATGCGCAAAATCCTAATTCTATGGGGCAGAGTCACCCTGGCTCAGGCACTGGCTCCTCCAGGTGCCCAGGGAATTGAGTGAGAATGTATTGCAGGCCAGCCTGGGGGCAGGCCTGTGGGGATGCTGACAGAGGCCTGGCCTAACTATTGCCTGCTTCTGAGCCTGAGTCAGAAGCACTTGTTCCTCAGGACATTGGCTTTGGTGGTGGTCAGTAGAACCAGGACTGTGGGAGGAGGAAGGTAAACAGAGAAGTACCATTAGTTCTTAAGTCTTGTTTCTGTTAAGCATTCACTGTGGGTTTCCAGTGTGCTCAGTGCTGGGAATACAGGAGCCAGCACAGCAGGAGTGGTGTGTAGAGAAAGTAGACACTCAGAGACCCCCACTCAGATCAGAGTTGGCCCAGAGCACAGAGCCTCATTTCCCTTCACAGTGGTAGCAATAATCGGAATAAAATGGCCATCATTTGTTGAGCACTACTTACTGCCAGACTCTGCACTAAGCCCTTCACCTTGATTAATTCATTGTTATTAACGCAGACACTGGGGCCCAGAGCAGGTGCTACGTAATCTGATATTCAGACATGGTGCAGGCCACAGGCCTTTGGTTCCTCTTCTCTTTGGGGCCAGAGGAGGAGCATGTTGCCCTGCCTCCAAATCTCAGTTAACCAGATGACAGACAGAAAGATAAAGGCACACCCCACATACATGTGGCACCCAAGATCCCAACCAACTCCTGCTTCCCAGTCTCCTGCCCTGTTTATAACCCAGAAAAAGCAAATGTGACTTTGGAATGCCTTTTTCCTTTTTGGAAAACATTAATTGTTCCTGTGGGATTGTTTTTTCCCATTTTCTCATGAATAGAAAAATGATTACTTGGGAATTGCTAGGAGTCTGATATAGTAAGGGTTATATAGTAGAGCCTCTGGGAAGCAGGCTCTTCTCTGGCTCTCTCTTCTTTATGGGATTTTCCTGCAAAGGCAGCCTTAAGTAGGAGAGTGGGAGGGCTGCAATTGAAGGGAAGATGGAAATCACACCAGGACTCCCTAAAGAGCCCCGCAGACTCAGTAGCAACCAAGCCCAAGCCTGCTGTAATAGGTGGGACCTTGGCAGCAGAGGTGTAAGGGATGATCTGCCCAGCAAGGCCTCCCAGCTCATGCATACCTCTTCCATGTATTCTGCTTCTCTCTCCAAAGAACAGGAAAATAAATTAAGCACAAGACTCAGATTGTGGAAGCCTGGCATCTGGAGAAGGGCTTTCCTGACTGACATGAAGCTGGGTGAGAATGGCATCGATTCTGCCCGGTTGATAGTGGACACACAGGCCTGGGAGGCAGTAGGGGCTTTAGGGCCTGCTAACATGGGTCAGCTGCATGAAGCCAAGATTCTTTTTCCCTTTTCCTCATCCTCAGGGAGCTTCCTCTGTAGAAGAGCAAACAAGTCTTCAAGTAAGTGACTTGATGAACAGGACTGAGTGGAAAGTAAGGCAGGGGATATGAGGGAGTAGGGCAGCAGACAAAAAAAAAAAAAAAAAGTTTTCCAAGGAGCCCTGAGGGAGGAGTGAGCACGGTGGTTGGAAAAGGTAAAGGTCTTTTCAGTGTGGGGCTACCTCAGTGGGACATTGTTGCTTCTCAGTGCCCTGGCCTCAGAGCTAGGCCTCCAAGTTATCATTTCTCTCATTTCTCCAGGGCCTGTCCACCTAGGGGACCTGTCATTTAGATGGTGGGAACTACCCCATGCAGTACAGATTCAGATTGGTGCTTGGATATCTAAGGAAAATTCTCCCTTTTTACCCACTTCTGCTGCCCTCCCCAACACTCATGGTTGTATCTGGAGGATAGCTCCATACCCAGCCTCTGTGGGACCAGTCAGCTTTGTGCCTTTCCTACAAAAGGGTATATAAAGGCTTCCTTGCTATACTGCAGCCCCAGCCACTATAACAGGTGTCTCTGGGCTTCTCCTAGGAGCTAGCTCCCCACTTTTCCTGGCCCCCACTTGAAGGATTACTGACTTCCTTGGTGTCTCTGACTTGTGAACTCGCTTGAGGCTGTGTGGTTTTGCATGAGACTGAACCTGAAAGAGGGGCAAAGGAGTTTGCTTACATCATCCTGTGGCCTCAGACTGCACGCCTCAGCCTCACCAGATGATGACAGGCTCCTCCCCAAAGACATGCTGTCCTGCCTTGGGCCTTTGACAGGCCTGCTCTCAACCTCCATGCTCTTTTTCGCTTCCCTTCTTCATGGAGCTGCTCCACTCAATAAAGACCAGCTCAACTCCCTCTCTTCCATTCCACTCCCTGCCTTCTCCAATGTCAGAGAAACAGTGCAGTGCTTTCTCTCCATCATATTTTCTCTCCATTAAGCACTTACGCTGAGCACTGGTATACAGGTCGACTGTATGAATGTCTTTGTCCTTAGAGCATTGAGCCTTGCACTTTAGCATGGTTAGAATTCCTTGCAGCACCTGATGAAAGCCACCAGCCTTCTCTCCAGAAAGAGGCGTATATGGCACATATCTAGGAAATTTTGCTGACAACTTCAAGAAGTTCTAGATCACTTAAAGCCCACCAAAGGAGCCTAGAATAAGAACCCTTCATATGTAAGATGTTTCTGATCAAGACCTGGGTCATTCATTTTTGGATCACCTCCTCCAAACCTCAACAAGCAGCATAGTGTTCAGAACATGGTAGGTCTTTAATCACATCCTTTGGATGGTGTAACATTTTTTAGTTTCCCAGTTCTTGGGGGGAAGAAAGGGAAGTACCTGGAATTTCATCACTAAAGGATCATACATTGATTGTTCATTGCCTGCCCTGTGGAGGCTTGTGCCAAACTCTGTGCAAAAGGCCAGAGGCATATGAATCAAGGCTTTCTGGGAGCTGGTCATCTCTTTGGTTGATGAGGCTCACATACTAAATGAGCACAGTCTTGCCATGCGGTGATCTGGGAAACTTTTTTTTTTTTTTGGTACTGGGGATCAAACTCAGGTCCTCGTGCTTGCGAGGCAGGCAGCGGAACCTTTTTTTTTTTTTTGGTACTGGGGATCAAACTCAGGTCCTCGTGCTTGCGAGGCAGGCAGCGGAACCACTGAGCTAAATCCCCAGCCCAAACTAAGCAGATTTTTTTGTTTTTTGGAATCAAACTCGGGTCCCTGCACTTGCAAGGCAGGCGGTTGGAACCACTGAGCTAAATCCCCAGCCCTGGGGAACTTTTTAGGGCAAGGGAGACTGGTGCCATCCTTGAAGCATAGGTATGGTTGGACAGGTACAGGTCTGGGTGAGGAAAGTGCCTGAAGCTGCAAAGGAGCCCTGAATCAAGGTAGTGGTCATGACCTAAAGGAGATTTTCTTTTCACAAGAGGCCCACAACCAGAACGGCAGCAGGATGTGAGCGTGGCACAACAAAGTCAGAAGACACTGTGGAGCCAGACTTTGTAGGCCTTGGAACGTAATTTGAGTTTGAGTAGGAACTGGGGAAGGGCAGAATGAAAATGATATTTTAGGCAACTCTTCCAGTGGCACAGCAGATTAGTGGGGAAGTGTGCAGAGCAGACTAGTGGGGAGATGCTGAAAGTAGGGAACGACTGAAGTAGGCTGTGCATGAGGGGTCAGCAGGGACAGGCAGCACAGTGGGGAGTAACAGGAGCAAAAGGGGCACAAGGATAAGGACCAAGAAACTGAGACACTGTGTTACCTGCCTGGAGGGCGGAAACTAGGGAAAAGTTCAGTCAGAAAGTCAGGAAGCAGTGTGCGGCTGTCTGCTGTCCATGGTCTGGCTGTCCAGTGAGTCTGCTTTTGCATCTAATGAACTTCTGTGTGAGAGTGACCAGCAAGTACATGGATGCAGAGAACTAAAGCCCCATGAATTAATGGCTCCAGAATAAGATGATTCCCAGTTCTTATGCTCTAAGGTCTGTTGTAAACAGTTCCCATTATTATTTAATAACATTTAATGTTGAAGTTGTTTAACCCTAACAACTACCTATGCAGTACTATGGTTATCTGCGCTTTGCAAGTGAAAAAAGTGAGGCATAAAGAGGCCAAGTGACTTGCCCAGGGCCATACACTATGTAATATATATGTACCTATTGTAGATGTGTACAGTCCCTGTGGATCAGACCCATGGTCTTTCCCCCACCCCTCAGTGCTGGGGATTAAACCCATGGCTTTGAACATACTAGGCAAGCATTCTACCACTGAGCCACATTCCCAACCCCTTTTGACTACTTATTGTTTTATTTTGAGACAGATTCTCCCTCCCTTTCTTCTCCTGCCTCACCCTCTCTTCATCTCTTCTTCACTTCCTGTCTTTCTCCCCTGCCTTCCTCAATCCCCCTTTCCTCTTCTTCTGTCTCTCCTCCATCATTACTGTATTCTGTAAATTGCCTTAACCTTTGCAGGGAAAGTTTGCCCCTCCCATTTCCTCTGTCCTTAGTCCTAATCCTGCATCTGCATCAGAGAAATTTGTCTGGCTGAACTGGCAAGAGCTCTAGACACTGGAAGCAAAAATAGAGAGAATGGACAGTTATAGGGTTAGAAAATTCACTTTGACCAGTGGGGCCAGGGAAGGGGGCTTTGAACAATCTTATGCTACTAAATTTTATGTCAGACACATCTGTGCATACATAAACAGGTATGAAATTTATGTATTTCTGAATATGTAAAATATATTACAAGCTAATGGAGAATTAGTAGCGTTGGCACTCAGAAGAAAAAAACAGTACCCCAAAGTATGGCACTTTGGCATGCTGAGTAATTTTAACCAAAGAGCATTGGAAGAGCCTCAGAAACAAAGTCTCTTTCAGATCTCCTAACCCACTGTCTCCTACCTGCCCCACCCCCACCCCATAATCATAGAAACCAGAAAACCTCTTCCCCAAGGCAAGTCATATAAACTAGAAACATTACTCTAACTTCGTCTTTCTGTTTGAGAGCTGACCATAAAGAAGTTCTGTGACTTACTTTGTTCAATAGAGAATATAACCCTCATTTTAGGGGGCCTGGCCCCATAGCCAGGAGGAAAGAATGCTGCACAGAAAGGCCAAGAAGTCTCAAGACAGACATGCTTTGCTGGGATTCCCCACTTTACTCCGTTGCCTTAGATCGTACACTTTTTGTTTTCTCACATTTCTACCCACCTGTCCATTCTTCATTGAACCTAGGCATAAAAATAGTTTCCTACAGACCAGTGATGGTGAGTCTTTCAGAACTTTCAATGATAATGAAGAGCCCGCTGCAGCATGTTTTCCATAGGTTCACCACCACTGTTATAGGCCCCTTTGGTCTCCATTTCTTAAAGCTCTTTTGACCCCTAAAAGTGTGATTAAACAAACCTATTGTTCTTTTCTTGTGTTGACCTGTCTTTTGTTAAGGATGTTCTCCTGTGACCCTTATAAGGAGTGAGGGGAGGTATCATACCTTCCCACCCCTACAAAGCAACGCCCCACACTTAAGTCAAGCTGTATTCAGTTGAAAATACTACCATTTTGTTTTTCTTTCCTTCTTTCCTTTTAAAAAGAGCTATTTGTGCATATGCCTATTTCTTCCACTTATTATACGCTTCTTGAGGACAGAATGTCATCTAACACAATGCTTAGCCTGACACAAGAAGTATTAGGTACTCGGTTCAAAGCCCAGGTCTACCAGCTATATGGCTCTGGATAGGTTATTTAGCCTCTCTAAGCCTCGGTGTTTTTATATGTAAAATAGTCATAATTCTAAGACCTTCATTGAATAACTGTATGAGTAAATGAAATAATGTGGGTAATATGCATAGATAGTGGTAGAAAATTCTCAGCACATGCTAATTATGGCTCTTTTCCTTGATAAAATGATTATTATTGTTGCTGTTGTGAACATATTGATGAATTATCCACATAGCAATCTATGAGGA
The DNA here is from genome assembly GCF_012274545.1 of Fukomys damarensis. Taxonomy (NCBI): domain Eukaryota; kingdom Metazoa; phylum Chordata; class Mammalia; order Rodentia; family Bathyergidae; genus Fukomys; species Fukomys damarensis. The sequence goes on along the minus strand of NW_022900944.1, from coordinate 10,201,840 downwards.
ATTGTCAAGGCATTGTCTCCATTTTTCACCTTAGAAATGGAGGCACTAGGCACTGAATTGGCTGCCCAAGATCACCTGGCCTAAGCAGGATGAAAAATCTGGGCTGGCTAGAATTGCTGTGCAAGGCACTTGTGTGCTACCAAGGGGCTTCATTAGAACTGTCCCCACTAAGATAATGGCAGCTCTTCGGGGAGGCAGAATCAAATTTCACACACAGTTTCCAGAATGTCATTGGATCTCCTGTGGTGAAAGAAATCTTGACATTTAAGTCACACCATGGAGCCCAGAACACTATCTTTTTTCTAATTATGGAAATATTGTGGTGCCATCTCCACTGTGCAGGACTGTTCACCTTGTGGTTTGCATGAATTCCGAAATAGATGAAAACAAGGATGCTATCTGGCCTATGTCCCCTGAGTTCCCTGGAACCTGGAGACAGTACAGTGTGGTTGTCAAATCTGATGGGGGTTGGGGATAGAGACCCCTGAAGTCCTCATACTCCTGTAGCCCAAACCTGAGGCCAAGAAGAGGCATGTTCACGTGCCACATGCAAGTACTGATGCCCTCCACATATCCCAGCCCCACAGCCTGGCCCTGTCTTTCCCATTTGCCTGCCCAGATTAACAGAGCTTGAAACCTCCATTTAAGGCCATCCAACAGTACATGGAGTAGAGTTCTTCTACTCCATTTTTCAGAGAGATCAAAAGAGGGCCATCTGGTCTAAACAGTAAGATTCTCTCTTGGCATCCCCAGGACCAGCAATTTGGATTTCCTGAGTCACTGTTCAGCTCTTTTCATCTTACCTGGCTGCCTCTCATCAGTAGACCAACATGGGACCTTGTTTTCTTTATTTTGTTGGTCAGTCATTCTACCTAATACTTACTTAGTAAATACTCCCCCCGGGAATAGTCTATGAGATTGCAGAATGGTTACAAGGTCAGGAGGCTCCCAATCTTGTGCAGAAATGACATCCTAAGATGAGAAAGTAGGAACCTTGGTTTCCAAGGCTTGTGTCCACTCCGGCATTCCAGATCTCCAGGATTCCGTGTGATCAGGTCAGCCTGCTCCCTGTGCTCCAAGGCTGGGTCAAGCCCCAGCTCCTGATTCGGGGAGGCATCCACTGTTAATCCCCAGCAGAAGGATCCTCTGATCTGACAATTGCACCTCGGCCTGAGGTGGTAGCAACATGGGCTCTTCCTGGTCGTCCTCTAAAAGGAAGAACCAACTCCAAGGCGCAACACTTTTCAACATGGGAAGGAAGAGGAGGGATTTTCAAGAGGTCTGTCAGATGCCTCTCTTCTTACTCTTAGGTTCCTTCAGCTGAAGTGGCTGCTCCCTTTCCTGAGCCCTTGTCACTCTCAAGCTTCACTCCCACTGCCCCCAGCACTCTGCTTTATGTCTTGCCTACCTCTGTGGCTAGACAGCAGGTCTAGGAGAACTGGACATTCTTGTCCATCTGCATGTTCCCACATTGTCATGCTCAGTGACAAGCCTAGATCACTGACATTGGTGAGTCCATGAGTGATTCACTCATGTACCAGATTTGTGCCTCTTCAGGCCCATGCTGGGCCATGGGCTAGGGACAGACCTGAGAACAGGAGAGTCCCTACCCTAAACAGAACCATCCCTGGAGGAAGGAGGGAAAGATGTGGAATACCCCTCTTTTCATACGCTTTCAGCACCCTTACCAGCCAGCCAGAGCAAGGTGACTGGAGTGACTTCTTGTGCTCACCTGTTGATTCTTCATTCCTGAATTCATACAGGGGTGGGTAAGACCCCAACCCAAGAGGACAGGACAAGGGCAAACACTTCAGTGGACAGCACTTTTTATTTTCATGAAAGAAGAGGGGCAGAAACACCCAACAGTGCACCTCAAGCATCACACAGTCAAGGTAGGCACAGGCATTGTGGTTGGGCTACCCCAATCAAGTCCCAAGTCCTCTGCTTCCTGGTGTGAGACAATAGAACAAGGTCCAAGTTCCTTAGTTACACACTCCAATGATTATTATGAAGACAATAATAGTGATCTACCTCCAAGGGTTGTCTATGGATTAAATGACTCAACAAATGCAATCTTAGAGCACAGAGGTGCTGAGGAAAGGTTAAGTAGTATTAGCCTCATGTGCCTTGAACAAAGGAACACCTACTCTAGATTTGAAAGAGTGATTAGGCAACAATGGCAGTGGCCTGTCCTGGAAGAGGCCAGTGTGAACTGAGAAGAGATGCATACAGGGGGCCTGACAGCATGTGGGAAGAGTGCCGATTTTACTTGGGTTCTGTCCTTTCATCTACTCTCCAACCTAGAGAAATGGCAGGAGGGCAAGAAGTAGTTCAGCCAAATCTACTCCCTAAAGGATTGGCCTTTACTGAAGAATAGCTAGTGAGGGAAGAAAGTGCCTGAAGAATGAGAGTTCTCATTAACTGAGTTTAAGGGATAACCAAGAGTTGAGTAGAAAATCTTTTGTTTGACCTATAGCTTTCTGAACCTTGACACTTAGAACAATGGGGTGTTCCCTTCTTGATGGAGTGTCACTCTTACTTATGGCCCTTCTCTGGAGATATCAGATCAGAGATTGTGAACTAGACTCACAGATGAAGGACATTCCTATAGGGCTCAAGGCTGCATATGCTCTTACCCCCAGAACATTCTGAAGAAGTCACCTTTTAGACTAAACTGCTAAAGAAACAATTCACCCAAAAAGAAACCTGTGTCCTTCCTGCCTTGAGGCCTTTGATTTTGAGGCACCAGGCCAAGTGTGAACATGTTCCCTGACCTTTTCTTCCAGGAGCAGGAGGCAGAGTGCCCTGATGCTTGTGTAGGTGTGCCACATATTGGATTTGGGCAGTTGATTCTTAGCTATAATTGTAGGCACTTTCCCTGTAGCAAGTCACTTAGATCATCTGAGCTTAACTGTACATTAGGATACACTTGGCTGCCACCTAACCAGTAATGACCCAAACCATGGGAAGAGCCTCTGTTTACTGGATAGAAAATCCCAAGAGTCCCCTCTCCCAGAGCTGCTTCTGTGGCTTGGCAGTCAGGACTTGGGTAAGAACATCACTGGCCCTCTGGATGCTCATGTTTCCTACATGGTAAGCATCACATTGTAACTCACAAGACATCCAGAGGTGGAAGGAAGAAGTAGTGCAGCCCTAGGCTTCTCTTTATACCACACTGTAATTGGGCTTTTGTGGCCAGTCTGGTAGAACCCACAGTCAAGAGAAAGGGGGCTTGGGATAGTACCAGTCACCTCCTGCCACATTTCTTACAGACTGTGATGGGATGTAAACAAGAACACAAAAGTGAATGTGATAAGTCGATGGCAAGCCTTGTCCAAAGATCAAGAATGGTGATGGGTACTCAGGCAAATAGCAGAGGTGGGTCCTGTTTTCTTCTCCTGTTTTTGCCTTTGTCTTCACATGGGCTCAGAAACTGTAGTATTGTCCCATGTAGATAGTACTGTCCCATGTGGCAACAGAGACAAGGAAACAGTTGGGTGACAAAAGTCCTGGGAGCGCAAAGGTGGTGGCAGAGTGTCTCTGGATAAGAAAGTCTCTCCAGGGGAGCCCAGGGCAGCCAGTGGCAGATGCTGCCTGCATTGCAGGCTGACAGCTTCACCTCTGTCCTCCACACTGGGCTCACTGCTCTGCCAAAGGCCCCAGCCAGCTCTCAACCTCTACCTGGCCACACCTGGCTTCCCTGCCTTGCCACAGTGGAGTAACTGCTCAAGGTTGGCCACCCTCAACCTCTCATTTAGGGAAAAAAAAAAAGTAAAAGGAAACTCAGATAAAAGGCTCCAACCAGTAGTAAAGGAAAACCTCAGGTTTCTATGCACACTTTCTCTGTCTGATTCACTCATTTACTTACTCATTTTCTTTGACTCCCCTTCTCCCTCTCTATAAGCCTAATTACTCTGCTCTGATGATAGAAAGTATCTTCAATTGTACAAATAAACATTCCAATCATCAGGTCTGAGATGAGGGCTTTCTTTGAGAGTCTGGGAGCACCCCTACAGCAAGACCTGACAGCATTGTCTTTAGCACAATTGTGAGGACATCCTTTTGGGCTCATAGCAGTTATTTTAAGATAATAAATAAACCAAGAGCTCTCATCATATTAGAAGATGTGATGAACAGCTGAGAGAGACTTATGTGCCCAAAATTATTTTTTGAATTTCCTGGAATATTGAAAAATGAAGGAAACCCCCATAAAAAGGTCACAAAATTATGATACATTATAAATGTGTATATTTGACAAATTAATACTTTGGACCCACCACAAATGCAATGAAATATAATTGTGCTTTCTAAGAAATAGTCATAAGATTTACAAAGACTTTATTTCACAGTGTAGTGCCAGTGATCTATGTGTAAAGGGACACAGGTTAGATATTACAATGTGCACTATCCCCTTTCACCCCAAGAGTTCTCTTCCTGGCTACATCTAGTACCTAATTTGGTCCATGCCCCCATATTTGAACCTTTTGTGAATGTACAGTCCTTCTTGTCCACTGTTCAGTAGGCTAGGGAACCAATAAGACAAGTTTTACCTTGCTGAGGGGTGTCAGGGACTGAGAAAACGTTAGTTGAGGCAGCAGCATCACCTGGGTGAGTCACAGGCTGGTGGGATGGCCAAGGTGGTGTCTGTATCTCTCCTCAGCTCAGAGGCACAGACTGAGAATACAAGGATTTCAGCACCTCACATGTGGGATAGGTCAGCTTTCCGTCACTAAAATTAAATGCCTGAGGTAATTGATACAAAAGAAAATGTTTATTTTGGCTCATACTTTTGGCAGTTCTGGGTCAATATTGGACAGTCCTATTGTTTGAGGCCTCTGATGGACCTGCCAGTAATTAATGACAGGAAGAATATGTTAGAGCAAACCCAGTTACATCCTGAGCCAAGGAACAAAAGAGGAAAAGAAAGGGTCTATGGTCCCACCATCCCCTTCAGGGGAATGCCTCAGTGGCCTAGGGACCTCCTGTTAGGCCCTTCCTCCTAAGGTTTCTACCACCTCCCAGTATTGCCACTGTGGGGACCAAACCTTTAGCACGAGAGGCAGACAGAACCAGTACCTTTCTCCCTTCTCCAGCTATTTGTATACCCACCTGCTTCTAGTTAACTCAGTTGCTCCCCCTTCCTCTTTATGTACTGGGCAGCCAACCATGGTCTGTCACCGCTGCAAAACCCCTCTGGGTAAGTTAAAACACTCTTGCCTATAAGTAACAAAAGACACAACCAAACTGGCTTACTAAAACAAACAACAACAACAAAAGTCAGCTGGCCCAATGATGAGGAGTCTAGAGATACAGCTGGAGCTGAGACCTGACTCACCAGCTCTGGTGAGGTCCCCAGCTTCCCTTTGTCTCTCCATCTTATTCTAATGTGTGGTCTTCACTTAATCTGTTCTGCAGATCTGCTCCTCCACCATGCAGGAAATAAGCTACAGCAGTTAAGTCATCGTTCCTAGCAATGCATGCATCCTGTGACATCCACAGTACAAAGCACACCTGTGCAGTCTCCTCCTTGAGTACCACCCAAATCCTGGGCGTCTCTGAATCATAGCCCACCTCTGAACCAATCTCTGTGATTAAGAGGATGCAGTGCTCTGACTGATTGGCTGAGGGGTTCCTGAAACAAGACTGCATATACCATAGGAAAACCAGGAGGTCATGAAAAATAAAATGGGGTCAGAAGAAACAGATGCTGCAGAGTCCCTCACAAGCCATGCCAAGATCTCTCCCTGATTTTGGCCCTGCCAGCTGTGCCTATGCTATGGAGGAGATTCACATGGTAGCAGTACAGGGCCAGCCTGACTGCTTCCAACATGACAGGATTATAAGATAACTATGCTGCTGTTCCCATGTGGGCAGCCAGGGCCCCCCAGAGGGCAGGGTCCATAGACACACAGCACTCACTAACACTCAAGCAGCTGATCTTACCTTTCTACAGCGGCTACTGCTGAGACCAGTAGAGGAGTTAAGAGTTGAAGAAGGAAGATGAGCCAGTGTCAAGGGAGGTCTCTGCAAGAAGACTTGGCTCTTAGCCGCCTAAACCATCAGGGATCCTCGAGATGAGCCAGTCAGGACATTTTTGAGCTGAGGAGGTATAGCTCCAGAGGACTGTGCCCAGGGAGACAGGGCAGGTCAGCAGGGATTACAGCCAAAATGCAAAGAAATAGAGACAAGGGGAGCAGAAGGGACATGGAAAGGAGGAGAGCAGCAGACAAGATTGTATGATTCTCACCTGAGAAACACTAGAGATGATTCTGCCCAAATGTCGAGTGTCCCAGTGTCAAGGGAGTGTTTAACAAAGCCTGTGGGAAATAAATGCTGAACAGCAGCTACTTGTTCATTTTTATGCCACTTCCAGCCCCTCCGGCTGTAGCGTCTCCTCTCCTGGACAGCGTTTGGCCACTCTTTCTTTCATTCGCTCATTTGAGAAACAGGTACTATCCCTTGGATACACCAGTAGCACAGTAGCACTGGATGTGTTGTAAACAAAAGCACACAGGTGTGCTGCTAGTAGGAGCACCTGGTGAGCAGGTGCAGCATCACCACCCCTGGCAGTTCCAAGGAGCTCTGAGTGTCCTGGCACTGGGCCTGGCCTGGCTTGCCCTGAGGACAGGGTATCTAACAAAAAGCTGAAGGGCTTGGCATTAGTGAAGCAAATGGCAGAAAAGGGAGGGGGTCTTTCAGGCAGGTGGAACTGCATGTCCCAAGACTGGGGTGGCAAGTCCTGGCCCACCGTAAGCATCTAAAAGAAGGCCAGTGTAGCTGGACCCCAAAATTGAAGAGGACCATGGCAAAAGATAAGTCAAAAGGAGGTATGGGGCAGCCTTGTGAGAAGAGTTTGTAAGCATGGAAGGGATTTTGACTTTGCTCCTTACACATCAAGGAGCAACCACTGCAGGATCTAAGAAAGTGAAGGCATAGGCCAGGGATTTAGCTCAGCAGTTTGGTGGCCTGCCTTGCGAGCACAGACCCAAGTTCAATCCCCGGTACGAAAGAAAGAAAGAGAAAGAAAGAAAGAAAGAAAGAAAGAAAGAAAGAAAGAAAGAAAGAAAGAAAGAAAGAAAGAAAGTAAGTCAAGGCATGGTTTGCCTTTGAAAGGTTCGCTGTGGCTGTGGAGGCAATGGATAGATGGGAAGCAAAAGTGGTAACAGGGAGATACGCCTAGAGGCTACTACAGACACCCAGGGATTGAGAGTACTGTTAGTCCAGAGAGGACTGGCCCTTGCCATGGGTCTTCCTGTAGTCCACTGCTCATGAAACCTCTGTGAATCCCTCTCAGCAGACTGCCTGGCATGCAGGTGGAGGCCCACTGTCCGTGCCTAGTGCTGGGGCCCCGTCCCTGAGCACAGCAGCAGCCTAGGTCTTCCTGCACTGGGTGTCCTCAGGGGAAACCACCTCAGAGAAGGCATCTAGAGAGCTGCTGCCTCTCCTCCTTCTTCCCACCCCACTCCAACTTCAGCCCTTCTGGATATTCTGTCATCTGTCCCCTCAGCCACTCCCTTGGCCTCAGTTCCCTCATCTGTAAATGAGGGTAACTTTGAGTCTTCTGATGGTCAAATAACCATGGTAAGGAGCCCTTGCCAGGCAGCACGTGTCACCACATACAACAAGAGCATGTTACAACCATTGGTGCCACGGGCCCATTCTGTCCAGGCAGAAGCTGGAGCTTACAGCACAAGTGGTAGCAAGCCACAGCTCTCTCCTCCTTCTGAGTCAGCCCAGAATAGCTCATGGCTTCTTGGGAGATGTGGATTAGGATCATTTACACAAGCAGACTTGCCTCCGTCAGTATCTTTGGTTTGAGGTCCCCAGGGCACAATTCTAAAATAGTTCACTGCCATATTTGGCCCAGCTTTCCCAGCTCTGTAGGGGCCCTGCTTCTCTCCCTGCCCTCTTCCTTCCTTCCTTTTTTCCTTTCTTTTTCCTGCTTCACTTACCACAGCAGCCCCTCTCTTTGCTCAGTGCCAGGACTAGCTGGCTCCCCTGATGCCAGTTGGCCAAGGAGAAACAGGTGGCAGTCCCTGCTCAGCGTGGCTTCTGGGCACAGCCCTGCAAGCCAGGGCACCTAATATCGGCTCTGTATCTGTAGATATGGACCTGAATGATGAAGTCCTTGGCCCCTTGACTTCTCTCTCCAGGACCAAGTGCAGTGTTCTGCTCTGCAGCAGGAAGCCTGGTTCATGCACTGGCTAGTGTACATTCTCATGGAGAGTCACAGCCTGCATCCTTGACATGAAGCTTAGTGTGTGGTGGGCCAGAGCACAGGGTTGGAGTCAGGCCAAGGACAGAGCTGGCTTCTCAGTTTTTAGCTTTTGACCTCAGGCAGTTCCCTCACTGTAAGATGAAAGTAACACTAGCATATATATATGTAGCAGGACACAAGCTAATCTGCTATAGCAAAGACTCCAAAATAACTAAGATGAAAATGCAGCACTCTTGCAGAAGTGGCTCAGAAGTGGTTCAGGGTGGGGCACTTTTTCTCCTTGCTTTATTGCATGTAGGGTCTCTGTTTCGACTGCAGGCTAAAAGTCTCATCCACCTACCCCTTCTCACCAACAGCAAAGGGAAATAGGGAAGCACAAGGTTGTTGTTTGCAGGAGAGGAGCTGAATTATACAAGGCCTTGAATGTCAGATGGAAGAATACAGATTCTCCATAGCCTGGGCCAAGAGGTGACTGGGCTAGGGAAGAAACATGGACAAATATTGTTCCACAGGGACTGACCTGGGGATGCTCGGTAGTTGGAAGTCTCCTTAATGCACCTGGCTGTGATGTGTCTGTTGGATTCAGGATTGCTTTTTATGCAAGGCCCAGTGATTCTCCCCTGACCCACAGCATAGAGTCTCAGACTGCTACCACCACCAGTCATTGAGGGCTACCCTTGAACCACAGGACAAGAGTCCCCACCTGCCCTGTTCTTCCTGGGGTACCTCATTCCACAGCAGCTTTCCCAGAGGGCCTTTCCTGTGGCTGCTCAGCCTCAAGGCCAGTGCTCCTCCTGTTCCTCAGGAAGCCTTCCCCTTGGGTAGCTCTTCCCTGTGTGTGGAGAGGAGAGTATGCTACCCAATCATCACAGACTGAGGTGCCCCTTTGGAGTTTAGTCACAAACAGTCTTCTCTGTGAGCTCGTGGCATGGCCCTGTGGTTTTGTGCTGGGCTCCTATGGCCAGGAATTCCCCTAACATGGGTCCTAGGATATGAGCCTACCACTGGTGCCACACACCAGTAAAGTGAAGCTCACTTCTCATCTAGTAAGTTGGGCACAGGGAGTAAGACTCCTAGGGACCACAGCACGATACTGTCGAAGGTGCCAGGGTCCGAAGGCTGGGAGGCCTGTCGATATATCTCCCAGTAACCCATTCCTATTGTGCAGCCATTCTGTGGGACATGCTGCTCTCACCTGGTACTCCTCTTACAGAGGGGGCCCCTGAGGCACAGTGTGAGGAGACTGCCCAAGATGACACCACCAGGTGACAGAGCCAGCATGAAAACAAGGTCTCCATTCCCAGGCCAGGGATTTTCCCACTGTGAGCCCCTCTCCCGCCCCCATGAGAAGCAAAACCACATTCCCCATACCCCATACCTGCTGCTGGCCTGCCTTTCTGCTCCAGGATCCCCCTTCTGCAAGCCCCTTCAGCACCACATAGTCAGAGGGCAGGGCTGCTATGCTTGCTTCCTTACTGCCACCTTTGCCCTCATAATAGTGAGGCCTTTGTGGGCAAGATCAACCTTTGACTAAGAATGAGCCCCTGTTTCATCCATTAGAGGGTTCAGAGTCACCCAAGACTCCATTTGTGCTCTGCTTGCCTCCCAAGAGTGGAAGAAGGGAGCAGCCCCCAGGCAGCACTGTGTACCTGCACTGTTCCACATGTCAGCTCATTTGATCCTTTTCTCTTGTCCCTGTAAGGGCACCATATTTTGTTCTATTATCCTTATTCTACAGATGAGGAGGACAGAGTTCAGAGAGGACCGTTCCAAGCTCATGTTACCAGGAAAGGGTGGGGCCAGGGTCAAACCAACACAGCCTGGCCCCAGAGTGTTTGCTTTAACCCATGAATGAGGACGTGGGCCCACAACAGCCATCTCAGCTTTCCCACCAGGAGTGCCACTGGGAGCCACAGTCAGATGAGGCACTGAGCTGTGCCCATAGTTGATAACCAAGTGCTGAGAAAGAGGGGAAAGACCAACCTCAGACAGTTATTGTGATACCAGCTGTCCCCTAGCTGGCCAGCCATACCCTGATCACACAGCTCCTGGCAGGTGTGGCCAAGATGCCCACAGAGCAATAGAGGCCTTGCTAGTCACAGGGCAAGAGGATACAAGACTGTGCCCAGTTTCTCCCTCTGGGACACGCAGCGTGAGCCTGTGAATGTCTTTGGGCTCCAGGTCCTAGAAGCTTCCAGACTGTGTAGGGAAGGGAGAACCAGGCTTGGCCCCTGCTTTCTCCTGGGAAGCAGCAGGGGAAGGCAGGAATGCACAACTGCAGAATCCTGATCTCACAAGCTACCCAGCTGCAATGGTGACAGCAGCCAACATGGGCCAGTGCCCCTCCAGTGTGGTTTTCTGGCATTTGTCCTGAGGGGCAGAGGTACAGGCAGCCTGGGGCCTCCAGGTACTCAGCAAGAGAGGCTGGTATCTATCAGGTGTGGATCCATCCTGCCTCAGTGGGCAATGAGAACAATGGACCCCCAAAGAAAAGTCAGGCCCGGCTCTGCCCCCACATGCTCCTGTGATTACAGGCAAGTCCCTTGCCCCACAGCCTCTCAACATTTTCATCCATAAAATCTGAGGAACTGGATCTTAAGATCTCCCCTCCCCCAACCCACCCCCATTTCAGTTCTATAAATTCTAAAAAGTTCTATAAATTCTCCTGGCAGAATTTAATTGCTAAGTTTAGGTGATTGCCAAGCACAAAGCTCTTTGTGTCTAAGAGAAAGAAAACCCAGAGTTCCAAAGGCAGGACACGTGTGTTAAATTAAAGATTGACTCTCCCCAGGCGAGAGTTGCTACTCTGACAGCCACCAAACTATAAGCTGTAAGCACTGCCCTACTTGAACACCCACTGCTGGGGACTGTGGCCCTGGACAGGGGACTGCACAACCACAGAACCCTGATGGAAACACTGCTGTGGACTTCTAGGGAAGTTATACTTCACTCCTTTCCTCCAAAGGTTTGATAACTTTAGTCTATAAAATGAACTGACAGTAGATAACAAGTACATTCCAACTTTACTACATGGGGACAGAAGGTTCTTCTGGGAAGAAGGAAGGTGGTGCAGGCTACGGAAGGTGGAGTGGAAAGTGTGTGCAACGAGCAGGGTGAATTCTTGTGATACAGGTGAAGCCTCCCACCCACCACCTATAGGGATCTGTCTGGGCCAGGGATCAGATCCCCAGTGTCTTCTTCCTTCCTCGGGGAAGAGCCCTCCCAGGCAAGCAAGGCTGTCAGGTAGAAATACCACTATCTGCATCTGCTGTTCACCTACTAAGGCAGATTGCTGTAAGTTTCTATAAAAGACCTGCTTTTCAGAGCCATTCCTGTGACTGTAGGGTCTACAGTTTCTATGACCCATTTGAACTATGCCAAGGATATATATATATATATATTTGGAGTGAGATGTTTTACTCTCCCTCAGCTGGCACACAAAGGCCACCAAGTGAGCCACTAAATCAGGCAGAAGAACCCTGTCAGGTTCTTTGCATCAAGCGTAACCATGTCTTGGCAAGAGGAGATGAAGGGCCATGTAAAGATGTCAGCCACAGTCTGATCAATCCAGAAGGCTCCCGGGGTGGTGGGGAGCAGGGAGTGGATTTCAGGAGATCTATGCTTGACAAGAGTAAGATGGCGGAGCATAGGGAACAGGCTCAGAGTCAGGATGAGAAGGTCAGGAGGCCTTAGGGCAGCTGGATGAGGGTGCTGCCATAAACAGTCTGTACACATTCTATAGACTGGCCTACACCCCAAACCCAGAGCACATGGGCAAGTGTTCCATGGCACCAATAGGGTATTCAGAGTTTAGTGCAGGAGGAGATGCCCTGGCCAAACCACTAAACAATAGCAACAATCTCCTTTCCAGCCTCCCCACCACTTGACTTGTCCTCACCCCCTCTGTGCTTCCTACACAGGCCAAAGTGAACTTTTAAGAGTGTATATCTAATCCCCTGCCAAGAAGCCCTCAGTGGCATCCGCTGCCCCCAGGATAAAGTCCCGCCCCATTTTCCTCAGCTTCTGCTCGGGTTTGTATGCACTGTCTCCTCTCTTCTCCATACCAACCCCAGAACTTAACATTACTGTCACCTCCTCTTAGAGGCTTTTCCTGGCTCCCTGACTCTCAGAGCCCTGGGAGCTATTTCAGGGCCTTGTCAGGCTTTGGAAATGTGTGTACAAATACTTAATAAATGTCTGTGCTTCTGCTAAGCTATAAAGGACAGGGGCAAGGCCTGTCTGAGTCTAGCATCCAGCATAGATCCTGGCCCTGTATGTCTAGCATCCAACACAGAGTGGGTATAATGCTCTGAAGATAGTCATTGCCCACTGTGCACTGTTTCTTCTGGGGTCAGAATGCACATTTCTGTGGTCCACATACTGAAATTGAGAGCACCCTCTCACCTGTGTTGCAGTTCGGCCCAGGAAACAGTCCTGGCTGGCACTCTTGGGCTGCAGTCTGGCTGCTTCTCAGGTGCTCCAGCCTCCAGAAGCAGCCACCACAGAAAGAAGCATCCCTGCAGGCTTGATGCAGTCAGGGCCTCAGACATCCTGCCAGGCCAGTGTTTCTCCCCAGTCTGGGCCTGAGCAGAGTCTGGGCATGTGGAAGGCAAGTCAGGACTACAGAAGACTAGACCTGTAATACCTGTAACCAACCCAGCTTCCTGGGGAGCCATCTGAGGTCCCGAGCCCTTTATTTTCTAGGTTCAAACCATGGTGTTAGCACAAAAATAAATCCCTTTTATGTCTACAGTCAGTCTAATATGAACATGCGGGTGGGAGGTTCTGGATCCCACATGGGTAGGGGCCACCATCTCTGAGCAGTGATTCTGCAACCCCGTTCACCACAGCTCAGATTCTTCTGTTGGACTTCTGACATCAGGCCAGTGAACAGGGAAAGCACATGTGGAAAGTTACAAAGGGAGGTAGAATCCTTGTGGCTAGAAGTTAGTCCTGTGGTCACACCAATCAGTAGAAGAGTCTGAGAAATGTCTGGCTTTGCCCTCAAGAAGAAACAATAAACTGATTTTGTCCACAGGGAGCCCATCTCTGGCATAGTGCTCAGGTATAAATTTCAGCCAATTGGCTGCTAGCATTTTGAAGTGCCACCTCCAGTGTGGCAAGAGGTTTGTTTCCTTGACTCATTTGTTTGTGGCCCACTCCTCACACAGCCTGGCTGGAGAAAAATTTTAATTTTAGCCAGGGATTTAGCTCAGTGGTGCCTCCACCTGCCTCGCAAGAGCAAGGACCCAAGTTTGATCCCCGGTACAAACAAACAAACAAATAAAAACAAACCGTAGTTTCAGCTAGTCTGCAGCAGTTATGGCAGAATTTCTTCATCTCTGCAACAATGGGCTGCCCTTCTGAAAATGACATCCCAGTGGCTCAAGATCTTTTCTCTTCATGCCATGTGCCAAACAGAGTTCTAGAGACTTGTCCTGTGCACCATCACTGTCTCCGTGACGTGGCGTGTAAACACTGGTGAACTGCAACATTAAATGGTATCTGGAGAAACCTTGTACTTCCACCTTTGTATATGTGTTGTAATATATGTTTGAAAAGGAATCACCAAATATGTCAAACCCATAATTTCACATGTACTTTTTTTTTTTTTTGAGACAGAGTCTTCCTATGTAGTGAGACTGACCTGCAACTCACTGTGTAGCCCAGGCTGGTCTCAAACTCCCAGCAATCCTCCTGCCTCAGCCTCCCAAGTTCTGGGATTACAGGAGTGCGCTACCACACCTGGCTCACATATACTTATAATGATGCTAATTTCAGGGTTCTACTGGTATGGGAGAATAAGAATAACATGTTAATGACAAGTCTGGGGATGAGTGGGGTAATTGTTGCCACACTGTGTTGCTTGAACTATGGTTCCAGGACTTTGTAACTGAATGACCTCTCTACCTATTTCTTCCTCTAGTATTGCCTGTGCCACATGCAGGCTATAGGTGTGTCAAGTCACTAACAGCAGTACCTGGCATGCATTAGGCACTCAGTAGGTGTTTCATACTAATATTAGGAAAACTTGCATTATATTTCCAACACCATCCTGCAATAGGTATTATTACTACCACTTCATGGACAAGCAAAGAAAGGTTAAGCCATTTGCTCAGCTGGCAGCAGAGCCATGTCCTGAACCCAGGTGTGCCTGGCTGAGGCAATAATTTAGGTGGCTACCCTCAGCAGGCCCTGTCTCTCTGAAACTCAAGCGTCCCATGTGTGGCAGCGAGTGAGAGAAGCTGCCTGCTTTTGGCAAGACTGGGGGCTGCTATCTTTGCTCCAATCACAACAAAAGATTTTGCTTTAAAAAAGAAACAAAAGAAGGGAGGGAGGGAAGAGAAAAGAGGAGAGAAGAAGAGGAGGAGGAGGAGGAGAAAGGAAAAAGGAGAGGAGTGGATGTGACCTAGGTATCTACTAGCACTACTCCTCCTAGATCCTTTGCCTGACTCTGGGCTCTTGTTGCTGTCTTTCCATAACATCCAGCACTTGATGGGCTACAAACTTGCCCCAGAGGCAGCCCCTCATTTGTTTATTCAATTATCTGTTGATATTTGAGTTGTTTGCTTTCTGGAGCTGTTATAAACAGTGCTGCTAGAATATCATGCCAGTATTTGTGGGACATATGTTTTCATTTGTCTTAGTACCTAGGAATGAATTTGCTCCATCATATGGTTAAGAGTATGTAAGAACTTTAACGTGCTTTCTAGGGCCCAGGATTTAGCTCAGTGGTTCCGCCGCCTGCCTTGCAAGCACAAAGACCCAAATTCTATCCCGGGTACCAAAACAATAAAAAATTTTTTAAAAATAAATAAAGTGCTTTCCAGAGTGATGGTACTGCTTAAAATTCCACCAGCAATATGTGATGTTCCCACTGTCTTATAGTCTCATCATTTGAATTGTTGTTCATTTTTATTTTAATTATTCTAGTGTATACATAGTGGCATTTCACTGGGGTTTAATTTGTGTATCCCTGATAACTCATGATATTTATGCCTTTTAGCCACTTGTGTATCTTTTTTATTCTTACCTTTGTCAGCCTGTCTTCTTAGCAATGAATTGTAAGAATATATATACATACATATATTCTAGATAGAGGTTGACAGGTATATATACTGTGAATATTTTCTTCTAGTCTGTGGCTTTCCTTTAGAATTAACATTTTTAAATGGATTCATGAATGAATGTTGATTGTTGACTCTCAAGCTTCCATCACCATTTTTTGTTTGTTTGTTTGTTTGGTTGGTTGGTTGGTTCTTTTTTTTGTTTTGTTTTGTTTTGAGGTAGGGTCTTGCTTAGTCCCTAAGTTGCCCCAGCTGGGCTCAAACTTGCTATCCACTGGCCTCAGCTTCCAGAGTTCTAAGAGTATAAGCATGTGCTACTGTGCCCAGCTAGGGACCCGTTTTAACCATGAGGTTGTAAGAGATTGTCATCTGAAGGTAAAGAGGTGGTCTGGAATTAGAGCTTAAACTTGTACACGTTGGGGTCAGATAATCCTGAGTCCAGGGCCCAACTTCATGGCTCACAAGTGTGCTGGTCCTTCCCCTCAGATGTCTGAGGCTTATTTTTTGGGGATTTGAAATGAGAATAATAAATCACCTACTCTTTGGGATATTGTGAAGATGAGATAAAATGATGACTGTAAAGCTTACCTCAGGGACCTAGCACTGAGCAGCTCACATACAAGCTGAGCTGCACCTGTTAGCAGACGTGCTGAGGCCAGGCCTCACAAAACAGGCTTCTGCCTTCCTTCTGTGCATAGAAAGCACCAGCTTCCTCCGAGTTATATGCGCCAAAACTCTGGGTTCTTCCTTCCCTTTCTCTGTTCCACTTCCTGCTCCCAAAAGGCTCCTGAGTCAGCTCCTGCCTCTCTCTACCCAGGATACCACCCAGTCAGGTGCCTTACTTGTTTCTGGTGCTCTTATTACAAGTGCTCTTCCCAGGTGTCCCTGCCTGTGCCTCTCCATCTCCCACCCCAAGAGCCACTGTTACAATTGCCAAAGGCTTCCTTTCTGAATCAGAAACCTGGGGCTCTTGGGGTAGGTGTTTGTCAAGACCACTTTGTAAAAGAAAGGCTTGGCTGTCACTGGCCTCTTCTCTGGTTATAAATAACAGGCTCTATTCTTAGCCAGCCAGCAGTTAATTCTCCCCCCAGCAGGGACTTTGGCTGTCCTTACTGGAGACAGGCCACTACTTGGCCTTTGGCAGGACCCATTCCTTTGATACGTGATCAGAAAATTGAATTACAAAACCAATTACCGATTTCCTGTGCTTGACGGGGGAGACATGAAACTTTGATTAAGTTTGAATTCCTCTTTGGCTAATTTCCAGCCAAGGTTGAATAGGCTTGTGGGAGATTTTGTTGTTGTTTATTCTGTTTTTGTTCTGTGGTAGCACTCTTGGGCTGGGAGAGGAACAGTAATTTTGCTAGTGGGGTTTTTGTAACCCCCTTACTGGCTGAATGGCTGTTCCCCTGTTGTGATGCATGAGATGTAAATCCCCCAAAGACCCGTTGCCAAGGTGACTGGCTGCAGAATTGAGCTCAGCTAAACAAAGTCCTTCAGCTTTGAAGGGAAAAGCATTTATTCCCCATACAGAGTTGAGTTCTAGCAGCCCTTGACAAGGCTACATTCAAGGATGCCTTCGAGAACTGGTACAGAAGTGGTCCACTGGTCCTGTTGGAGTTTCTGCAGCAGTGTGGCCATGCTCTTATTCCCCCCAGCCCTTACTGCACAGATGCTGAGGTCATGGGACAAGGCTCCAGAGGGTACCTCTGCCCAGAACTATCTGTAGAGCTGGCCTTCAGCCAGTGACAACCTGCTGCGCCGCAACAGCAAGGCCCAGGGGAGGTGAAGATTAGGAAGACATCCTTTGTCTCCTGCCAAAGCATCTTGGTACTTCAGATATCCCTAGGAGATGGAGGAGGCCTTTGGGGGGAGCACCTGGGTGAGGCTCCAGGCTCAAGTCTGAGCTGGTTTTGGGGACCCAGTTTCTGCCCTAGGAATGAAACGAGAAGATCCCAGGCCTCTTCCTCAAGATGCACATTGCTTTACAGTGGCAATGGGCCCCATTCCCCCTGCCTAAAATCCCCTAATTGGAGATAGAGTCCTTTGCCTTCTAAAATCTTGGGTTTCTAGCATCCTGGTTAGAATACCAGTATACATGGAGTGAAAAATATCTGCCAGTGGGGATTAGCCATGACCTAACTAAGGAAACAGCCCCTGGGAGCAGCACTTAGCTTCTGTGTCTCCATGGATAGACTCTACCTGATTTCGAGCTCATTTAAGGCCAATTTCAAATATGACCTCTTATACCAGCAAGCATTTGCATCTCTGCCTTGACTCCCAATGCCTACGAAGGAGCCATGGCTCAGAGAGGTCAAGTGACTTACCCAGCCTTACACAGTTGATGAGTGCAGATTCTGGACTTAGATGTGAGATTTCTGAATCCAAATCCAATCTCTTTCCTCTGCGTACCCAGCCTCCAGCTGCATTTATGCTCGGGCACGATGTACCTGCTTAGTTTGATTGGTGTGTTTGTGTATGTATTTTGCTTTTACAAAGTGAGAATCTTTTATAAGGTTTGAATTTGGGGGTCAGTTTTTTTCTTTTTTTAATGAAATTGTACAGCTTCCTGGTAGAGTTATAATTAGGAAATGCTGTGCTAGTCAGTGAGGCAGAATTAAAAACTAACCAGGCAAAGCTAGATGGAGTGCTTTTTGACCTGCGCAAAACTCCAATTTTGCCACCCTAGGGGAGAGGGAGCTGTAAAAATGGGGAAATGTGTGTGGCTGAGCCAGGCCAGGGAAGGTGCAGTCCCTCTTCTCTAGAATTAGACAAAAACATGGTTGTCTTTGCTTTACTCTCTAGACAGACGTGCGATAGGATGGAAATAGGAAAGCAGAAAAAGGTGGAGGAAGAGCCCTGTTGGTGGGGGCGTCCAGGTTTTGGAAGGAAGGGGACTAGAGAGACGAATGGGGAAAGTATCTGCAGAGATCCCCAGTCACATCCCTCCAGCTTGTACTTACTTATCAGTGACAGCAGTGACGGCAAGGACGGTAATAAGTAATAATCGCCCCACATACATGTATGCCAGGTTCTGTGCCAGACACTGTTTCTGGCCTCATTTTAATAGTGATATATCGTTTATTTTAATGTTAGTCCAGAAAATAAATATGTGGTCCATCTAGCTAATGATTGTCCAACGTTTAGCGAGTTTAACTTTTAGAAAGTGAGTTAAGTAAATGAACATATTACAAACATAAGGGCAGAGGTGCTACACAGATTTGGCAGAAATCATGAAAACAAGTCAGAAAGAAATGCAGCTTGGGAAAGCTTGCTCTGTCCATATGAGCTAAGAAATATAATCATTCTCCTTTTTCAGATAAGGAGATAAGGAGGTTTAAAAAGATTGAGTAACCTGACCACAATCACACAATAGATAGTTGGCAAAGCCAGCACCTGACTCCAAGGACAAGGCCTGGAACCTGCAGCCTTAGTTTCACACCCCATCTGAAACCCCGTCCCTGGCACCAGGTTAGCTAGCCTTCCCTTCCTGGGGCCGTCTACCACAGAGAGAAAGCTTGTCTTCTCCTTACCAAAGTGCTTTATGGAGGCTAGTGCCGCTCAGGGGAGGTGGAGCCTGGGGCCTGCTTCCTCTGATCTGCTGTGTGGAATTCTCTCAAGAAGCCTTTCAGAAGGGCCTGGTGCAGTGCTGCATGTGACTGGCAGAGCTGTGATTGCCAAGGATTTGCTGTGCACTGGTCCCGCCCAGCCCCAGAGGGCCTCTGCTTCTTCTTGTCCTTTCTTTCCTGTCTTTGGCACTCCCTTTCTTCCTTTCTTGTCTTTGAATCACTTTTTCCAATAAACTGTTGATTCAATATATTAGCTAACTCTGAATGATTTCTGAAAAAGGCCTCCTGCCAGGAGCTGAAGCCTCGGCATTAGAAATACATGTATACTTATGTGGGTCTGAGCTTTCAGAACATTATTAAATTTTTATGAGGAGCTAGCAGAGAAGCCACTTCCACACGAGCATAAGATGGGGAAATGGCATCTTTAGCAGGATGGAAATCATTACACAATCAACTCTGCAGGTCTTATTACTCTACCGGGAGAAATCAGCGCAGTTTACCTGGGGGCACAGAGGGCAGCACTGACCAAGTATCAAGCAGATTTTGTAGCTTAGGAACCATTCAGATACCTGTGCTTAATGATTGGCTAGGGTGCTTCTAAGGCTGGGCTTCTGGGGCTGCAAGCCCAGAAACAAAAGGCCAACTGGGGTGTGCACGCGTGCGCACAAGTGTCAGAAGTATGTGTGTGCACATTCCCCCAAGCATAGCTACAGGGGTAGCTCCTCTCTGTGTGTTTTTGTGTGAGTGACCTATATGCCTTTTCTAGCTTTTGTCATATCCCAGAGGAGTTCCTGTAATCCAAAATGAGTTTATATTAAAGACCTACTGTGTCCCAGGCACTTAAACTGCTGGAAGAGTAATTCTTGTGGAACTTACAGTTTAGAAAAGAGAAGCAAACGAGCAAGAAAAATACCCAGTGGTAGTCATGTGTGCACATGAATTAAATGAACAGGTAGCTATTGCAACTGGCCCCTGGGCACAGCTCACCTTGGGTCATTTGTGTGACATATTAACAGGTAACACCTACCTGGCTGCTTACCATGCCCCACGTGCTTTCCCACATGGCTTATATTCATTCCTTAATCATCATCATACTCGGGCTCCTTGACACTAACAGTTTGGGATGCTAAGATTTGTGGATGTCATAGTCAATTGCAGAGTCACAACTAAAATCTAGGGTTATTTATCTCCAGCTGCCTCACTGGGTAAAAGATTTGCATCCCCAGACTTCATATTTCTCACCTTAAAATGGGTTGGTTCTGATTTGGTTTACTCCTCAAAAGCAAATAAGAATATTGTAGCAGGGTGTAGTAGCAACTCAGAAGGCTGAGGCAAGAGGATCACAAGCTCAGGAGCTCAAAACCAGCCTGAGCAACATAGCAAGACCTTGCCGCCCCCCTCCAAAATAGAATACTTATTAAAATATAAGCTTTTATATAAACATCTGAAAAATCAGACCTCTACTTCCCTGTGGCCTGGGTGCTTTGGTGGGTCTGTGGGGTGCCTGAGTTTTCACGAGACTACACTCCCAGCCCCTTCAGGGACACTGCTTTCACTACAATATGAAGACTTCTGCTTACACTTCACTTTCAAATTAAAGAATTTGACTCATCTCTCACAACTTGTCAGAATTTTAGAGAGCCATAATTTTAATTCAGGAAGCCAGACACTTGCCACCACTGTTCTCCTGGCATGGCAGTTCCCACCTGCCCACTCATGCCTGAGCAGCCCCAGGTTCATCTCTCCCAGCCCAGTGTAAGGCCACAGTCCCTCAGGCTTCAGAAAACTCTGACTGAGGCTGACAGTGAGCACTCGTGAGCAGAGAGTGGCCGAGAGCTTCAGTGCCCAAGAAGGCAGAGCTGGGGGTTGAGATATTTTTGTTTTTGATTTTTTTTTTTTTTTTTTT